>NC_134458.1:64446857-64763107 GCF_047948215.1 Lycorma delicatula
ACGAACTCTAGCAGTAAGCGGCCCTCTGTCGACTAGTAACCGAAAGCCCCGGAGAAGCCTGTTTCGTTAGTGGTAATTTCGATTTTGTTTGACGAAAAAAGTTTCTTTTATTTTCAGTTTAAAAAAATGAAAATAATTGAAAAAAAATATTAAGACAGAGCATTTTTTTTGTTTTTTTTTCTCGTAATAGTCAAAGAACGATCAACCAAAACAGCAATAATTTTAATAAGTTTCAAGTTGTTTAATTCGTAACTAAATAAACTGATGCACCAAAATTTAAGTTTAAAAGATTAGAAATTTTATTTATTTACACTTAGAAAGTTGAATGTTTAACGATAAGTTTTTTTTCATATATTCAGTGGATAATAATTAATTCTCCCACTGCAACTGATTCTTTAAAACAATCTCTGTATAAGTAAGAAAATATGAAGGTACAGAAATAAAATCAAATACGTAAATAATATGTCTAAATATTAATAATGATACGGGAGATAAGTTAAACTACATTTTTTCTTCGGTTGCGACTGTAATTTTGTTTTAATTGATACGTACAAATCAAAAGACTTTTAAAACAAAATAGTCGTTTTAATAACAAAATTCGCTATATTAAAAGTATACTACGTTATTTTACCAGTTTTGTTTTTCTAATTTCTCCTTTTATTCATGAGAGATCAATGTTAATAATTGTCGAACCAACTTAAACCAAAAAAGTACTCATTATAAAGAGCAAGTTTGAAAGTTATTCGATTATTGAATTTATTACTATAAGCAAAGGGTCTTATTATTATTATTATTATTATTATTATAAAACGAGTAAGCTATTATTTTTCTTTTATAATTACATTTTAGTTTTTGTAAAAGAGCTAAGCGGATTTGTTTGTTATTACCAATACATAGTACATATATGTATGTATATTATTCCTTGAAAAAAAAATTAATCATCAAAGAAAATTATTTAATAATAACTCTTACCAAATTAATAACCTAAAAACATTACGTAGTGCTGTCTAACCGATAAAAGTAACATTTTTCACGGCGTTGTAACTCCGGTCGATATACATTAAAGAAATAACAAGCTTTTCTTCATAGCCACTCTTTTTCGACTGTCCCATTAATTACCCATAAAATAATACATCATTGATTATAAGAGTCACACTGATGTTAGCTTCTGAAGATAAGTTTGCTGAAGAAAGAAAAAATTGAGTTCGTGCAGTTAAAATTGTGTAAAAAGCTATAATCATGTAAAATCATGTTACGTACTAAAGTTAAGCCTATTTTTAAACGATTATTTTATTAAGGTGCAAATGGTTTTTATTAAAACGTAAAAAGACACTATGTTTACGCCCTTATATGCGGTTTCAAAGTTTCATAACTACAACCAGAACGTTGTGTAAAATACGTAGAAAATATATTTTCGTAGTTCATTCCGTTTTAAGTACCTCAAAAAAATGTTATCACTGACCCGGAAGTCATATCGAAATAATTTTTCCACAGTAATTAATAGTTTTGCGATAGTTATTTGATTGGAAAACATATTATCGAACGCATAATACTGTGTTTTTATCCTTGATTCGAAGGATGACAAAGCAAAAATGTTCATCGAACCGGTTGACGAACCTTTCTTTTTCGGTTCATTCGTAATAAAAATTTGAAATTGTACATTTGAACGAAAACATGTAAAAAGTATGGCACGATTTTATTTTATCTTTTAAAAAATTGTTTTGATCTCTTGTGGGATTCAGATCCCGAATAAAATATTTAAAATGATCCTTGACCGAGTGCCGGAGTTATGGATTCAAAAGTATACATTTTAACTATGTTTTCAGGAATTTAGCTTTTGCAGGCCTCAATATTTGGAGTTCAAAATCCGGCCGGTAATGTTTTATTGTAAACGCAAAGAACCCAATTTAAAAAAAAAAAATAACGAGAATAGACAGTACAACAACAGCTGTAACAAGAGATAAATATTAAATAATAAAAATACGATTGCAGAAAAATATTGCTCTTTAATACAGGATAATTGAAGAGCGAGCGGGTGACAATTTTTTATATATTTTTTTCAAATTTTTAAAATCTATTTAATCATATATATATATATATATATATATATATATATATATATATATATATATATATATATATATATATGTGTGTGTGTGTGTGTGTGTGTGTGTGTGTGTATGTATGTATATAAACATTTATACAGCCTATGACACCTCCGGCAACGAAAGGATTCCAACGTAGGGTCATTTAAATCGGTTCAGCCATTGAGCCATTGAGCTGCTGCGGTGAAACAAACATACATACACCCTAACTATATTACACTCCTTTCTGAGCAGTCGTGTAAATAAAAGAAAGTAGGGATTATTAGTAATAAAATTGTGGCGCAAAGCGGACCGATGTTGGTGCGCCAGGCGGCTGCACACGGCTCCGTTCACGACTCTAACCCGCTACAAGCAGTCCGTTATCAATCAATTTACAGATTATTTTATGTTCTAAACGTAGATTATTTTTATTTATATTTTATATTTGTATTTTTATTTATTTATTATTATTTATTAATAAAAGAAAGGTATTATTAGTTAATATTTTGCAGTAAAAAGAACACGCTGCCCGTCAAAAAATCATAAGATTTTTTTCTTAAATGTTTATAAACAATAAATAATAATTATAAAATATATAAATAAATTTTATTACCGTAATTCATTCATTCAATATCATAGTGGATCTTAAAACACAACTATTTTCGATACTGAAAATACTATAGATTATCGTTATAGAATCTTATATATGATTTTTTGTGTCCTTTTAGTAACAATTAAACAACCATATACACATATTTAAATAGTCTATGACACTCCTGGTAACGTAAGGATTCCAACGCGGGGTCATACATCTAAATTGCTTCGGCCGTTGAGCTGCTACGGTGGAACAAACTCGAACATACACCTTAAAAACATTATACTCCTTTTCGGGTAATCGTGTAAAAATACTATTCGTCCATTTTTATTTTTTATTTTATATTTCTTTATAAGTTTATATTAATTATCTTTTTTCTGAATGTATTTGTTTACTTTGGTTTTACCCTAGTATTTTTAATATTTCGTGATCTTATTTTTGTTTATTTATTTAGGAATTGTTCAAAAGTCAGGCTTATTTTGTTGATTTATTCTTCCTTCCCTCGAAAACATCGTGACGCCACTCGATGTCTAGCAGCTATGTTCCCCAGTAAGTTTTTATTTTATTGAAATTAAGATTTGATTGATTCTTCTATAGATAAAAAGAACAAAGAAAAAATTATTTATAACTCGGAAAATAGAAATTAGGATATATCATATTAACAAAGGGTGTGTTTCTAATTAATCGATTAATAAATTAAATGTTCGATTTAAAAAAAATTAAATTAATTTTAATTTTTAATTACTTTTTTTAATTTAGTACTTGATAAAATTGTTTCGTTTCTTTTATGGTAAAGGATTCTTTAAAAATTGTATCATATATTACGATATTAATTTAGTCGATGTGACGTTTACATTAAAAATTAATCTTTTGAATACATAGCCTATTTTCTTATATCTATATCGATTATTATAGTGAACTTTTACGTGTACTGTCAAATCAGATTAAAACAAACTATCGGATAAAGTATAATTATTAATTATTCGATTAATAAATAACTGTTCGTTATTATAAATAACGAACAGATTATTTTTTTTTTTTAGAAAGTTGTTCACGGCTTTCACTCGCTCGTCCGAACTATCGATTCCAGGAATCAGGATGCATTTTCAACAAAAGATATACATACCATGTCGTTTATCCCCTCCAATTTGAAAATCTGACTTCTTCAAGAACGTCTTCAACATCATAAACTAGTAGACGGTAATTGTAATTAGAGATATTTTTAGCTATGATGTAATTTACAGAAATGTATTGTGATGTTTATTTTTATTATTAGTCGATCGTTGTTTTTCGTAATTTATAGCCGAGTAACCATGTTTATGTGTAACCGATATAAGTACGGTTTTATATGAATCCAAAAAAAAATTACAAAATTTTTGTTTAAAAAAATTTAACATGACACGTAATACGGAACTGGAGATTCTCCACTGCGACGCCGTGTAATGATTCTTCAAACCTCCCTAAATCTATCGCCCGATTTAAACGATCCTTTTATAGAAGTTGCATTATAACTTTAACGATGAATTTCTATCTTAGTAGTTCGGTTCGTAATGATGATTAAATATCGGGGATCGAATTATTTTATTCTCTGACCGCTTTATTGATAATTACTTATGCTACTTATAAAAGACTCATTACAGGGATTCGCTTTTAAGAACTAAACAAGAAGTCCTTTTTAAATCTATTCTTAACCTAACTCAACTTCACGCCCATATAATACTACATTCATAAAAAAATAATTTATATATAAGCCCTTTAAACCGTGTAATACTTTATATTTTACCATTATTCTGGCCCGGTTCAGACTATCTACAGTTTATTCGGTTCCCGATCATTTTCCAGATGATAAAAATTTCAATCAAGAATAGTTATCGTTAAAAAAACGGCACGTTTGTCTTTTCGAGTTAAATAAGAAAATTCGGTCGGAATATCTATTATTTTTATACGTAGACAAAAAATTTTTCTTACATATACGATTACTTATATAATAATCCCATTTTTAAAATCGTTTCTTTAACTTCCGTCGTCTGTTCTTCCGGATCCAATCTGCAATCGATTTGTCACCCTCTTTCCCGTTATCTGATCTATTTAAAATTTTGGTTAAAAGTTTGTTCTTGTAACAATGAATGCTACAAAACAGCCTTTACAGACATCAATCGGTCGAAATTATTATAAAATAAATGTTAATGCAGAATACGCTATAAAAAAAAAATCATATTTACTGCACTGAAAGTTTGAGGTAATAGGAACATACGTTTATTAAACGTCTTAAGTAGAACAAACTAAAAAGTTTTTATACATTTTTTTTACAAAACCTATTATTTAAAATACTCTTAAAGTGGAAAAAACTATTCTTAAGCCATCAAAATTATGTTATTTTTACACGACTGTCTAAAAAGGAGTGTATGTATGTATGTTTGCATGTAAATATGTTTGTTTCTTTCTTTATTAGTTCGTTCCACCGTACAGCCCAACGACCGAACCGATCTAGATGTATGACCCCGCATTGGAATCCTTACGTTACGGGGAGCCGGTTAAGTTTTACAGTCCTTAGATCCTTTAGCGAATTTTCAAAGAATTTGGAAATCAGTCAGAATTTGGAGAGGGAATCAATTTTTCTTTACGTTTTGGAGTCTCCTGAACACGATTCTGCAATGTTTATATACATTGTTTATATACAAGAATTTTTCGTCCGCTTTACTGAACGCAAATGTTAACCGATTTCGACGAAACTCGGTCGGGTGATATAAACCTATTTGAGTAACCCTATTTATTTTTAAGTGATCGATTCACAGAAACCGGAGTTAGAGGCAAATAACTGGGTTTTTGGCTACGTTTACAAGGTTTTCGTGTTGTGACTTGAAGAATAACATGTTAAAAAGCCAAAATAAGATTTTTTCGAGCACCAACAACTGCGAGCTGTTTTCCAATGGTTCCAAAACACCAAGTTTCGAGCTCAAATTAGATTTTTGTATATTAGAACAATACACAGTACCTCGAAGAATTTAAAAAGAAAGTATGATACTAACACAACGTGAATACAAAAAACACCGAAAGCAATATTATTTTAAAAAATCATTACAGCAGTGTAACATCCTTTCTTTCTTAACTAAAACCGGAAAACCACCCTTCTGACGCACTTTACTGCAGTAGAGTATTTATTATTGATTTTTATAATGTAAATAGAATTACATACGACCACCGCATCCTGTTAAACCGAATATAAAAACAGATGACACTAAAGCATAATCTACCGTTTTTAACACCTACTGTTAAGAATTTTCATCACATCATAAAATTCCTATTGATTTATGCCTCCTCTATGAATCATGGGACCTTGCCGTTGGTGAGGGGGCTTGAGTACTCAGTGATACAGAGTAGCTGGACCGAAGGTGCAACCATATCGGAGAGGTATCTGTTGAGAGCCAGACTAAGGAATGATTCCTGAAAGAGGGCAGCAGCTCTTTCAGTAGTTGTTAGGGGCGTGAGTCAGGACAACTTAAACGGCCATATCAACATCACTCAGTCCTCTGAGTACTGCGCAGCTGAAAGCAATGGAAAACTACAGATGCTTTTTTTCCAAGGAAATGTGGCTCTCTGCATTTTCATATAGCAATGATGGAGGCGCCTTCCTTGGTAAAATATTCCGGAGGTAAACTAGTCCCCCGTTTGGATCTCCGGGTGGGGACTACTAAGGAAGGGGTCACCAAAAAATTAAAAAGAGTTGAAGCATGGAGTATTAGAAGTCTAAAAAAGGTTGGTTGGTTAGAAAATTTACGGTTAAATTTTCGGCTGGAAAGTTACGGTTTGGAGAGAAGAGTTTTCCCCGCGTGTTGGAAAGAGGCCAGGGTGGTGCTTCTTCCTAAAGGTGCACCCATGGAGGAGGACGCCACTTACAGACCCCTGAGCCTATTGAATACCATGGGGAAACTCGTGGAAAAAATGCTGGCGGGCCGTATTATTCGGGAACTAGAACAGGGAGTCGGGATTAGCCCAAACCAGTATGGTTTCTGGCGGGGGCGGTCCACTGTGAAAGCCATCTGTAGGATTTCGGACTGGGCTAATGAAGTCAGAAGAGGCACATGGCGCACAAGACGCATTCCATTAATGATTTCACTTGATATAAAGAATGCCTTTGGCTCAATCAGTTGGAGTCACATAAACAGGGCAATGGCCACAAAGGGATTGAGCCCTTATATATGTAGGCAAATCGAGGACTATCTTTCCGATAGAAGATGTTTGATTGAAGCCCAGGAAGGAAGAATTCATTTTGAGATGCAAGGTGGGGTGCCACAGGGATCGGTCCTGGGGCCGCTGCTATGGTTGCTAGTTATAGATGATCTCCTGCACAGAATGTTCCCTGCTGGAGTTGAGGTTATGGCATATGCAGATGGTCTCGCTGTACTAGTTGAGGGCAGGACGGTAATTGAGCTCCAAGAGAGGGCGAACGCGGACACACAAATCATTAATGAGTGGATGATTTCTAGGGGTCTGCAGTTGTCATTGGAAAAGTGTAGGTGTATCGCCTTCACTGGAAGAAGAGTACTGGTTCCTATTACTATTTTCATCAATGGTAAAGTTATAGAAGAAGTGCATAGTTTGAAATACTTAGGAGTTACCTTCCAGAGGAATTGTAGATACACTGACCATATAAGTAACATGTGTAGGAAGGCTGAAACTATGATAAAGAGTCTTAACATTATAATGGCAACGCAGAATGGCCCTAGAGCATCAAAACGCAGATTGTTGGTGTCAATGATAGTATCCTCGTTGATGTATGCTGTTCCCGCATGGAGTCACGCTATAGATATCAGGCGTAACAAGGAGAATTTAGCGAGGGTGCATAGGAGAGGGCTCCTAGGTGTGGTGGCCGCGTATAGGACAGTGTCCTATGAAGCCCTTTGTGTTCTCGCCGGAGTACTGCCGATAGACCTCATCGCGAGATATAGAGTCGAAAGATCGAAGGGCAGAGCAGATCAAGAGGCCAAATATGAAGTCAATACTACCTGGCAGGAGAGGTGGACTAATAGCGGTGTGGGTCACTGGACAAGACAACTCACCCCGGAGATCGAACCTTGGATAAGAAGAGGTTTTGGCGAGATGGATCACTTTTTAACGCAATTTTTCACCGGGCATGGCTCATTTAATAATTACTTAAATAAAGTAGGAAGGAGAACAGAGGCAATCTGCATGTATTGCGAAGAGATCGACGATGCAGAACATACTTTCTTCATATGTGAAGAATGGGCCGCCCTCAGATTTGACATGGCGATCGACAGGATGACTCCCGAAGCTATAGTACCTTTTATGACTAGTCGGGAATCCAACTGGAAGAAAATAGCGCGTTACACCAGGCAGATCTTATCGCAGAAAAACATCGACGAAAGGAGACTGGGTTTTTGATTTAGGTTAGGGAAGGGAGGACAGCCTCAGCGGGGAGGGCCGGCGTGCCGAGGTGTGTCGGTTCCAATGAGCCGCTAGGGACTCCTGGGGATATAGTTTAGGGAATAATAGAATAATAAAACACAAGATATAGAGAAAAGACCTCGACACCACGTCACGACACTCCAGGTATGGCGTGGTGTCTGAAAGGGGCATATAAAATAAAAGATTACTCTCAAAAAGAGTTACTGGTAGGCCGACCTGCCATGCCAGTATATAGCTGGTAGGCGGGAAGGCCTATTTGAGTATAAAGACACTCCCCTGGGTGGCGTAATACCAACAAGTAGGTGAGCTGAGAGAAAAAAAAAAAAAAAGGTTGGAAAATTTAAAAAGAGAAATGGATAGGATAAATGTGGATGTAGTAGGAATTAGTGAGGTTCGGTGGGAAGAGGAAGGCGACTTTTGGTCAGGTGATTTTAGAATAATAAACTCAGCTTCAAATAATGGGCAGGCAGGAGTAGGTTTCATAATGAACAAGAAGATAGGAAGAGAGTAGAATATTTAAAAACACATAGCAATAGAATCATTGTAATAAGGATAAAATCAAAACCTAAACTGACAACGATTGTTAACGTCTATATGACTACAAGCGCCCATGATGATGATGAGGTAGAGTGTGTATACGAAGAAATTGATGAAGCAATTAAACACGTAAAAGGAGATGAAAATTTAATAATAGTCGGAGATTGGAATGCAAGCATTGAAAAGGGCAAGGAAAGAAATATAGTAGGTGAATACGGGCTGGGCAAAAGGAATGAAAGAGGGGACAGAATTATAGAGTTTTGCACAAAGTATAATTTAGTAATTGCCAACACCCAATTTAAAAATCATAATAGAAGAATATACACTTGGAAAAAGCCAGGTGATACTGCAAGGTATCAGATAGATTATATCATGGTTAAGCAAAGATTTAGGAATCAACTCGTTGACTGCAAAACTTACCCTGGAGCAGACATTGATAGCGACCATAATTTGGTGATTATGAAATGTAAATTGGGATTTAAAAACCCGAAGAAAAGATGTCAGATGAATCGGTGGAATTTAGAGAAGCTTGAGGAAGAGGAGGTAAAGAAGATTTTTGAAGAGGACATCGCAAGAGGTCTGAGTAAAAAAGTTAAGGTAGAAAATGTAGAAGAAGAATGGGAGAATGTTAAAAAGGAAATTATTAAATCAGCAGAAGCGAACTTAGGCGGAACAAAGAGAACTGGTAGAAAACCTTGGGTTTCAGACGATATATTGCAGCTGAAGGATGAAAATAGAAAATATAAGAATGCTAGTGATGAAGAAAGTAAAAGGAACTACCGACAATTAAGAAATGCTATAAACAGGAAGTGCAAAAGAAGATTGGATTAAAGAAAAGTGTTCAGAAGTGGAAAGAGAAATGAACATTGGTAAAATAGACGGAGCATACAGGAAAGTTAAGGAAAATTTTGGGGTACATAAATTAAAATCTAATAATGTGTTAAACAAAGATGGTACACCAATATGTAATACGAAAGGTAAAGTCGATAGATGGGTGTAATATATTGAAGAGTTATACAGAGGAAATGAATTAGAAAATGGTGTTATAGAGGAAGAAGAGGAAGTTGAGGAGGATGAAATAGGAGAAACAATACTGAGATCTGAATTTAAGAGAGCATTAAAAGATTTAAATGGCAGAAAGGCTCCTGGAATAGACGGAATACCTGTAGAATTACTGCGCAGTGCAGGTGAGGAAGCGATTGAGAGATTATACAAGCTGGTGTGTAATATTTATGAAAAAGGGGAAGTTCCGTCAGACTTCAAAAAAAGTGTTATAGTCATGATACCAAAGAAAGCAGGGGCAGATAAATGTGAAGAATACAGAACAATTAGTTTAACTAGTCAAGCATCAAAAATCTTAACTGGAATTCTATACAGAAGAATTGAGAGAAGAGTGGAAGAAGTGTTAGGAGAAGACCAATTTGGTTTCAGGAAAAGTATAGCGACAAGGGAAGCAATTTTAGGCCTCAGATTAATAGTAGAAGAAAGATTAAAGAAAAACAAGCCATCATACTTGGCGTTTATAGACCTAGAAAAGGCATTCGATAACGTAGACTGGAATAAAATGTTCAGCATTTTAAAAAAATTAGGGTTCAAATACAGAGATAGAAGAACAATTGCTAACATGTACAGGAACCAAACAGCAACAGTAATAATCGAAGAACATAATAAAGAAGCCGTAATAAGAAAGGGAGTCCAAAAAGGATGTTCCCTATCCCCGTTACTTTTTAATCTTTACATGGAACTAGCAGTTAATGATGTTAAAGAACAATTTAGATTCGGAGTAACAGTACAAGGTGAAAAGATAAAGATGCTACGATTTGCTGATGATATAGTAATTCTAGCTGAGAGTAAAAAGGATTTAGAAGAAACAATGAACGGCATAGATGAAGTCCTACGCAAGAACTATCGCATGAAAATAAACAAGAACAAAACAAAAGTAATGAAATGTAGTAGAAATAACAAAGATGGACCACTGAATGTGAAAATAGGAGGAGAAAAGATTATGGAGGTAGAAGAATTTTGTTATTTGGGAAGTAAAATTACTAAAGATGGACGAAGCAGGAGCGATATAAAATGCCGAATAGCACAAGCGAAACGAGCCTTCAGTCAGAAATATAATTTGTTAACATCAAAAATTAATTTAAATGTCAGGAAAAAATTTTTGAAAGTATATGTTTGGAGTGTCGCTTTATATGGAAGTGAAGCTTGGACAATCTGAGTATCTGAGAAGAAAAGATTAGAAGCTTTTGAAATGTGGTGCTATAGGAGAATGTTAAAAATCAGATGGGTGGATAAAGTGACAAATGAAGAGGTATTGCGGCAAATAGATGAAGAAAGAAGCATTTGGAAAAATATAGTTAAAAGAAGAGACAGACTTATAGGCCACATACTAAGGCATCCTGGAATAGTCGCTTTAATATTGGAAGGACAGGTAGAAGGAAAACATTGTGTAGGCAGGCCACGTTTGGAATATATAAAACAAATTGTTAGGAATGTAGGATGTAGGGGGTATACTGAAATGAAACGACTAGCACTAGATAGGGAATCTTGGAGAGCTGCATCAAACCAGTCAAATGACTGAAGATAAAAAAAAAAAACATAAAACTCGTACGATATTAGATTTATCGTTTTATATAAATAAGTGTTGTATATATAAATAAGTGCTGTTTAATTATCCGTATATAAGTTCTCATCTGACTAATACAATTTAGATTTTTAAAATAGGAAATTTAAAATTATAAATTTTAAAATAATATGAGATTGTTTTTTCTACTTTTCGTTTTCTTATGAACATTATGTTTGACGCTAATATATTATATATTGAGTGTCTGTTTATTAGATTACTAAAGCTTATTTCGTAGATTTTTCTGAAGACGATAAAAAAAGTGGGATCACAGTACTAGTTAGAGATCTGAAAATCGCGAATATAATGCAATAGAGCAAGAAACGTATTTTTTAAGATTTATAAAATTATATTTTAAGTCTTTCACACGTTTTAAGCCGTACATATTCTACCCGTTAGAAAAAAACATGTTCATGCTACTTTTTTTTCTGTGTAGTAGATACCAATTTTAAAACCCGAGAAAATATACCATCCAGCAATTTCTGTCCAGTACGCCTGAAATCAGGAGAGTAGTTCTATTTTTTTATTGCTTTATGATATCTAAGGAATCTTTTCAGATAATATTTCTTTGCTTTTCGGAAGAAGTTGGTAGTAGTATTTCAGCACGTTCTCCCTGTACATCAGGTATTCGTAATTGTCAATGTTCTTTTAGTACCTTTCTCCAAATTTTTCTTTTAACCCAGAAAGATTTGGTCTTCGTCTAACCCGTTGTCCTCCGATTCAACTTTTCGTATAACAGATTGAACTATGTCTTGTTAACATCGTCTTCTGTCATCACGGCCACCTTGCCTTCTATTTCGATCGCCTATCACAAATTTTATCCATGTCATCCTCCAATCTGACTCTCTTTGTTGATTATTTTTTCTTATGACCGGTTTATCTAATATTACCATCTCATCGTAATACTTCATCTTTTTTCTATTCTGAAATTTTAACCCAACCGGTTTGTTTGAACGATTTATAATGATTATATTGTTGTTTTTAGTTATAACGATTTACACCATCCACTTTATTGAATGAATATAATAGGTGGTTTTCAAGTATGACGAAATTTTGGATTTATCTCTCATAGAGACTGTTCCAAAATTAAAAAAGATTTTCTTTATTCTTAGCGAATTATTTTTTTTGTACGATATCGAATGATGTGTAGCCTTTTTTCTTAATTTTTATAAGTTAATTAGTTTTATGTAAAATTATGGCTTTTAATATTTTTTTTTTACAAGATACATCATACGTATTGACTTTTATTACGGATTTGTGTTTCAAAGAATGTATCTACATCCCGGTCATTAAACTAAACGCTTTTCACCATTTCCTTTGTGTTGTAAATAACCACCATTCGAATTTATGACATCAGATAATATAGAAAAGATATCGCTCGCTTGGACGGATGACGCCAATAGTGTCATGCAACTTCTCATGTAAAAATATCGTTTTGGCATACAGATATAGGTTATAGACCGCAATATAACCACCGGGCTGAGTGTGTTAAAGAAATATCGTTAAACTTTTATTGTTTTTATTAAAATATTTCTTGTTTCGATATTACATGTAAGGAACATCGGTATGGTAGCATACATAATTTACGACGTTAAACGAGACCGAAAAAAGTAAAATTACGCTCAAAAGATCGAAACATAACCTTTAAATTTTTTGCGAGCTGACGGTTGCTTGCATAAGTATACGGCTTAGCCACGAAAATAGATCGGGTTGAACGAGTGAACCAGCTTACTTTCAGGAATAACCTTTTAAATATTGCCACGTAAGATTTAAGTAGTACGACTCTTCGAGTGAAAAACCGATCGCGCATTGTAATTTTTAAAAGTTGCTGATAAAAAACCTCACTTATCTAATGTATTTTCATAATTTTGTTATTTACACAGGTTTGCACCGATCGTCTTGGCCAATCTGAAGATGCTCGTAATGAAAGCGTTGATGATGAACAACATGGCTTTATCTACGGCACTTTTTATGACGATAAGAAGCCTAGTTTTCGGCCCTAGCCCCGGACCTCAAATAAAATACGTCAATTACGGATATCGCAATCCTCATCCTCCGAGAGACAGAAGAGAGTTCAGATTGTAAAGGAAAGCATCACGATAAACGGGCAAGTAAGAAGGTGTTGTGCGAATGTCTACCGTGCACTTTTTTCAGTAAAAATGTGTAAATATGAACATTCATTGTCTTTTAATGCACCTCAGGTGGCCATTCATATACTTTATTTATAATCGTTGTCAATTTTTTTTGTCTCCAAATATTGCTCATTATTAGTATTATCGTTAAATTATAATAGCTTTACTGTATATATATATATATATATATATATATATATATATATATATATATATTTAATTTAGAGTATTTTAAATTCCTTTAAGTTAAAATTAGCCTCTCTAAAACCATGAGCCGATTCGGTTCTATCTTCCGAGTAAAGAAACCGGATAAAACCTGATGCTGATCCCACCCGCATCAGAATAAAACGAGATAAAACATACTCGCAAACATATACTCACCGTGGACGGACAGGTTTACAAAAGATATATTAACTGTAGCTTAAAAATAAGACAGCCGATTCATTTTTTAATCGTTTTCTCATTCCGTTTCTCTTTTATTCTATAACATTATAAACAAACGAAAGTAAAAAATAGAGTTAAAGAATATAAAATTTTAATTTTTAACCGAAATCTTAGCGATTACCTCCTTTCGCCTGGAGTTTTAATCGATCGACTTATTCCTTCCCCACGGATTGAGCGACGTTGAACGTAAATCGAACGCGCGATACTAATTAGAAGAGCATTAGAAAACTAAAATTATCTGAAAGCAGATAGATAGTTCATAATGTATCAGAGTTTAAATAATTAGAATCTTGTGACAACCTGTTTACCGAATGCTTTGGATAGGGCTCCCATTATCGGAATAATTACGAGTTTACTCTGTATCTGAATTTATTAATAACTTACGGCGATATATATTAAGAGAAAATTAAGTAAAAATAAGAAAACAGGAAAAATGATTTATTACTTTTGCGACCGAACGGTTACTTATATATTTCGTTTACAGTACCGATAGTATTAGGATAGCGAAAAAAAAATTAATGTGATATATATTATATCGTTCGACTAAAAGTTTTATAATTTAAATTTTATGTTTCAAAAGTATTGTATTTTGTATAATTCAAGCTTTTAAATCCGCCTGAAGTTCACTTTTAACTGCTTTTAAAACCCTCCCCCCACCATATACGGAAAATTCAACCATTATAGATAGGTCGAAATGTTTTTTCATGAACATATTTTATTAAACGTTCAAACGTCGTTTAAATACACCCACTGTACTTTTAACGAGTACGTTTTAAAATTTTACTTGTAATAAATTTTTATATTTATTATCGAATTGCTATTTCTAAGTCAATTATTTATATAAATATTGTTATTCGATAATGAAGATGTCTAAGCTTTTTTCTTAATTTTTATAAGTTAATTAGTTTTATGTAAAATTATGGCTTATAATTTTTTTTTACTAAGTACATCAAAATTAGTGTAAGGTATGCGTTGATTGTTATTTATATCATATATAATTATATTCTTGGAAAAATGTACATTGTAATTAGGTTATTTTATAGAATATTCTAATCGTATTTAAAAACTGTGAAGAGCAATATTCTTTTGTATTTATAATGTACAAAGCGTATACATAAAAATATATTTTTATAATTATTTTTTTATTTTGTAAAAAAAAACGTGGTTGTGTGTTTTTTTTTTACCTTTTATCCTCGAACAATTAATAAAATAGCTTCGACGATTAGCATTAAATCGCATGAAATTAACTTCATCCAATAAAAAAACTGGTACTTGCATTTATTAGCATAAGAGCGCAGTGAAAAGATCGAGTAGAAGAGGAACGAATGCACGCGTTCTAATATACGCTAAGTTATAATGCCGGATAAAGTACTCGTGTAAATAGGAGTTATAACGTTTCAAAATATATTCGAATTGAATCGTTATTCGTTATCAAATCGATGAGTATCAGCATGTTTTTTATCAGTGCGTAGCGATTTTCTCACGTTGCACTGCCATAAGTCGATCGTACTTTTCTACGTTATTATCGTATCGCTATCACAGTGACGATAGAGATCTTATATTTTTATTAAATGTAATTGTATTGGATGATATTTATGCACAAAATAGTTTAGTTTTTTATGTTTATTAATGATGGGGTACACGGAATAATATGATCTGAAATCAAAAATATGCAGTTAAATGTCCGTTGATGTGTAGTAGTATATTTATTGCGGCGGAAATTTGAGTAAATAACCGTTCTATTATAAAGTCAAAGTACTTTTTTACAGACTGGGCCAATAAGATCGAAAAAGGGACCGTTGCTTCTTCATTAAATTCACTGACATACTTCTTTTGGCGATAAAAAAAGCAAATTTTTCCAAAAAATGTTTTTTGGGATGTAAATTCCCTGTATTTCCAAAACGATAACTGTGTGCATTTTTTCTCGTATGGATTTTTTCTTTACTTTCTATAGAATGAAGATCTGATAGTTAAACTCGAAATCGACAACAATCATCGGGTAGAATGATAGCATTCCCGTGAATGTTCCCGAATCGGATTAGTACTTCTTTAGGTGGATTTTTAAGGCGAAACGAAGGAAAAAAACTTGCGAGAAATTCTCATTATGAGAATAATTAGGCCGTCAGTTCGCATGTTAAGTCCCGTCGAGTCAGTTAAACCGGTTACCTAAAGGTAGATATTTTTAATTTTACACATTTCATCCTAAAAGGTAAAAACTGTCAGGAAAACAAAGATAACGATAAAAAAAAAATTAATTAAAGAAGTATAAGTAATATTCATTAAAAAAAGTAACTAAGAAGAATGCATCGCTTCTATCCAGTGGACGGCAACAAAAATACATTTCCCAAGACAACTATTTATTCTTACGCATTAGAGACTCAATCTGACTAATATATAATACAAAAAAATCAAAGGATGACAACGAGTAGGGTTACCGGCACATAAGTTTGATGAGAACAAATCTAAGATTTGTAATCCGCCCGTACCCGGAAGTATTTGAATCCTATCGCTGATGATGCGTAACCTCAATTTGAAGTAGACTTAACATCATTTGCGAGAAACGTCAATCCATAAATTCAGTAAGATGGATTTAAGCCCGTACAACTAATAAAAGAATTCATTCGAGTTAAAAAAAAATTTAATTCCACGAGACTCTTCCCGTGAGCCGAAAGTGTCTATTCATTTACAGTAATAATTGCGATATATATACAGAGTGTCCCGCAAAGAAACGGAGAAACTTTCAGAATATGTTCTACTGGAGAAAATAATGAAAAAAGTTCATATAAACATAGGTCTGGAACGTTTTGTTTTGAGTTACTGCTAGCGAAAGATTTCGCCCGGATTTCAGCTCTTCTAACAAAAAGAAGCCCTACTGTAATTTTTGGGATCCAAATTAAGAAGTAACGTTGGTGGTTTCTTATATAATTGAGCTGGGTGATAGGATAAAATAGGTTTCAGGACTGTAACTCCAGTAGTTTTTAAGATATCTGACGTAGAACACAAAATTCAGTGTTGAAAAACAGTTTTTTTATGTTTGTTAAATGACTAATAAATGCGGAAGATTTATAAACAAAACTTATAAGAATTTAATTTTTAGAGAATTAATATAATTACAGGCAATAAAAAGTAAATAAAAACGTTTAAAAATCTGTTTTTTATTGAAGCAAAACAGACAAACAGTAAACAGAAAATCGTATTATTTCTGTAAAATTACAGTAGGGTATCTTTTTATTAGAAGAGCTGAAATCCGAGAGAAATCTTTCGCTAGCCGTAACTCGAAAACAATGATTTTCCAGACCAATGTTTATGTAAACCTTTTACATTATTTTCACCAGTAGAACATGCCCTTAAAATTTCTACATTTTTTCGTGGGACCTCTGTATATCACTCATACGACACAAAGACGTTGGACTGTTACGTTGAACAGTAGTTACGCATCAGTCGAACTGTGGTGCGCTCATGAGGTTATTCAGGGCCTTCCCGACCTGGTTACGAATTTAAGGTGAGCGACAGACAAGTACGGTAATTCTTATTTATTAAATCCATCAATATGGTTCACAGGTATCATACGATATTCGAGTAGTAATAGTAAACTATGCAGAACGATGCGAGAACATTACTCATATGTAGCTACATCGTCTCTAATTTAAACTCCTATCACATCCACGCTCATGGCAAATAAAAATTAACTTCTTCTTTCTTCTTTGTTATCATTTCCATACCGTGTGTGTAGTAAGAAACGTGTACTCTGCCCCCTACTATCGATCGATGACATCAATGATAAGTATGTTCTACCTCGGCCACTGCTGTGACATTCAGGTTGGGCTGCCTATTCACTGTCTATACCCTTTACTAGCTGAGTAGATGGAGTTCATCTTCATTCTGTTCGACTGCTGGTTGTTCATGTTTTTATTTTTCAAGGTAAGTACAATGTTTAAGTATAGGTTAGTATCCTTAAAGTTAAAGCGTTATCACAATGCATTTCACTCAATCGATATACAAAATATCCTACTTAACATACAACTGTCTTGAAATTAAATATGTTTTCGACCCGATATGTGGTAATAATGAACCGAATATTAAGTACAGTAATACTTAATTTGATAAAAATATTGATGACCCAAAAAAATATTTTGTAAGAGTTGTCTTTTCGGATATGTAGGGAAAGAGTACTTCTTTCGATCAAGACCAATAACAGTCCACTAGGTAGGTGATAATGAGAAAGGAAAAGTGTAAAATGCCCTTTTTTTAAATTAGGCCATTAAATGGATGACTATCACGATTAAATTAACGTGGAAAATACGAAAAAATGACTTAAAATCCATTCGATCAGAAACCTTCCTGGACATTCAATTTTGGTGGTAGATATTTCTCCGTATCATAACGAAATATCCTACCTCGAATTCAAATTGTGAAACTACAGTATCCCTGACATGGTTAAGAGAAATGAAATAGTCCACTCTCTGAAACTATGTTGAGATCTGAACTTTACGAGCCAGTGTTATACGTATTAATTCAGATATCGGGAAAAGAGAAGATAATCAAATATTGAGATAGAATTAATTCTGGTAAAAGTAAAAAGTGAAATCTCTACACACAATGTAAAGAATGCCACCAATTATAATTAAATGCGACGTTGCATGCTCTTAAACACATGTTGTAACTTTTGTTGAGGAATTGCAGCGACATATCGTTCAATTTCCCTCTGCAATTTGGGAACGGTATGAGGATGAGTTTTGTATGCAGTATCCTTAAGGTATCCTCACAAGAGATAGTCAGGAGAGGATAAATCAGAAGACCGAGGGAGCCTCAATCCCTTCGAAATCATTTGTCCATGAAAACACTGATCCAAGAAAGTCATAGTGTTTTTGGTTGTATTATAATTAAATTTTGATAAAATTAATGTAAATAGAGCCAATAAAATGTAAATTTTTTTTTTTTTTTTTTTTTGTCTTCAGTCATTTGACTGGTTTGATGCAGCTCTCCAAGATTCCCTATCTAGTACTAGTCGTTTCATTTCAGAAAATGTAAATAAAGACTTTTAAAGATCGGTTTTTAATTGAAGCAAATCAGAATAAAAATAGACAGAAAATCGTATTATTCTGTACCTAATAAACATTATTCTTAATATAGCAAAACAAAAAAAAATAAAATACATGAAATGATAAATGGTAACAGAATAACAAGCCTCAGTTACAATAATTGTTCTAAATTCCCTCCTTCACAGTGTACTCAGCACTCTGCCCGACGCAACATATTTCCGGTGACTTCCCGTATCATCTCGGGATCGTTTCGTATAAAAATTCAATAGTATTTCATATTTTAATGAATAACTATTCTTCAGCATTAACTTTTTTTTGGTATTATGTAGTTTTTATATTGCCCCAGATGAAGTAATCTAGTGGCGTTAAGTCAGGTGATCGATTAAGTCAGTGGCCAATCGATTGGTCCACAATCCAATTTAAGAAATTAGTATTCAGATGATTTCCAGCTACTACAGAAAAAAGTGGCGTTGCACCATCGTGCTGTAAAATCATTTGCAATCTAGTTTGTAAAGGTATGTCCTCCAAGAGAGGAAAATTAATTTTCAAGAATAAACGTATGTATCTGCCGTAACGTTTTCATTGGAAACAAATGGCCCCAGAATTTTATCATAAGTAATACAATACCAAACATTTTTGTGAAATTTGTGTTGGAAACTATTTTCCACAGTACCATGTGGATTGTCTTTGCTCCATAAATGACTATTTTTACAATTGAAGACTCCGTTTCTCGTAAAAGTGGATTCATCAGTAAATAAAATTGAATTTACCTTATTAGCGTTGTCTAAAGGCCAATGGCAGAAGTTTAACCGCTGGGGCTAATCTGTTGGCTGAAAATTTTGAACCTTCTGCAAGCGGAAAGGATAAAGATTTTCTTTCCGTAGGATGCGCCACTCTTTGTTTTTTGAAAAACCAGTGCGACATGAAATTTGCACTGAGAAGACGAGAATGGCAAGAATACAGGACAACGGCTAGAGCCGTTGTCCAGATGAGCAAGCAGACGGTAACTGACCTGAACCCGTTGGATGTTACCGGAGTTGTGGTCGTGGCTGGGGAGGAGATACGGGAACGTAGGGTACCATGTCCTCCAATTCTTCTCTGGTTATGGTGAGTTTGGTGAATACTTATATAGATTTAAGAGACGGGAATTTATGGAATGTGTCTACTGTGCGTCTCTGGATTCACTGTTTCACACCTTCTTCGAGTGTCCGAGATGGAAAGAGGTCAAGATAAGGGCGCAGCTGGACTGGATCTCCCCGGATAATACGATAGCATACATGCTAAGAGGTGCAGATGAGTGGAAGTCTATTGGAAATCTGGTGCCAGAAATACTGAAGACAAAAGAAGAGAACTTCCGGGAGTGGAGGAGGTTTTGAGTCACAAAAAAATTATGAAAGACCGAGTCTCGGCTGTCGGGCGGGATCCTGGAACGGCATTGGCGGGTCCGGCTCCCTCGCCTCACGGCTTGAGGCAGGCGACAAAAAATTATTTAAAACCGAGTCTCGGCTGCTTGGGCAGAGGCTCCGGGAACGGCATAGCCGGGCCCGGGATTACCCCTGTCCTACCAGTTAGAGGCAGGCGAGATGTAAGTAAAAGATCCAGAACCGGTGGGCCGACCTACCGTGCCGGACGTACTGCCGGCAGGTGGAAAGGACCATTAGAGTCAAAAGGACACTTCCCTGGGATGAGTAATATTGAACGTTCAACCGACCCGGTGGTGAAGTAGAAGAAGAAAAAAGAGTCTTTATTAGGAGTATAATGGCCGTAATCTAAACCCACCGGGTTGGTCTAGTTGTGAACGCGTCTTCCCAAATCAGCTGATTTGGAAGTCCGAGAGTTCCAGCGTTCAAGTCCTAGTAAAGCCAGTTATTTTTACACGGATTTGAATACTAGATCGTGGATACCGGTGTTGTGATAACCGAGTCGTGATAAATAAATTTATATTTTGTTGCTGTTTTTATTTACTTCTTTACACCACCCTAGAGCAGCGGCCCAACCTTTTAATTGCCACGGACCTGTTACAGACACACACACATTGTCTCAAATGTCAGTACTTTCATCCAGTTGCAATGCAAAATATTCACTTATCACACTCATTCATCTAATGTATTCTTTACATTTCTCTCTATTTCATCAGTTTGTCTTTTATTGTGTTATTTGATAATGATATTTAAGATACTTTCTTTGTACATTTATCACCACACATATTAGTTGTTATTCTCTTCACTGCAAGAAGAATTAGCTCTTCTGCTATGGTATATGGCTACCATATGAGCAACTTCACAGGAGGCTAAAACGGCCATTTCATTTTTTGAACTCGATGTAAAACTCTTCGCTGATTTCTTACTCTCGTTTAGTTGTAAAAGCCGACTTTGAGAATATTCAGGTGTTTTATTTGCCTAGTACTATGTTTAGTTTGTAAATTCCGCTGCAGTTTTGACAGTTTAATGGATTCGTTTGATAGAATTTCACTGCAAATAACACATTACGGCTTCTCCTTCCCGCCTTTATCTAACACTGTGAATCCAAATTCCAAGTATCCAAATAATTTCGATATTTCTTTTACTGTATTTGTAAATTTGAAACGCTACATGTAATTTTGTACTTTATACTTCATGTACATGTCTTCACTGCTTCTCTGTTTCTTTAGCGAACCTTATTTCAACCAGCGATCCATACTGTTCAAAGGAAAATTAACTTTTAATTAGAAATACCACGTTTTGAACTTCTGATTAACGCAAGTCTGAACCAACCACACAACAAAGATAACGTCTGAAATACTGCCAAGTGGATGCAAATACAAACGAATTCTGCCAAAATAGTTAAAATTGTTGGTGGTGGAGTATTACTTCTGCTAATAAAAGATAACTGGTAAGAAATAATGGGTTACTCTGCTCTATCCAAGTAACAATACAAATATTCCTTTGTAAATTCTGAAGCTGGAAATTTTTGTAACTAAACTAAAAAGTATTCTTACAAACTGAGAACACAATAAACTGAAGTTTAAAATAACCTTATTTCGAAAATAAAATTAACTATTTTTCTTATTAATATTATTTTTTATTTTTAGAGTCGTTGATTTTTTTATGCTCTCACGAACTCCTTCAGGCTTACTCGCCGACTCCAGGTTGGGAACCGCTTATTTAGGTGAATGGCGGCGATATAATACCTGATACTAATCTATCGTTATCCGCCGATCGAAACATTGTCGAATAATCAGTATAATAATAATATATACATTAATAATTATCGAAAAATAATAACCATAAAAACGCAATCCAGTAGAAAACTAGAGCGATCTAGTCAGTTTTCTCCCGGACCATATCTTATTCAACGATTATACGCTATTATTAAGAGAAACGAATTAAACTGAAAGAAATGTATGGAATAAATTTTAAATACTATTTTTACTGCAAATAGTGAAAACAATTTTGTTTTAAATTCGATCCCTTAAATTAAACGGCGGAGGTGTATGTCAGTCTACAAGTACGTTTAATATACGATGTCAAGCGATTTCAGATTAATAAAACTAGTATTTTCATTAAAAAATTGTAAATTCGGGTCAAAAATTATCTTTCGTAAATAGCCTATAATGTAGGCTAAACTGTTTGCACATTATAATAATTTCAGCTTATTTTTTACCAGGCTTGAATTAGCTTTTGAAAATACAAAGAATGTTTTATGAAAACGTACTACGGATAAAAGGCACGATTTTTCTTTCACTGTAAACAAAAATTACTTAAAACAACGACAATTTAGAAATACGTACGATGCGTTAATAGTTTTCCAGAATTTAATCTTTAAAGTAGAACAGAACAGAATTAATATTAAATAAAAGTAGTTCTGAGATTTATTATGTCGTGTCGATCGAGAATATATAGTTTTGCACATCTCTACGTGTCGACGAAATCTTCTGTTATTTCTCTAAAGAAGTAAAAATAGGTTTGGCCGATAATTATATGGCCAATTATTGTAACATTACGACTGTGCTTCCGAATAGTTCTTGGTCCTATATATATATATATAAACGTTCAAAAGTATACTCTTACTCTCCCAAACGTGGGAGGTAACATAATCGTTTTTTATCGTCTATCGCTTAAATACAGTAAATTAAAAAATAAATAACAATATTAATACTTTTAATTCTTTTCCCCTGTGGATGGTAACACTGATTATAACTGTATTCTTTGTTGCCGGTTACGGTTCAAGGTCGGTTTACGTTCACCAAACGATTCATTACAAGTAAAACAAGTTTCAAACGATTATTTGATACAAGTCGTTACGTACACCGGCGCCTCGGATTAATTTTCTAACCTATCCAAAGTTTCACTACGTAATAACAGTAATTGACAACGACTGTTCTTAACGCATCAGCTCGTTTATTTATTTACACTACTGAATCCACACTACAATTTTTTAAGTACACTCTTTCATAGAAGTAATTTTATAAGTGATCTGTGGTTACTTAATTTAGTCGACGAAGAAACCATCCCTAAAAACGGCAAAAGATTAGCGTGGAATTGTTAACACTTTTATATAATTATAGAAAAGATGAAAATAGAATAGAAAGACGAATGGCTACTGGCAGACCTTATGTAAAATAGTTCAGAAGTATTTTTATCTCTCAAAACAATTTAAATATTTTATATAAACAATAATTCAATCGTTTCATTGTACCGAACACGAATAACAGTATACAAAATTTTTAAGTTGTTAAAATTAAAGTTTTATTATTTATTTTTAGGTCGCTCATAACTCGTATTTATTTCAAACATGGACTCTTTCTGTTTTTCATACATAACCGTTGAAAATTATCTCCCGATATTTAAAATCGTGTCTGTACGTGACAAAACACGAACCGATTTTAAAGACTTTTACAGGGTTAACTTATCTTAAGGCCGGTCAAAATGTATTTTGACCGGCCCACCGGCTTGGTGAACGCGTCCTTCGCAAATCAGCTGATTTCAAAGTTGACAGTTTCAACGTTCAAATCCTAATAAAGGCAGTTACTTTCATACGGATTTAAATACTGGATCGCGGATACCGGTGTTCTTTGGTGGTTTGGTTTCAACTAACCACACATCTCAGAAACGGTTGACCTGAGACTGTACAAGATTACACTTCAATTTCACTCATACATATGTTCCTCATTCATCCTCTGAAGTAATACCTGACGGTGATTCCCGGAGGCTAAACAGGAAAATATGTATCTTGTCTAAGATAGACTCACTTATGTTAAGGCCTGTTAAAATGTATCTTGTCTAAGATAGATCCCCCTCACGATGAAACAAATCATACGTTAACTAAAAGTTCAGATTATAAAAAAAAATACAAAATAAAATTTGAAGGGACAACTTCTATCGCAAATATTTTCTGAAATTAAATAAAAGCTGAAATTCCCTCTGGATGAATCGATCGTTTATTGTTTACAAGTTCTTAATGGATTTTTTCAAAATATTTCGATAATAAAAGTGAAACAAAATATTACTTGAATTAATGTAATTAGCGTACAATAGTTTTTTTTAATTTCCGATTCTGATTTTTGAGTTGGCTTTTTTTACTAGATCACAAAGAACTTTCGGTCGGTTTGTGATCACAAAAAATTCAGCGTTCAAAAAAATGAAGACTTTAAGACAGCTTTTGTAGAGAAATATTTTGAAATAGTTGGGTGCTTTCCATATTACGGGTAAGAACTCAAAATTTATAAATGAATTGGAACATACGTTTACAATTTTCTCCAAAAACCAAGGTTATACAATTTCATTTTTGTTCGGTAAAGCATTAGAAAGTAAAATAATTATCGTAGAACATCCTAGAATTATAAAAATATACCTCTATTTCAATCTGTTTAATCTGTTCTCATAATAAGTTTTCAATAATCATAACAATCGGTTGTACTACGAAATAATTATTTACCCTTAGGTATTTAGGTTACACATCCGACGACGTTAGACTCGTTTGTTAATTCAGAAACTATATGAAGAATGAATAATGAATTTATTATGTGTAAATGTGCGTGTTTAAAAAGACAATTATTATTTTGTGAAATAAGTGGGACAGAGGTAAGCAATAACCCGGTCGTCTCAGATTCAAGCGATAGTGATCGCTCGTGTGTGTTTCCGAGCGCTGAACAAATTTCAGCCAAATTCACTTTTCTTTTTTTTTCAATTTTTGTTGAACTTCGGAAGAAAGTTGATTAATACCGGAAATTTAATATTGGACGATCGTAAGAGATGGGCTTGTACGTTAAATTTTATTTTTCGCCGATATCCTATCTCTCTTTACAAAAAAAAAAAATGTAAAAACGCAATAGGCCTATGCAATTTTTTCGTATGCAAACACGAAGTTTATAAACTTGCACCGCTAGAACAATTCGGTAAATAGAATACTGAACCACGCTTCCATCTATGCAACTACTTATTCTAATTATTACAGTCCCATGTCGATAGTTAATATTAAATACTTTGGCCCTAAATCCGAAGGAAAATATGATGAATTTTTAATTTGGCTTTAAATGTTTTTAGAGAAAACAGTTACTAAAATCTAGGAGAATAATTTTCTAGCCATCTTGAAATTCAACTTTATTCCCTCGTACTTTCATTACAAGATTTAAAATTACAAGTTAGTAAAGATTAGATCAGTTACTCGAGACGAAAATCGCCTTAACGTAGATTAGCAGCTTAAAGAAGCTTCGACGTTCGAAACCGTTATAAAATCATCTAACCGTTGCAGTATGCATATAACACGGATAAAAGGCAGCTTGTATCCATCCTTTTAAGTCAGGCTTACATTTTGAAATCTATATTGTGGATAGTGGGTTGTTTCCATTACAATGCCACCAGTGATACGGAATAGATTCGAAATACGTCCGATCGCGTTTAAAGCGAATTAGCATCGTCTCACTAATTCAACGGAGGGATAAATACTACGTCCCAACCGATGGATTTGTGTTGTTATATCAAATAGGGATATGAATTAGCACTTACTGAAATGAATACTCGATATAAGTACAAGAGAGAACTCATCTTGCAACAATGAAAAATCTCTGAGACTCGTATGTAGATTTAACAAGTTAATTTTTCCACAAAAGTTATATTCCTTACCTAATAAGTTTTTCAAATTTGAATACGCTATTCAATTTTAAATGTTTACAACTTTTCTGAATTTAATTTCAGCCATTTCCAAAGAAAAAAACCGAGGAACTAGTTTCATATTTTTATTATCTCTGATTTATGCCGGCTTAAAGAAGAATAATTTCGGAAAAACAGGAGGACAATTTATAAAAACTGATAAATTTATTATTTTTTAACGAATAAAGACATACGTAACAATCCAATATCTTTAATTAATGAACTGTATTTTAATTACCATTAACCGTTTATTACGGTCGATTTAATTGCGTTTAACTATTGTGTTTTTATTTAAAGTAACTATTTTTACGGTCTCATTTGATTCGTTCGAGAAAATTTTCCGTTCCGATATGTGTGTCTACTCGTCTAGATAAATGGAAATTTTTTTGGGTTTCATTAATTAACAATATAATTATTTTTTCATTCTATCTTTTTTTATTGTCTATTTTTCGGAACTTTCATCTCAGGAGATCGTTTGAAATTTTACTGCTTTAGTCAGATTATGCGGCGGTGCGAGCGAAGAGGTGCAGGATGAAACGCCAGAGCGAAGGATGGAAAACCGGTTTAAGGATCGAAGAACTATAGGTGAGAGGTAAATTTCGTCGAAAGAGAGAAATTTTGCTGTAAAAAATGTCGCACACTGTTTTCACACTCGATTTCTCGTTAACCGATCGGTCGGTAGAACATGATGGAATTCGTAACACAAAATGCGTTATAAGTTCCCTTTTTTACCGACACGAACGATGAAGGCCCCCGACAGCCGCTGGCAGAGCGCCTGAGGAAGTAAAGGAACGAATCGGATCGCATAGTACATGCTATCACGTTAGGGCCGGTAACCGCGGCCGAGAGTCAGGTCACGGCCAGTCAACACAAGACCGCTCTATGCGACGACACGATATGGTAGTGGCCGCTCTCGGACTGATGCTCGCTTTAGCCTCCGGCGTCGATTCGAACGAAGTCTGCCGCGACGGTTTCTTTTACTGTTTGAAATGGGATGTCGCTAAAGCTCTCAGCAAAATATCCACAACGAGTAAAGATAAAATAGTTTTACTGAACGGTATACATTTGGATAAATACTCGAATAAGACGTTAAAAGATCGCGATGAAATAAATCTTATAAATATGCCCGTCAGTAATATACCTCAACTCATAAAAAAAGCCGAAAATATATTTGATACTCACTACTTACTGGTGGAGTTAGTGCCCGGATTCGATGTAAAAATTTATAAAACTCCGACCGGCTCGTTTTCATTATCTTTAGTTAGGGGAACGCGTGAACATAATATTGCAGGTAAGAATATTTATAATTTTACTAAAATATTTATACACCGATTAAAACTTAATAAATCACATATTTGTAATAAGATTATAAACAATAAGATATTTAATAATTCTAATCGATAAACCGGGATGACATTTTATATGAACATGGTCTTTCGGTTTAAGTTGTTATTCATTAATTATTCAATTATAAATTTATTATTATTATTATTATGTTAGTGTTATTTTAAAATTTACTTTAAAGTCGGCCAAGTATTGAAAATTTCAGAATCACGCATCATAACCTTTTTCTTTTAACCGACGGAAGCACATCAGACCGTGAATACAAAACCGTTAAACATTATAAAGTTATTAATAATTATAATTGTTTTTTACATCTTTTGGAAAGTGAAGAATTCAAACGATTAAATGTCCAACTAGTTATAGCATATCGAGTTCTATTTAAACAGTTAAAAAATAATATATATAAAATAGGCGAGTACTTTTGAAGAATTATCTTAATATGATTTAGTTATCTACTAATAGATATTCGTATTATATAATTTAAGCCTACTTTCAATCTTATTTCAAATTAATTAAAATTAGAGACTTAAAACCGAAGTTGAAAGATGGTATCGTAAAAAATTGATTATATCCTGAATCTCTAGACTAAACGTGTTTACATTAATAATAAATAGTACCTAATTATTAATGCAATTTTAATACTAACTCTTTAGATCAGATATTTTTTTCTTAAAAATAAACCATAAGAATCGAAGGTAACACGTACAATTAATTTTAATAATAGATAGGAATTAGAAATTTAATAAGAAAGGATTATTGAACATTAAAAGAATCACAGAACGCCGAGTGGGATCGATAATTTCTAGTTTTTTTTTATCGTAACAGTTTTTCGAATAATATATCAAAACAATAAAATTGTTAAGGTTTCGGCGAGAGTTTGCTGTCAATTGAAAATCAAAATTCAATAATTTATTTATTTATTGTTCTTCAAAAAAACATTGTCCGAATCAAAAAAGTACAGACATGTATGAAAGCGAGATAATGATTGTTGTATATTTTTCCAACTTTATTTTCTCAAACAAAAATATACACAGTTAAATATTTTTTTCCTCCTCTACTAATATTGTAACTAAATAATAGAATTTTTTAATATAAAACAAATACGAAATCAGTTTTTTTTTAAAATTCATATCAGTCAATTTTTTTAGTCGATATCTAGTCATCTATTAGTATTAAGGTTTTTATTTTCATTGATTTGAGAAATTGCAATAATGTGAAAACGGTTCAGCATTATTAAAAAAAATGTTTTAATAGTGTTGTCACAAAATTATCAAAAAATACAGGTTTCAAATCTGTAAAAAAGTTGAATATTAATTCTAAACAAATATCACGAATTCACTATTTTAAATTTTAAATCTATTTTAGATTTAAAATAGAAACCGATACTATCAGTTTTATTGTTTTTTTTATACATATATTTAAATCTATATATAATACATTTTAGAACGGATTGCTTTTAAAAAAAACTCAAGGTAGCCGTGGTGTAACGTAAAATTTAAGACGTTAAGAATTAGAACGAGAAGATATCAAAACGATATATAAATTTTTCCCCGTTGACAAATAATAAAATGTAAAAAAATTCTACATATCAGAGAGTTTCCAGACATAGACTGATGTACACATCAGTTTATTTCTGTTTTCAGACATAATCAGCTTTAAAACATCAACTGTTAGAATTACGTTTAAATTTTTAAGGGGAGTATTTAAGTTTTTACCGTCATAAATATCATAGATTGAAGAGCCATAAATTTATCATAATTAATTTTAAAATGCTATCCCTCATCGCTTTTTCTTAATCGTTTGAATTTTTCTGAAATTTTTTAATAATAAATTAATTAAAACAATAAATTTTTAAATCTCAGACATAAAAATATCTTGGTCGTCGAGACAAAATGAATTCTTTGATCTTTTTATTTCGAAAACCTAATTTAATGTAATAAAAGAAATCCGTTCTGAACAAACGAAAGTAGTTATTGTTTTTATCATCATCCGTTATGAAGGTATTTGCGAAAGTATTCGAAGAAGACACAAAAAGCTGCGATTGAAACAATTTTAATAAACTAACATACTCTGATGCTAGGAGCCAAGTTTTAAAATTGACAAGCGTGGAATAAAAAAATGAGTTTGACTGTAGTATCGAATTTTTTCCCGTTTAAGATAATTTAAATTTTCATTTAGAATTCCCAAACGTTTCCTTTCCCGACTGTTACCGGTATAGGTTATAGTAGAGTTAATGAAATTGCTCTGTTGAATGTCCTGTTGATGAAACCGGTTCATACATGCTACACTCAGTTATTCGTACATTTGTATCTACGTCTACTTTGCCTTTCGTCACGAGAATGTGCAAACTTACGGTGTTAGCATCTGTTAGAGTAGATCGTACATCATAAAATTAATAGCGTTAATTTTTTGAAAAAAAATGTAACGAAAGGAAGAATGAGATGCTTCGAAGGAAGTCGTTCTATATATTTTTATCTAATATTATTTAAGATAATAATAAACTCCTTTTATTTTATCTAAAAATAATATTATCGAAAATACCATAGAAATATTTAGAAAAACAATTTTAAAATGCACCGTAAAAATTAGAATTCGATAAAATCGTGTAAGCTTTCTTTTTACTCTTTCAACCTACCCGTTTTTTATTGCATTCTATTTTACCTAAATGAGAGTATATCGGTTCTGGAATTTTCTCTAACTTTACCCCTACGTTAAGAAGCGAATTTACAAAGTAACTTTATATTCAAACGTATCAAAATATTATTATTTGAGAAGTTTTCGATCACATTTTTTGCTATTTTAAGAAAATTTTAGTGCTATTAGATGTAGAAGTATTACACTCTCTTAGATCTGCCTAGGCTCGGTTTCCCCTTCTTTTCGACACAGGAATACCGCACCGTGTATGCGAGTATGGAGGTGATGAAGAAATTACCACAAATCTTGATAGCGAAACGTAAAGGCGTCTTTACATTGTGAAGGTCTGGTCAACTCTGCCGAAAAGATGGCGCGAACGAAAAGAAGGGGAAACCGCGCCTAGGCAGATCTAAACGAGTGTGTGTAGGCAACAGGAGATGTGTACAAGTATTAGTATGTGAACGAAGCAAAAAAGGGAGTGTATGAGAGCGGCAATAAATTTGCGAGAAATGAAAACACACGGTCACTAGAATGACAGAAATCGTCATCTGGTTGACGCCAGGGCTCGAATAAAACGAACAAATATAAACAAACAGATACACATAAGACAAGCCCAAAACAAAACATAGTAATAAATATATCAAGCGTGTGATAACAACATGACCCAACCCTAGCTTTGAATTCATTGGAAATACCGAAACTTTACGCATGGCGTAAACAATTATATTATTTGTCTTTCGATAAAAAAATATGTAAATAAATAAATAATAACAGATTACAGTCGCAGAGATATTTTGAGATTCTATTTATGGAAGAAGGATTAAAATTAAGGCTTTCCAGATACCTGGAAATTCCAGCAAAATCCTGTTTTCGTATTTTTTATTTAATTTATTTAAATACGTTCATAGATACTCAAAATAAATACTGCAATGTAGTATTTATTTTCTAGTCATGGAAGGTTTATTTCAGGAGTTTTTTTGTGGATTTTATTTCTATTGATATTGAATTTTATAAAGGTCATTGATTAATCGTTGATTTTTCGTGCCCGTTAAAAAAATTTAGTGGTTTTCTTCTCGCTGTATTTATAGAAGATAACAGATTTTCCAATGCCAACTAGATTAATTTGTTAATAACACTGGTTATGTCGATCGACATAAAAATACCACGTATTTTTTCTTCAAATATAAGACATAATCGATTCTATTTTCATTAAGAAGTTTATCGATTTACTAAGTCTTATACTTAATTCCGTTCACAGCAACACAACTTTATATGATATGATATATATATATATTTGTGCGTGTGTGTGTGCACCAACACACACATATATATAATATATATATCTTTCTTTTTCTTGTGAAAACGATAATTGCCGTAATTTTGTGCCAATCACTTTCAAACTGATACATAAAATATAACTACCCAAAATCTCGGTCGAGTTTGTTAATGAGGAAAATAGGACAATGGGGGTGGAAATGGAGGGGCTTTTTCGATAAAAGCAAAATATCTTTATAACTTTCTTATTAAGTAAAATATCTAATTCGTTTAAAGTTCCTACTATTCTTTGGTTAAGGGCCTAAAAGTTACCTAAGTACAGTTTCTTGATATCACCAACCATTGGCTCAGGGAGTGGAAAAAATGGAGTTTCGAAGACAAAAAAATCACACCTCCCTTAATAAACACAGTCGCGAATCGTTTTAAAGTGGTCGTTAGTCCTCTAAACATTACCTAAAACTTTTTTCTGAAACAATTTCTGATATAACCAACCCTTACGGCAAGGGATGACCAAAATGTGGCTGGAATTGTAAGAAAGTGGGACTTGTCGTTTGCTAAACATGTGAAACTTTTTTCACTTGCAACCATTGTCGAATTGAGTAAATTTGAAGTTTTTCTTAACTTTAAGGTGGAAATCTTTTTTATCCCCTACTTAGCACCGGTGAAATCTAGCCCCGCCTTCTGGCGTGCTGAAAGGGATTTTTTTTTTTTTATAACACACATAATAGAGAAAATCAGTATTCACCGTGAGAGAAATAGAACACTGAACCCAGGTTTCAAAAAATTATTAAAGTTTTTAGCATTCTAAAATTTTAATACTTTTATACTTTAAATTTTTGGATAAAATACAAAATTAACCGAGTAAATCTTTTCTTTATAAAACAAAAGCACGCCTCCTCTTACTCGATTAAAAAAAAAAGAAAACACCTATAATAAACTTTTTAAATGTGAAGGTTTGGTTAAAATCAGATCAGCCTTTCTTAAGTTACAGTAAAACTTACAAAAATTACAGAGCATAGAGATAATTTCTATAAGATGATATTGTAAAAAAAATTTTTTAATTTCTGAAAGAAAATTCAATGCACAGAAAGACATTGTTCTTATTAATGTACATAGAAATATACGATCAGTTATATGAAAGCTTGTTTCCTGAACGTGCATATCAAAATAAAAAAATGATTACATGTTTTCCCGTTAACTTGTTCCAGTTTCAGATTTCATTTGACATCTACTCTTTCTTCGTTTTATTACATCCATTCATATACTTTACCTGCAACATCACAAACGCAACTACGCAGACAAAAAATATGAGTATCAGTTTCAGAGAATAATAAAATAATTTAAATATATATATATATATATTTATATTCTTCTTTTTCTTTAAATATATATCGTGAATTACGATGTATTTATATATTGAATACTTATCTATTCAAGGTAAGTTTGAAAAATATTTGATTTTAGCAATGAGATTAAAAAAAATATTTTCTAATTTCTGATTAATAATTTACAACTATAAAGGATTTCTGAATGAAACGAAATCATCTGATTTCGCTTCAAGAGAATTTAAATGCACAAGAAAAATAATAAAGCAGGTATATAATTAACTGTAAAACGGAACAAACAATACAACATTTAGTCATACTGTACTACATAAAAATACAACCCGAAACCTTGTATTTCTTTTCGTAAAGAACTTTCGTTTTTGTAAGATGACATAATCTTAAGGTTGCAGGTGAACCAGTCCTGTTTTAAAGATTTCATTCGACTCGGAAACTATTTATAAAATGAGGTTAACCGCTCTCAGAGAAAACGACGAGGATATGTTCCTCCTGTGTCTCGAGTTCTAAGTGTACCACAACCGTATAAAAAACTGCTGGAACAGATAATTTAAGGCGTAATTTTTTTGTTGTAAGACATTTTATACAGAGCCCAAATCATTTTGGAAAATCAGACAGCAAACTGAACAGAAAAATCTTACCCAAAATTTTCATAATATTTTATATTTCCACTAGGATTATCAGAATTGATTTGAGTGTTATTTTCTGCCCTTCCTAGCATTGTCACTCTAACATTCATAGTTGACGCGTTTCGGAGTATTTACATTCTCAAACGTAGTAGGGGTAAAATTAGTTTTGAGAATGGAGGTACTCCAAAACAAACTACGAAGTTAGAGTGACAGTGCTAGGAAGGGCAGAAAATAAGATCCAAATCACGATCTTGTCTCTATAAATCATATGGGTTTTGAATTAAAATAGTTAATTGACATTTAAAATGTAGTTCGTTGTACTCAAATATTAGATTATCGAATGACATCACATGGATTATCCGACGCTGCTAAATCACTCCCTTTTGCCCAAGGAAAACCTTTTCTGATGAAAAATTATTTTTAAGATAAAATCAATTCCACATATTATTTTCAGTTTATTTTATCTTACAAATGTAGGAATTAAAGAAAAACCTTTGATATACGAGAGGCCAGTAAATCAGAAATACAAATAATTTTTTTTTTTTGTTTAATTTCTCGAATTAATAAAAATCATAACTAATAATTCATATCGTTTTAAATCGAGAAATTAAATACAAGGAATGAAATTGATTTGTAAAATAGTAACAGCCTGTTCGGTACCGCTTCAATAATTATTGTTTCTTTAACGAAGAAAAAAATTAATGTTCTATTCGGCAGACCGGTGCATCGTCTGTAACGGGTACTTTAAAACCACTGAAAACGTGCCGATTGTAATTCTATGCGCATAAAATATTTGTCAAAATCCATTCTAAGCGAAAAAAAGTAATATTAATTAAGCGAAGGGCAGATGAACTAATTTCTCGCTTTTCTATTAAAAGAGCGATATTTTAAAATTTATTTCTTTATAAAAAAAATTTATGAATACAAATTTTTATTTGATATGCATCCTAGACGAGAAAATGTCAGAAAACACTAATTTACTAATGTCAGCAGTCTCCCTTAAAATTTCATAAAACTTTACAGCAAATTATAGAATTTAATTACTTTGTTTACAAATAATACTTTTCACTGCATTCCGAGTTATAAACTTTCGAAAAACGAGTTTTTTTTATGGAAAAGTGAAACCCCCTCGAAAAAATCTCAAAACTGGTTGTAACTATGTTCAAGACAAAGAGTAAAGGAGTGAATTAGGTAAATAAAAAAAATCAGCTGGGGTTAAGAAGTGATGCTTGAATTTTACGGTGAACAACATTCACAAAGGATTTCATTAGATACGCTATTTTAGATTTAGATCTTGAATTGATTTAGCGCAAATAAATTTCACTCTGCGCATATGTTTTTCCTTAATTGAATACGTAAAAATTATTCAAATTAAACAAGCCGTCTTCTAGTTGAAACCAATATGTAGATAGCTATGTAAATATAAGAATTTTCGTTAATTTAAGAGAGGCGGTAGCGCAATAAAGGTTACAGGCTTTCGATAACATTCTCTCCCAACTAAGCACCACCAAAAATAGGCTTAAGTTTCGGCCCGATCATGTGTAACATTTTCATACCTTTCATAAATTAAAACTTTTAATATTTTATTTCAATCAATTCGGATCGGCATGATCTAGAATACGTGAAATCGATTACTAAATAAATGTAAATAACAGTTTATACACTTTTTAGAAAATCAGGGCTAATGAACTATAATAGATTTTGCGCTACAGTTTTCAGAGGTTTTGATCGTTATAAGACGATCTGCCCTCCAAAAAGTACACTTTGAGCTGTTACACCTCGAGTTCAGAGGACATCGATGATTTGCCGAGGAGAATTTTGAAAAAAAAATCAGATGACAGTAGAACCGAGGAACAGGCGTTAAAATTTAAATATTAGAATTAGGCTTAGATCTGTCACTAAACCTCATGGAAAAGATAAATCTCTGTACTAACTCGAATCCTGTACCTTATATATATATGTATATATTCATAAAATACCTTCACGATCGAAAATATTTGTGATCGTCGATGAATATTTTGATCCGATCATTGAGTCCTTTAAGAAATAGAGAGGATCTATTTCAAAAAAAAATTATTGAAAATGATTACGATAATATGGAATATACAATTGTAAATTTAAAATTCAAATTTCTTTCGATTTTGAATTTTTACCCTTTAACGGACCAAATAATTATTAATGCAAAATATTTTTTAAATATTTATTGAAGTTCCTCGTTTCGAAATTTTCAAGAATATTTTCTTCACAGGTCGTTTTACTCTTGCAAATTTTTCTTCTGTAAAATTTATCTTCAAATTCTAAATTTAAAAAAAAGTTTATAGAGAGGGAAAGTCTTCTCCATCTGAAATTGTAAAATAATATTTCTTAAATAAAAAGTCAAAGGTAAAAATTTACCTCGTTTTTCCGTTGAAATATTTTGTTAAATCGTATCCCGACAGCCCTTGATTTAAAAAAAATTTGATTTGAAATTTCAAAAGAAATGTTTTCTACAGAAATTTTGTAATTCGTATGCTATCGATATTTACGTTATCGCATCCGGAGTGAGAAAACAATAAGAAAATTACTTTTTGTCAAGAGGAAATTGTCCATTTTGTTAAGGTACGAGATAGTTTTATTCTGCTATTTCTGTCAGTCTTGTGCTATAAGCAGATCAACATTACCTAATTTTCTTCGGTCTTTATATAGTACAAAGATATCGTATAAAAATATAGTTCTTAGAAAGTAAATTATTTTGGAACGATTAAATCGATATCGTGTGTGGCAAAATCGAACGCTACTGTTTCGTATCGAAGATCTTAATAAAACGCTCGTCATCGTCAGTAAATATTTATTATGACAACATATATTCGAAATAAAACATTACATTTTTAAAAGTCGGAGCAAGTTTTCAAAATACAAAATTGCGCAATCAGATCATCTGTAGTTGCCGATAAATACTAATGATGTGTGCCGATATTTAGTAAATTAAAAACAATGTTTCCATAGATTTATATTATGAATCTGTTACCTTCATAAAAAGTGGTGTTCTATTCCTAAAAGAAATAACAATATTTACTTCCATCTGACTATCATCAGGATTCATTCGGCTTAACCCGGAAAAGTACTTGGTCTTAGTATAAGGGTATAATTATTCTTCCGCCGCTTTTCTTTATAAATTATCGATCCGTGTCGAAGATCTTCCCTATGGATTATTTGAAATTAAATTAAAAGTTTTTATTTATATATACGGAAAAATTACTGAGTTTTTAAATAATTGTAATTAAACAGAATCTTTTACGCCTCGTTTAAGATATAAAAATAATATCTAATAATCATCGTTCTCTTAAATAAGATGGGAATTTCCAAATTCTCCGTACGTCCCCTTCAAGCCGGAATTGGAAATATTACTGGGCATTGTTTAAGATAGATTTTATCTGTTGAAATTTTAAATAATAATGAATAAAATGTATGAAAGTAGGTTTACCTAGTTTCCAACTTCTTTTTAAATCGGCTTTAATTAATGACATTATAAAAATTCAAATAAAACTTCTCATGGGTTATCTTTAGCAGAAAGTTGTAATGCTAATTCGTTTCCGGAGAAAATCTTAATTGGAGTCAGTAAAATCTTATTTTATTATAACGTGTGAGACGTAATTATTATGTGCGATAATCGGCAAATCTTTGGGAAATGTAATGCGATTTTGTTTAGCCGGGATAAGATATAACTCCGCTCATCGTTCGTGAAGTAAATTAAATATATAGTGTACATGTTGCTGTGTTACACCACGGGCTTACCGACGAGAATGTCTCTTTAATAATTTGATCATGTCATCTAACAGGTGGTGATGACTCAAATTTTCAATTCGGACCCGATATCGCGTAGCATGATGACGACAGCTAGACCCTTCATCTTTATTGTCACACTAAACACGTTTTCGATACGGCTGTTTAAATAATAATAAATTTGTTTCATAAAAGTTTTAGTTAGCCGATAAGATAATTAATTCTCAAGATGCAGATGGAATAAATTTTGTCACTAATCAATTTTTATTTCAGTAAAAAAATCTTCATTTTTTCGTTCGATGTCACGATGAATATCATGCAATTTCCTGTTCTTCCAATATGTAATCATTCTTTCTTCTTTCTCCTGTCCATGCTAGGATTTTTAAGATGTTCTTTTCCTCTGGAATCTTAACTTCTGAAATTAACTTTCTGAAAAGAGATATGTCCAGCATATGTTATTTTGATATCTTAAGCAGTGAAATCCTATTTGACTTCTTGAAACCATTTCGTTTTGATTTTCCTGTTTTCAAAAAAGTTAAATATTTGTTTCGTTTATCTGTTCTTTTCCATTCTATACAGATGATCGTAAAATTTTAATCTACTTTTTTCAAAATATGATCAATCTCTCCCAGTTTTTATAAAGATCTTCCTTTTTTCTAAATTTATAGATTCCTTTCTCAAGAATCGAACCATGAATTTTTCTTAAGATCTTTTTTCCACGTTTTCAATTCTTTTTTTTTTTGTAAAGAAATTCGAGCATTCAGATCCATATGAAGCTGCAATTAAAATCATTTTCTTGTAGAGCCTAAGTTTAGTATTTCTCGATACTGCTATTTTAATTTGCGCTGTTACACGATAGGTTTTTCATTTTTTGTACTCTTGCTTTCATGCTTTTACTTCTACAACAATAGAAGTGATTACTTCTCGAAAGTATTTAAATTTATATGTTCTTTTAATCGTTTTAGTAGGAAATATTTTTATTACAGTGACTGAGCTTTTCGTGTTGGAAACGCACTACTTTTCGTATGATATTACTCCTGTTTTATTTGCATTTTTTTCTAATTCTACCAGTTTAGTTTTCCTTCTTCTGAGTAATTGCAAAGAATACTAAATCATCCGTGAAAGCGAGATGATTCGTCGACAGAAATTTATTTTTAGTACTAAATTTTACAGAATCATAGATATTTAACTGTTTAAGCTTCTTGATCCATTTTCATATAACCTATTCCAAAGCACAATTAATAAACAATACTGGGGAGATACCATCTCCCTGTCGTACACTAATTTTAGTGTCAAAAAGATCAGAAATTGCTCCTAGAAATTTTACTTTAGAAAATGTTTTCGTTAACGTTTCTTTAGTAATATTTATAGATTTTTGATCGACCGTAAATTCCTGGTGAACTTTGAAAAGTGATTTTCTGTGAATTAAATCATAAGCTTTTTAAAAGTAAACCAAAATTGTTACAAAAATCTTCATTTATTTATTGATTTTTTTTTTTTTTTAGGTGCTAGAACATTCGGTATAGGCGCTCGGAAACGTCTTCAAATGGCTCTACTACCGATTATGTACAAGCTAGGGGTCATTACGACTCTCCTAGTGGGACTTACCGTTTTAACACTCAAGGCACTCACTATAGGTGTCATTCTACTTATTCTTGCGTTCGGTGGCATCTTTACAAAGATTAAAGCTGTACCATGGGAAGAGGTAATATTTTTAAGTTCATACATAACATATATCTGAGATCTTTGTATAATAAATTGTAGGCTATAGAAGTAAAACATAATATTCTTACAAAAATTTTAGCCATCCTCCAAAAACGTTTGGTTTATTCTCATATACCATAATTTTGTTAATCTGTTCAATTCTTGATGTATATTCAAATTTAAAACTAATCGAAAAAATTAGATTTTAAACTTATAAATAATAAAGTAACATTTAACATTTACCTACAAAATAATAACATTACATAATAACATTTACCTACAAAAGATGGAAAGATACTATATGATAGTAAAATGGTGAGAAATATAAAATTATCGTAATTTTATGAATTCTTTTTATATTTTCCCGGGTACCTTTTTTATAGTTTTAGATCAATGTTATCTATCTTCCACAGTAGGGAAGAGCGGACGTTTCTCTTTTTTAAAAGAGAGAACTCAGTTTTTCTTTGAAAATGCGTCTGCTCTCTTGTATTACATCAATATAAATATATATAGAAATCAATTATATAAAATTTCTTTCATTATACAGAATAAAATACTGCATCTTGAAAGGAAGTTATAAGAAATTGCTTCTTTACTGATAACCTCAAAATCAAAAATAAAACAAAACGTTTCTCAAACATTGCATTCATTAATCTAATAAATGAATGATTCACGAGTAAGTTAGTAAAACTCTATATCTGCAACTTAAAAATTTGATTTTGATTTTAATTATTTATAAGTACTTAACGGAAACACAAAAGAATAACATTAAGTAAAAAAATATTCTAATTATTCTTTTAATAAATGTGTTTTCCACATAATATTCTGCCGTCCAAGCATTCATGATCTATTGTTGAATATCTGTCATGTTAATATTAAATCCGGAATCTGTGACTTGACATAAAATAGAAAAATATATATAATATAAATAAAAAAAACTATGTAATAAATGCTATACTGTATACTGTTTACTAAAGTAGTTGCGATCTAAGTCGTGACAACTTTCGTTTCGTACCGTTGACGTAAATACTAGGGGTTATTATATTTTATAATAAAATAATCGACAAAAATCGATTTCAGTGTTGTTTTATTCCCCAGCACTTTTTCTCTGAGTATTTCAACTGCTGAAATCTATCTTCAGAAGTATAAAGAAAAAACTAAATCTTTAAATGTCTATTATATCTCTAAATGTCTTAGAACAACGGTCAAGGGGTACGCTTAATTGGCAGCGCGTAGGTAGGTGTTATTATCTAGACAACGGGTTTTTATTTATAATATCCATAGTGTAGAAAAATTCGAGGCGCAGAACAGTGGCAACGTTTTAGAATAAATAAGGCGTATGCTGATCGGTTGCACGACCTGAAGGCGGGTAGTTTTCTCTCTCGTACTGTGTTTAGCAAAGAGCTATCTGGCTGTTGTTTGCAGTAGTGAAATTTTACTGCAGCGTAAAATTTCACTACTGCTGCTATTGTGTTAGTGCAATAATGTACCGAGTACCGACCTCCGTGGGGCGAGTGGTAGCGTCTCGGCCTTTCATCCGGAGGTCTCTGGTTCGAATCCCGGTCACGCATGGCATTTTCACGCACGCGACAATGCCATCCTGTGAAGCAATACTTAACGGTGATCCCGGACGTAAAAATAAAACTGTCAGTTCTCATCAGTATTTATATAATAGTCTATAGTGTATCGTGTTTTTGTCTACAGTGATATAACTTTTCGATTCAGTCAGTGCTAAATGAAAGCATCAAACTTAAATCAGATCATAAATCAAACGTAAAACAACTTTCGTTTCGTACCGTTGACGTAAATACTAGGGGTTATTATATTTTATAATAAAATAATCGACAAAAATCGATTTCAGTGTTGTTTTATTCCCCAGCACTTTTTCTCTGAGTATTTCAACTGCTGAAATCTATCTTCAGAAGTATAAAGAAAAAACTAAATCTTTTTTATGCTAAGTTTTAATCCTGTTCAACTTACGCCGGATGAAACGCTCAAAAAATTTTTAAATTACTCCCTATTAACAGTTGTTTTTACAATCTATTAACAATCTGTTTTTATCATCCTCGATTCGGGCGTTTCTCGAACGAGGATTTTTTTGGTTATCAGTAATTTTTCAAGCCAGAAGTATTTCAGTCAGGAATGACTATTTTTTTTAAAAAAGTAAAGGAAAATCGTTTCTTCTGTTTTCATACCGTCTAAGCCCTCTAAAGTTTAACGCTATTAACTTACCTTAGCCTACTAGGTTTTAATTTCATTTTTTCTTTTGATTTTCAGGGTTACGGTCATCATAAAGACGTTCATATCCACGTTCACCCGTTTGTAGGGAAGCACCATGGGTACTGGAAAACATGGCAGAGGCAGGAGGAACTGGATCAAATAGACCCTGCCGAGCTCGGACAGCAACAGCAACAGCAGCAGCATCATTCACAAAAACCTCTATATGACCATCACCTACACACCAATTCCCTAGCGGCTCCTCCACGCCCGTACACGTATTTTCCACCTTCTGTCAGCGGTCTAATCGACTGACGAGTAATACCAAATATAAATCCATCTACCGAAAATTTATTAAAATAGTCGCTTAAAAGAATAATGTAAAAAAGACAACGATTTAAACCTAAAAGTTAAATATCCACCTGTACGAATGTTATAGATACATGTTATAGATAGAATGTTATAGAAACTATATATGTATCGATACGGTACACGCACCGTATATATTGTGTTAAATTTAAGCACCTGTAACTAGAGAGTTAGTATTCTAGATTTCATCTCACAAATCAGCAAAATTAGATTGTTTGTTAATATATTTTTATGATAATACTTTTAAAAAGCTTTCTTTAAAATAATCTACACAAATACGAACTTTTTTTTTAATTTTAAAAGTAATATATATATATACATCAATGATCCTTGAATCAATTCCTTCCAGAATTACATTTTTTAGGTTGAAAAATAAATATTAGACAATAATTATGTAATTTCAGGGAAAATCAAGATAAAATAATTAAACATTACCGATACTGAAAAGTAGTTCAGTAAATAATCTCAGTCTTTGTAAAGGTGAACATATGGTTTTTCATTGAACAGTCAAAACTGATACGGCAAGAGTTTGTTTAAAATAATGAAACGGCAATAAATTTCAGCGAAATCGAGATTACTTTAAGAGAATTGCTCGATTGATAAGTTTCATTAATAAAAAATTAATTTTAAAAATTGTACTAAATCAAAAAACGTTTACAGGACTTTTACTTGACATTTCACATAATTAATATCTAAATATTTTCCTAAGGTTAATAATGATACTTCAAGCGTGTTAAGGATAATATTTAACAATATTTTTTTAACGATCCATATTAACTCTTCGGACTAGAATGCTTCTCCCGTTTCGACAGGACTTTGTAGAACAGTTGATAATAGAATTAGATAGATCAACCGAGCCTTCATGCTGTGTACACATACACACGCACACGCGGGCTTTTGTGCGCACGCATTAACTCACTCACACATAGTCTCAATAAGTCATGTGTATTCATGCAAAACTGTTTAATACGATCGCAGTTTTCTCTAGCTGATCACTGTTGTCACTTCTGAAACTACTCGAACAACATTTAATAGCGTAGTCTCCACAAACTCGTTGTCCGATTTCAAGTAATTCTATTACAAAGTTAACGTAAGCAGAATTAGTAATCGATTCTCACGGTCGGAAAATACCGGACTATACCGAATAGAAAGTTGTAGGATCAAAACAACCAGCAGTCTGTTTTATCCATAGCCAGTTGTTTTCTTTTCATTTTAAAAATAGAAATTGCCACGGTTTTGCCTGTTAAATGGAAAAATGTTTGAAGAATTAGACCTAGTGCACACGTATAATTACATATACCACAATTGCAATTACAGTAAGACGGTCGACCGTCTTGTACAACATTTGAATCGCAATTGTAAATCGGTTCATTAAAACTACGAATACATCGACAGTTAAAAAAAAAGATTAGAAAGAAAGAAATCGAAAGATATTTCTGAAGTGTGTTCAGTACTATTTAAACATCCAAAGAGAAAGCCATCGGTCGAGTTAGACTGTTAGGGACCAACTTGAGTCGGTGCAATAGTTTAATTATTGTAACCCGAAAGAGCAAACTCTTATTGAAAAATTATTACCTACACAAACGGGCAACAACAAACAAAATTGTACGTATGCGTTACGTCTTAATTAAATAAATTATATTCTAAATAAATAAATATATATATATAACTGGAAAGCAATGTTTACCAACTTTTATTGAAGTTACCTAAACTGAAACCGTTTATAACGACTTCTTTTTTTTAACTATAAGATAAATATTCATAAGAAATTAAAAGGAAATCAAGATTTTTTTTAAATAAAAGATTAATTTTGTTTTCAGATACTAAATTATATAGATGTGTGTGTGCGTGTGCATTTTGTGTTTTTAAACAACATGCTACTTATCACAATAATTAAACAGAAACTAGTTCATTACCTATGATTCACAGCTTAAATGTTTTCATTAAAAATTATAATGTGAAGATCTAAGACAGACGCACTGCATATTCGATCTTTATATGCATAGAACCGTCAAAAAGCGAACGATTAGTAAAATTACTCAAGAGAAATTCAACGAATACGTTAAATAGTATTTCTCTTAAGAAATTAAAAAACTATAATTATTTGAAATAATCAGTTTTCTGTTATTGTAGTTTTTTGTTATTTATATTATTATAAATAATAATTTATAATAATTATTTCGCTATTGTACAAACCTGAATAAAATAGATTTTCCGATTTCACTCCATTACCCCAAGTAAAACTGAGTTTTATTGTGTGTGTGTGCGCGCGCGCGCGCACGCATGTGTGTTTTGTTTCTTTTTAATTGATTAATGACAACAAATTTTTACTCAAAATAATAAAAATAAATAAATGTTATATTTTGATTACAGTAACTCAAAGTTTTTGTTTTTATATCGAAGATATGACTTTATACTTATTTTTCAACATTATCTCCGTTGACTCCGACCATTTTTTAGATCGGGAGACAAACTTAACTCTCTTTGAATAACTCTGCCGTCGGTTCCTCGAACCTCTCGGTGAAGGTTTGGTGGACATTGTCCCCGAACTTCGTGAAATTTCCATTCAAAAATTTCTTTAAATTTTGGAAAAGATTATATCTTGTCTTCAATTTTTATATTTTATCTTCAAGTCAAATGGAGCCCAACCCAGACTGTAGGGAGGACGACCCGATACCTCGTATCGAAACTCCCGTCACGTAGACAGCAGTTTTCTATTCTTTCATGATGTCAGACGACGGTCTTCTAGATTTCGCTTTATCGTACGCGTTCGTCCTCCCTCCGTCGAATAACCGACATCGTCTCCTCGAATTCCTCTCGTTTATCGCAGCTTCTCCATACCCTTCGATCGGCGGCTTATGAATTTTTAGCCAGGAAAATGTTTTTTTGCTTGTAAGACAAATCAACTATCGCAACTCGCGACCGTCGGGTCGACACGGTTAATAAAATGTTACTAAAAAATAACATCTTAAGAGCTCTCAGAGCTGAAAGACAGAGTCGACTTGCAAACGATCCTACTTTAAAAATGTCTGGGAGTTTTACGGTATCTTAGAGTATAAAGGTGTCCGGTGCATATTACTGTTAAAATAGAAATTGTTAGTACTGACAGTATCGTATGACAGCGTGTATGATTATTAATGAAGATGAAGTGATATTTTCTTGTGTTATCTGACTCCTATCTTCTGCTAATGTACATCTTCAGTAAATCTGTTTAATGTAAGGTGCATTAAAACTTCTTGAAATGATGTATATACAGCATTCTCATAGATCTCTGACCAAAGCTTTAAAATGTAACCGGGGCCATAATTTAATCATTATAATGTACATTCAAACGAAAATAGGAGAAAGTTAACTCAGTAGGATTATTTGTTTCATTATCAGTCTATAAGTATTGTGTAACCGTGTAACAAACATAATTCATCAAGTAAAATTCCAGTTTGTTCACTACAGGATAAATGGGGAACCTCTATCCTGTTCAAAGCTCCAGAAGATGAGTTAATGAGTGTTTTTTCTGGTCATTTTATATCGAAAGAACCAAGAATATTTCTATAATATCCATTTGCTGAAAAAATTACAGATCGATTCCGTTTTACAGCCGATACAGAAATTACTTTTTAAAGGTTTTCATATTTTGTAAATTGTATCGTTCTTAAACCATTTACTTTACTACGACAAGAGTTCGGGACTTACAAAAATTAATTATTCAATATTTTAGTAAGACAGTAAGCTACGTTTATCGTACGAAAAGTATTCTGTTCTGATTACACTGTAATCGATAAAAAATAATAATTGTAATTAATAATGGGATTATTTTTTTAATATATCAATAAATTCGTTATAGTTCTTGTAAAAGTAAAATATACGCCCACACACTACACAGTATTTAGGACTGAAAACGTACAGGTGATGATATTTAATTTATTTTACTCTTCGGAACGTTAACCCGGTTAACTGATGCTTCATAATCAGTATACGGTGGTGGTGGTACCTTACCTAGCCGATGTAAATCACTAATTAGTCGTGAAAGCTTTTATAGAAAAAATAACTAACCGCCTACCCTATAAGTCTCGGTCGAGGACACCCTTCTACAGTACTTGAGTGTGCGATATTAAAGAACCGACGCTGAACCCGACTGAACCACTTTGTCAGTATATTACCACTGGCAGGCCGTCTCGAAGAAAACGCCGTTGACATTCGTTATTAACGCAGCCTGACCCGTTCTCTTCTTTTCTCAATGTTTCCTCTCGACTTTTATTCTTTATAGTATAAATAACCGTTCGATGAATTCACAACAGGCTACGATAAACGAGCCGTACTGGAGAAAGGATGTAAACGAGATGTCTTTGTGAACTGAGGATACGAGCTAAGATTGAGAGGAGAAGAATTCGAGAAGGAATAGGCATGATTCCCTTTCACCCTTTTATGTAAAGTGTTGGTTCTTTAATCTCGGTTACTTTAGATTTTAGAAGGTAGTAGTAGAATTGGAACGGGTGAAGGGTCCGATGATCGAACAAGCCTATACACTTTTCCAGCACGCAAGAGGTTATTAATTGTAATTAACATTGAGGTATAATAGTAGTAATAAGTGATAAATTAAAAATGTTACCCTAAAAAACAAACTTTTACAGTTCTAGTCTAGTGTTTAGATGTATATATATATATACATACATATATATTGTGGTGTTAATGGCATTACGTTATCGAAATCGATATTAGTGGGCATGGCATTGTAAAACTAATTAGAACTTTAATGAAAATTCATACGGGATTTATTTAAGACGCTTAAGTAGGGCTTAAGAAACCTGCACAACTTTACTAAGGTAGTATACTTGCGCTAAGAATAATTCATTAAAACTATGTTATATTTTTATATAAATTAATACAAAACAAACTAACGGGAATTAAAATGGAAACTACTATCGAAATTGTATATATCGATTATAACGGGACACGTAACGAACTTGTTATCTTTCTACAACTGCGAATTTATAAGAGTTTTAAAAAATGTGAAAAGGCAGTTTCTTCTCTTTGGAGCACAGACTATTTAATACTTTAAAAAGATCATAATTATTCGACTGTAGGTGATTAAAAACCTGCATACTTTACGTAAAATAATAATATTCAACAATAAAATTAACAGGGATTAATTTTGTTCATAAAGGACTGTTAAATTAAAAATTTAATGTGTCGGCAAGGACGAAGAAATTATTTTAATGTATCTGCATAAAATATGCAATAATTTTAACTACTAATGGTGATTCAGTGTTGAGTATAAAAAGTATTTTTAAATCGGAAAGAAATGCTATTTAATGGTTAAATTATTTAATTTGAATAATTATTTATCTTCTACTAAGAAGATAAATTTGCAATAGATATCGATTGATATTTACGGTAAAGTCGTATCTGTATACAGATGTATACAGCATTCAAGCAATACTCAACCCAGGGGGGCAGATCTTTTATTCATCTCATTCGCCTGCTTCTAATCACTGAGGCGGGGTAACCGGGAACGGCATCCAGCTATGCCGTTTCCAGATCCCTCCTAGTAGGGAATCTCGGTCTTTCTCTTCCTTTTTTTTATGCTTGCTGTTCCCTTCTCCAGTCACGAAACTCTATTCCTTTCCTCTAAAGAATTTCCGTGGCCAAACCGTCTATAGCATTCCATTCTACCACCCCTTGTATTATATAACTTACAGTGTTTTCGGGAATTATCCATACACGGCCTGCTGTATCTTTACATCCTATTCATCTGCGTAATACCTGGACTCGCTTACACACTTCTTCCACCCACCGCTAGGTTTTTCAGCAGATTTGGTTTTCAACATTCGTTTTTATTCCGTCGTGGTGAAACTTTAATCTATTTTATGAATTCTAGGATGAGAAGAAATCTGAATGAAATGAAATCTAACCGTAGAATAACGTTCTGGCCTAACTTTTCAACGGTTTCGAATATCGATCTTGCAGCTTAGACGAGCAGCATTATTCTGAAGAAATGCCTACTTTTCTCTCCAAACCGTGTTACTTTTTCAATATCGCAGGCTTCACTTTATTTTCTATCAAAAACTACGATTCCCTTTCAAAAAAAGACAGAAAATTTCACCTTCGGCTCAAATTTTTGCCCTTTAGAATACTATGACGTCCTACACCACGCTTTGCTGCTTGGTTTCAAGCTAATCGCTACTACATCCAGATCTATTTCTATTACGTATCTATATTATAACGTAAAAGTATATATCTATTAAAGGTATATAAAGTCAAATCTTACTACAAGTCACCGTTCTTTTCAAAAATTCATCTTGTTCGTCGAATAGCGTCGTTCGAGTTCCTTACGCCCGTAAAGTCTGGTTTCTTCGCGATCTTCGGTAAGTTTTATCTAAACCTATCTTGGGCATGTTTTACAACAGTTCATTACGAATAACCAAACGAATTCAACGCTTACATTACAATTTTTAACTATTCTTTCGACGGTAACTCACCGGTTTCCTTTAGTTTAATGACGAGATTCTGTATTCGGAACCGAAACATCATGCATCAGTACCCCTTTCCCCACACAAACGATTCTTATATCTTTTACTGTGTCGTTAGAATTTTGACGAGTAAATTTCAGACGGTTTTACATACTATAAAGCTGTAAATCTTTTCATTCAACGTTATTTATCAAAAGAACCCCCTTAAAAACAATTTGCTATCCTTGAACGCTCGATGACAATTTTGCGTAATAATAATCGTCTATTGGCTGCCGATTTAAAACGGCCTTCTATGAGCCCTAATTGATTATTGGAATGCCGACTTATGATTTAAAGGTATAATACTTCTTATCGTATCATTTATTAAACCGCTGTTGTCTTTTTACTTACGGAACCACTCTGTTATCGTTTAATTATTTTCGATGATTTTGTGTTTAAATGAAAAATATATAAAATATATCCGATGCATTAAAACAGATCTTAAATGATCTCGCAGTTTTAAGGATTATCGTTCTTCACGAATATTACTGAATGTAAGAATTGTTAACAATTGTAATAAATTTTCAATCGGTAATAATGATTTGTCAGTGAAATGATTTGATAATGCCTTCAGGCTTCACCGTTTTATGAAGCAAGTAACTCCATATTTTTTCTTTCCGACATGAACGTATCACCACCCTGTTCAAAATCTTGTTCATAATTCGCATTATATTTATTAAGTCATTAATTTTATTTTTACATAAAATATATTTATTTTTTAATTGCTTTTATGTGGTTATTACTTATTTTTAAAATCGTCATATTTCTTTTAAACCGTGTTAATTATGACCGAGCTCTATGAAATTTTAAAAATGTATTTTTTTATTTTGTATTTTCAGAACTTCATAAAACAAATGAACAAAAGGATTTATTTCTGCATAAACTTTACTCTATTTTTATATTTTATTTTGTATATAGCACTGAAACGGTTGAATTTATTTGTTTGTATTATCTTTATTAGTTAATAAATTTATTTTTTTTACTATTTATATAAACAAATGTGTATTTATTATCACCACTTAGCTCGAAAATTTTATTTATGGATCATACTTACTTACCTTAGTTCTTTCTTTATGATACACCTTTCAAGTATCATTTAACAGAATTGAATGATATCATATTAAATACGCGTACGCGCGCGTGTGTGTTACACATAATTTTTTCACTTCAGGGAGGTTCCAAGATTGAATCCCGATCGAGCTTAGCATTATTTACACGCAATGAAATGCATTTCTCATCGTTAAAAAAATACAACTGTAATCGGGTTTTGACTTGGAGTCCATAATAAATGACAAAAAAGAAAGACCCATCTTTGTTTTCCTGATCCAAAAGTCGAATAATTAAACTTTTTTCTATTCCACTACCATTATTTATGACTTCTATTCGCAATAATTTAAATAGATATCCATTTAATATAAAGAGATGTTTCTTCAACGATTAAGTACAATTTAAAGAGAGCGGTATATCTAAACGTCTGAAAAAAGTTTAGAAATATGCGTTCGTATGTTAGTGCAATAATAAATAATTAAAGTAGTATTATAATATTAATTTATTTTATGGCACAATTTGATTTTATCCCGCTAAAATTCTTGTGATAACGCTGTCACTGTCTACAGTGAGTAGAAGTAAATGTTGCTCCACATCACTATTTCTCAGATATTTCTCTGGTATCATTAAACCTTTCCGAATATTTTTACATCACATGTTTTTGGTGCATTTAACTGGCTCCAATTTCTCATTCCGTTTTATTGTTCATTGCCCCTTACCCTCGAAATGCTTGTTTATCTTCTAAATGCATTCTAATGTATTTCATCTCTAACGTCTCAACCTCTACTATTTCTTTTCTCTAGCAGAATTTATCGGTACTTTACCGACTAATTCTGGTTAGGCATTTTACTTAACTCAGACTGAGTACAGACTGATCTACCGATTTTATTTCTTTTAAAGATTCTGATGCAAAAAAAATCTCCCTTTACCAGTACGTCTTTAAAATTCCTCATTCTGAATTAATTTTTATAATCAGTCCAGTACTATCCCTCAAACTCCTAATTTTCAACATTCTTAGGCTACACTACGTTTCATAAGACTGTGTGTTTTTTTCGGCCATTCTCCTTTTGGTCATCTATCGGCATCGATTTGGCATCTATCGGGTTTTACTGGCGTAAAGTGACAGCAATATTATGGTAAATTTTTTACTTCGTTCACTTCCTTAAGTAAAAAACTTCAAGTAACCTTAAGTAAAAATGTTAATAAACCTTAATGTTAAGTAACCTTAAGTTAAAATGTAAAAAAATAAAAAGTTTTATTTTACCTTAGTTTTTTTTTTTTACGAATACTACTGAATTCTACTGATGACTACATTTTATATACTTTTGTTGAGAAAGTGATTATTACAAGTAAAAGTCCCTTTTAATGCGACACAAAATTTTTATAAAAGGTCGTTCTAGTCAACGAAGTAACAGATAAGGAATTGAAATTTTATGAAAGCCATATTTTAACAAATATCATATTTCATCAAATATGTAGTCCAAATTTTTTAAAACTGTTTCATTTAAGTTATGGAATCACACACCACGCGCACTCTCTCCCTACCACTCTCTCTCACACACACACACACAGACAGAGAGAGATAGATAGAGAGAGAGAGAGAAAAGAACGATAAAAAATAAAAATTATGCTTATGAATTTTTATAAAAATATAATCACAAATTTCTTTTTATATAAACAACATCTTAATTAAATAAGTAAAAAATAATAAGTTTAATTCAATGTAAAATATAGATTATCTTTTTTTTATGAGAACTAATCGAATTCAAATGTTTTCTTCCGTTAGTCATACCGTAATATAAAAGTGTTATGACTAGTCGGCAGCAGTACATCGTGTAACACATTCACTGATAATAAATTGTATCACATCACTTAGATTCACCCTCTTCTGATTATTTGACTTATAATCAAAGAGTACCATAAAGATGTAAGAATTCTCTTTTACATCGTTAAAACATCTACAGGAAATGAAATTTTGCATAAAATTATTTCTTTAGACCGAGTTATTTTACTTTTTTTTTTAATTTTCCAAAACAGAAAAGCGGTCGACCAACTCTTCATAAGAATTATCCGTCATAATTCAGTTTCTGATCTCATATTTCAATGTTTGAGAAGTCACTTAGTTTAACATTAAAATGTCTATGATTATTATAAGGATATCTTTTATTATAAAATATCGATATTTATTTATCTGAGTAATCCTCTCCCAAATTTTATTTACAAAACCTACTTCTTTTCTTATATCGTTGCAGTAGCGGCGCTTCCAAAATCGTGACTTTCTTAAGTTCACCTTCCTCCGATTAATCTCTGAAAATATATTGATAGTTTCGTAAAAATATAAAAAACAAAATACCCTGTTTAGATTTAGTTTTCTCGGGTTGAACTCGCTGACCCAGTATAAATATTGTCAGTTATGAGAACAGTAAAGACAATAATCATCGCATGTGTCTTATATTCTTCGGACATATCGTCGGAAAAAGTTAACAATTATCTGACTGGTTGGCCGCTTCTCTAAAAAATAAAAGCACCGATTGCCGTCGACCTAAAATGTTTTCTCAAATATTTTACCCGCGATGTTCGATGGAATTTTTTCTAAAAACATCTATCGATGGAAATAACTCTGTATCGAGGCGACTACTGTTGTACTATTAACGGCGTAGAGATATATTTTTTCGATGATTTGAATACAGTGCTTAAACGGAATCAAAAATCCCAAAATATACAACTATCTCTAAAAAATACAACTCATCATTTACAACAGATGTGTAAGTACCATTTTGAACCAATAAAAACATGATTTTATAATTATAATCGACTTTTACTTATAAAATTTAAAAATATTTAATTTCCAACTTTCCGTTTTGAAAGTCAGACGGAATTACTATGTGAATTTAGATAATTTAAACACAGGAAAGTGATAAAGGTGAGTACCATAACTTACCTGTTCGAATATGACTTTCTACGATACCAGCAGGTGACCGGTAAGTTTTCACTTTACCTTCTCAATCTGACAACAAAAAAACAACGTAATGAATTATCGACAAAACTACATTACGCAGTAACGTAATACCAACAGCCAAATTTTAAACTCTTTTCGATCTCTAAAAATACTGTGTAGTTATGGTTACACTACATTACGCTACATTACTTATTAATACTACATTACATTAGCGCAAATATTTAAACCTAAAAACTATGTTTAACAAAATGCTGAATTCATCGTTCAAAATTAAGCGGCCATCGATTATTTTTTATTCCCCATTATAAAATAGTGTTGAAATTTAAGATAAATTATCACACTTCAATAACTCTTCTTTCCCCCTTTTACCGCATAAAGAAAGAGAAAACAGATGTAACAAGAAGAAAAAACAAAAATAAATATTTTTTCGTAGTTTTATTTAATGATAAAAAAAACAAGTCGTTTAAGTAAAGTGAAAACATTATTGGCAATATAAAAATTTAAATTGAAATTGAATCGCCAAAAAAATATATTCAGAAAATTTCCCTATAAAATATTGGTGTTTAAATAAAATATGCTTAAGGTAAAAAACAATATTTTCACTAATTTTTTTTTCTCTTTTGCCGAATCCTTTGTATATTGATCGCCACTTCGAGATATGAACGTATCCGAAGCGATAATAAACTTTATGCTAAAATTAATAACGAATTACAAACAAAATTACAGATCGGTTAATAATAAAAATGTTTTAATACGTATTCTATCTAGATTTCCCGTCTGATATTCGCTCTGATACTATACCTTAATTTATTCTAAGTATAAGAATAAATTGGTACAAGAGGCTAATAGGGTACCGACACGCACCATATACCATCATCTCCTATGAAAAAAGGCGAACCGCAAATTTACGCTCGACCACGTCAACGATGGTGACAAGTGAGTTTGTGAAAGAAAATGTTTTTTTATCTACGCCGGATGTAATTTACTGAATAGCGGAGAAATCCATATATGTATACATACGAGATATCCGGCACGGCTTCATTCAGTAGATACCCGTAAGTAAAGCGTACATTTTTACATAAAATCTACGGTGACAAACATAACTGAATTAACGTTGATATCCGGTGGCCGGAAAACTGCACGAAGGAATCGATAGCGTTAAAATTTTTACCGGTATGGCTAGACTAGGCCTTCCGTATTAAAGATGTACGGCTTAACGGCCGCCCCGTTACCCTGGCAGCTTATCTACGCTCGTTAATATCGAATGAGAAAACGAGTAACGATACACGAAGAACGAGTAAACTATAGAAGTAACACAATGCGTAATACTATGATACTCGGTACACGATATCGATACGATTTTAGCTTTCAACTCGATCAATGTGTAATAATCCTCATAGACAGCATCTGAAAGCGGTTATAATGTAAAAAAACATCGATAAATGAATAAATATCAATTTAAACGTAATAATAAAATAAATAAATGTACAAAATTAAAAGACAAAAAAATAATTTTTATAAACCTTTAAAATAAAATAGACGTTTGAAAAAAGCACTTTAAGTAATTATAAAATTATTTTTAAAATAACAATTAAAAATTAAACAAAGTAATTAATACCGAGGCAGGAATTTACAAAATATAATTTGGAGATCAACAATTGTAAAAATACTCTTTAAAGGAATTACAAACTGAAATTTAACAACGCTTTCATTGAAATGTAATTACAAACATATAAATATAATAAGTAGTACTCCAATCTTGCTGATCACATTAAAGATAATAAAAATACATTTTTTTAATATAGGTAACCTGGAAATATTAGAAACATACAGCAATAAATTTAAATCTTTTACTCTTGAAAAGATATACATTATTAAAAAAATAGCAACAAAAATATAATTAATGAACGAGTAAAGTTTGAAGACAATGATCGGATTGTGGAAGAAATACATTTTAATTAAAAATATTCTTTGAAATTATTATGATAATAATAAACAACAGTTCTATTATTTGTTACAGATTGTCAGATTGTAATAGCTACAGAACAGTTCATTTTAAATCGGTGACCGAGATGGTAAACTTATACTTCACAATAATATGTGATTTTAATTTAATTTTACATAAAACATTCTGACAAAACAGAAATTTCAACCGAAGTACTAAACATAGAGGAAATAATAGTTTTCTGGTTTTTTTTCAAATGGGTAAGAAGTAAGTGCCAAACAGGTAACTGAATGATAGTTAGATTATAAGAAAATATATTTTTCTCCTAGAATACAATTCGCTTAACTATTTAGTATCATAATATGAGCTAAATCGTAGTCGGCGTGCTGCCATAGTCTTTAGAGTAATATACTTATATACCGAAGAATTTTTATTAGATTTCTGGTCTGACAGTAATCTGTTACATAAAAAATTTCCAATTTTTTACTTCGGTTACCGTTCGTCAATAAATTATCGCTGCTAATATGACGGATGATCTGTCGAAGTGACAGTACGGTAATTTTCGTACTTAATCCGCTCCCGTTTTCTTTTGGATTACAATTATTATATTAAGATTTTAACGATCGAACAAGAAATTTAATTATTATTCTATAAGGGAATAATTAAATAAATTCAAAAAGAAGATCGTGGAACGGATAAAAGTATTGCAAGGAATAATGTAGTGTTGTTCGGTACAGTTTCTATACTCTCAAAGGAATTAAAACGGTTGTACTTTCCACTGATAGCGATAATTACATTAGTTATTTAGTTCTAAATAGACAGAAGAAATGTAATATTTGGATAATTTTTTTTTATATTATGAATTACGGTAATTTATAATTATTTTTTTGGAAATAGCTTACTTGAGATTGTAGGAACATTTTTGACTTACAGAAAATTCTTTAAGGGAACCATATTTAGGGGTCCATCAAAATGATTTCTCTATACTGATGGTTTTACCAAATCGGGCAGAAATTACCGATCTGGATCGATACGTTCCAGACATAATTAACGATATATATTAAAGTAACCTTTGCGTCATATCAAAGAAGTAATACGATCGAGCGGGCAGAAAATGGAAATCTGAATGATAACGCCGTAGGCTGTTGATAAAGCACATCCGTATAAACGATTCGCTGAAGAATAAAACGCGATATTAACCATACAGATGTCATGATCCAGATGAAAAGGGACTCGCCTATCGAAATCTATATGAGCGGTGTCACATGGGTTATACCGGTTTCTTGTATCCCCACTACCCGACGAACAGTCTCTGAGAACGAAAGCCTAGTAGAGAAAGAGCAGTGTAGGAACAAACCGGTTAACGAGTGGTGAGAGCTGAACCTAGTGCACTGGTGCAGTAGGCCGGCCGACATACGAGCAGTAGGCGTATATGAATTTCAAAGAATAAACGGAATCGACCGTATCCGTTTTTCTACACTACGAATTCGTAGCCTAGTAATCATCGTATAAGTGGATCTGTGACTGTAACTTAAGTTAATCTCTTTCATACGACAGGTAATTTATAGTAATTATTTTATTTTAATAAATACAATTCGGGAAAAGTCGAAGAAAACTAATTGCGTCGACCGATCGACTGTCAAAAATAATTAAAATCATTAATTACAATATTTTTCGGATGATTAGCACATAATGTGATAAGCTAAACTTGGAAAAGTTCGGTGAAAATTCGTTTAAAGTACAAGCGCAAGATTATTGTTAAAATATATATATATTTACTGCTAAGATCGTCATAATTTATTTATTTTAATTTATCTACCTTTCTTAGCTTTCTACCTTTCTTATAATTAGCTTTATAAATCAGCTGCTGAAGCGTTTCGGATATACTCCATTTTCAACATTTTCTGTACGACGAGTAAAGCGAGTTTTGGCATGTAGGACGTACCTATATGCATGTTGACAAATAAGGAGTTTTGACGTATAGGGCTGTACTGAGAACAACGAGTTTTGAAGATTGAATATATCCGAAACGCTTCAACAGGAGATTTAGTTACAAAAAAGCGTAGAAAGGTAGATAAATGTACTCGATATAAAACTTACAAGCGCAAGAATACACCTCAAAAATCCGACATTTAATCATAAATATATCAAAAGAAAAAAATCGACTCTCATTTTTCTATAAATCTGTAAACGTTCAACTTTTCAAATCTGTTCTGCTAGTCTCATTCGGTTAGCGAAAGATATGCGTATAAAAACAGTATTTCTCCACTTATTCGTATAATTAATTTTCTTTATAAATCAGGTACAAAGGGATATAGAAATTGTGTCAGTTCGTGACCAAAAAAATATTAAAATCCAAACCTACCGGGTTTAAAATATTTCATTTAATGAGGACTATAAAATAAAAAATCGTATTAGCCTAAAACAAGAAAAAAATTTAGATAGAACGGCAAACACAAGCAGAATGATAATTATAGATGGAAACCGATGCTCTATCTGAAGGATAAAGTATCCTCATGTATTCGTCTACCGAATAGTTTACGTGACCCGTTAACATTTCGTTTAACTAACGGATAAAATTATAGTCAAACAAAACCGGTTTTAAATTCATAATTAAGAGAATTTTAATTAACTAATTACTGCCGAACCGATCCAAATATTAATACATAAAGTTCTCTAATTAAGATATTTATTAGGTTCTATTATAACCGATACTGAAATAAATCATAGTTTCAAATCATAGTAGAAAGTTTCATTCGTTAGCGGTTCGAATAGTATTAAAGCCGAATAACTGCTCGAATAGAGATAAAAAAGATTTTTTTAACTCGTAGGCAAAACAGAAATCATTTGTCATCCTTCTCATCCGTTCTCAGGAAAACGTTCAGAATTTAACAATATTATGAATGTCTCTATGACACCGACAAGCATATATTTTTAAACGCTGAGAACGAAACGATTACATCAGATTAGAAATTTAATTTAAATTTATTTCTATACAGAAGTTTTTTGATAAAGTAATTTACCGAAGCAGCGATTAAGAACGATAACTATAAACGATTTTAATAAAACTTAATCGAACTATTTATAATGTACTTATTATTTTTTTATAATTTTTCCAAGTCCGATCTTAGAATCTTGTTTATCGTAAATATATGTATATTTTACTTTTAGATTATTACTAACAGTAAGTGATAATCTCGATTATTGAAGACGGTCTTGTCCGGTCTCGGATCGACAGCTCCAAAGAAGGTTACATTTAGCAACTGCGAAGGATACCGGTAATTATCGATAGACAGATTATCGATTTTCGATATAAAAAGGTAAAAAAGAACACGTGTGTAAACACGTTAGCTTTTATATAGCAGACAACAATAAAAATCTTTATAAGGCTTTTATGTTTATGTAGAAATCAGTGCCATCGCTAGCGCGAAAATCCACGTGAATGTCCTGTAAGAACAAATAATACTGATAAATAAACCATCTTAAAATAAATCTCAGTTAAAAAAAAAATAAGAATTAATTTCAACTACACTGATTTAAGTGATTTAATTTTAATCCACTATAAATGAAGATAATTAAAAACCTCTAAACTACTTTGACTTTAAAAAGAAATAACATAAATTCCTATAAGATATAATTACAAAACGGATGTAATTAGTTGCATTTGTGACACAACACAGATTATTATTACATATAATGTTTGTATAATATATTTCAGTATTATTGTTCGATTTAATGCAATTGCTATTTATAGACTTTATATGTATGTATAATATATCTGAATATATATGTATATATAGTATTCGTATATATATATATATATATATATATATATATATATATATTATATATTATATATATATATATATATATATATATATATATATATATATATATATATATATATATATATATATATTATATATTATATATAATTACAATATTTAATATCGGTCATTATAATATAATTTGTTTAATAATGTCTTATATAATTAGTACATAAGTCTTTAAAGGATTATTTTTATGTCCCTTAGGTCACATGACCATTATTTTGTGGCCGATCAAATCTGTACTCACATTATGTTAATCATAATTAATAGTCTTATATCATATCGGTTACTTTTCAATATTTGTTACAATTAAAAAGTTACACATTTTACTAATTTTACATTTTAAACATTTTTTTTAAAAATCTACAGGTGAGTGGTATGAGTTTGTTATCGTTTTAACAAAACTTTATTGTGGTCCTACATATGCTAAGTTAATAAAATTTAGTTATCTCTTTCTTTTGCGGTTTTATGGTTTTTTTTTTTCAATTATTAAAAAGTTAAATTTTCCGCCTATTTTGAGTCTTACCTTTGATTTACAAAACTGATATTTAAGTATTTTAATAAACTTTATGATAGTGCGTTTAAACCAACTAGATAGCTTACACCGTAATTTCGTAATGGTTATTACAAAATTTTAATTTTGGCGGCAATTTTGAGATGAACACGACAACCGATCGCGGTCATTCGTGTATTTTTTTAAATCTTCTGACGATACTTAATCCGAATCCGAAACAAAATCCGAGACAAAAAAGTGTTCAGACACATACACATGTACATATTGAATTCAATAACGAACTGTCGTTCGTTAAGTGTAATGAAATGTGATAGAAAAGGAGTCGATAAGGAATTAAAAAATAACGTATTAGGATCAAAACTTACCAGAAGTTTCACGATTTCCCTGTTTAGGGAGTAAATCACAGATAACGGGGAGGAGGTAAGGTAGAGGTTAAAATCAGACCGACACAAGCACGGTAAGCTGTTACCCAGAAAAGAAATTTGTTAGTATCTAACACAGATTTAACGATCATAAAAGTTTTTTTTTTAAATATCCGTGTTCAGTAAGGTAGCAAAATACGAACGATAGGAATAGCAGAATCGAAAGAATAGAGATCTTTGAAACGCGGTGTTAAAAGAGTACATTGCAAAGAGTTCGTTCGATAAAATTCGAAACGAAGAAGTCTGCAGTATACATATAAAAGGAGAAATTTTGCGGCAGAATCTCGTAAAGGGTGCATATAGTAGTAAGACACTTACGTTCAGTTAATTTGTCGATAGTAAGACATGTAGAAGGTTCGAAGATTATAATACATAAAAATAGAAGTCTGAGTACGTAGGATGTTGTAAATATGTGGAGCGTAAAAGATCAACAGAGAACAAAATCGAATGAAAAAACCAAAGAGTCGAAAAGAAAGAACCGATGACTACAAGTAAAAAAATTTAACTAAAACAATTTTTTTGTTTTCAAAAGACTTAATCAAAATCGGGCAGAATACATAGATATTTAAATTATTAATATTTTTTTATATCAAATAAAACTAACCCGGAATTCCCTTTATTAGAGAATGCGAGTATCTCTAAAAGGAACATCATTAAGGTCTTAGATCTCTGAATAATACGGAAGGACAAATAAAGATTCATAGTAAATATAGGTGCAATTTTATACAAATGCTATCGGCACTATAGATGTTGGGGATTTAAAATCCCGCGAAGAACCGCTGACCGCGCCGAAAGTATCAGGTCCGACCTGCAACGCACCTGATTTTTATTAATTTATCCTACAGGAATAACTGACGCTGTCATACCACAAAACAATATTAAAATCGTAATTACAATTACCAATCGCACTATTAAAAATATTTATTTAATTGCATTTCCCGATAGATTATTTTCTAATAATATACTCTATAATACATATAAATACTGTGGAATTATAAGGTGTTCCCTAATAAAAAATGAATTAAACCGATCGTTTGCTTAAATGATTTAACTGAAAGTAATCGAATAATTAATTTTACTTTCCTAAGAGTAAATTAACACATCGTAACAAAATCATAAGTGTAGATATAAAAAATGAAACGCAGAACTTAACAGCCCGCTTTATGACGTCGATATACAAAACATTAAAATAGACTTACCGACCCCGCTCCTTACGCGGCGGTGTCATTATTTCTCTGTCCCATCGAAGATGAAACCGGTACTCGAGACGGGAAGACAACATGGATACGAGTACCGTGTATTTCGATAAAACGAAATATAAATACAATGTATACATATAATGTTGACAATATTTCAAATATTTAGTCGTGAAAACTTTCTGATACGTACAGAACACCGATTATTTAAGAGTTTTAAACGGTTAAATTCGGGTTACATAGTACTTCGACATTCGAATTTATTCAGATTAAATTACAATTTTTTTTTCGTTTAATCCATCGTCATTCGGACGCTTCTTTCGAACCATGAACATATTATTTAACGAAGCGTGTGCCCTAGTAAACTTCTCCGGGGAAGTCTACATCTAAGAAGTAATTAAGGATTTAAATTAGTCTATTATTTGTCGGTTATTATCTTCAGGAATCGGTGCGGTACTAGATAGTACGAACAGCATTTGATGTTCACTACCCAGCCCGCTTTTAGTGCAAATACATGTTATTTATGCCGCTACTTTTTTTTAAAGCTAGGTCATACTTACCGCCTACCATTATCGGATGTCGCTGATCTACAAATAACACGTATTACTGTAAATACTAAAATTATTTTTTTTATTAGTATTTCGATAGAACGGAATGAAAAACTCTTCTATATAATTAATTATTAATACGATAAATAATATTTCAAAATAATTTTTTAAAAATTTTCTCTACAATTAACTCGTTATTTTAATTTCAAATTAATGTTAATGAGTGACGGCTATATTATATATCCATCGTTAATAACAAAAAAAAAAGATTAATTGTAAAACAACTAACAATCGATAATTAAAGATTAAATATTTCAGATTGTTTTACGACTTTGACGGACAAACAAGATTTCCGAGACCGTCAACAGTCGTAAAGTATTAGCGAAATTTATACCCACTCAAATAAAATGAAATAACAGGCTTCATACATTTACCGTTAATTCCCTTATGTACGAAAATTAATGTTTATTATTAGACATAATAAGTGAAGGGATAGAGTTTTTCTTTTTTTTTTACCTGTCGATATATCACTCTTTGTAATGATGCTGGGTATCTATTTTCAATTATAAGAACCTAGCGTATTCACAAAAAATCGGTATTTATACATAAATTTTAAAAAATTATAATTTTCTTATTTTATCTATCCTTTACAAAGATTTAAGTATTATTTAACTATAAACGTATTTAGGAAAACCTTTTAAAAAATCAAACGAAAAGTTAATATTCTTAATAAGGGTTTTAAAATACAGTTTTAATACGATTCAAATATAACGTTTACAATACTTCAAATATTTAGCCGTGAAAACTTTTGATCTTTACAGAACATTCTTCAGTGTGAAATACCCCGATTAATAATCGGGGTAGCGTTCGTTAATAATCAGAAGGGAAGCAAGTGTTCAATAAACACATATTTCGCTTGCGATAGTTCAATAAATATTTAAATTATCATTAAATAAAGAATAGTAAATAAAAAACGCATAAAAAAGTTACCTAATTTCAACCGTAAATGGTTAATAATTTGTTCTGGGACGGCGAGAAAGGAGAAAAATGTTACGCGTTTATTAGAGGGAGGAGTCAAGTAAGAGGAGTGAGTGTAGTTTTTTATTTATCTATATCATTACTGTAGGATTTTCAATGATGAGCTATTTGAGGCACTGGTTGGCGTAGCTTTCTCTGAGAGTAATTATTTTCATTATAAAGCCAGACCCTGTGGTGAACGGGAGGTGGTAGTATTTGTACTTCTGAAAACCGCTTGCATTTCTGTTGACTCGGCTTGTCGAGCCTCACTCTTCTCGGGAAGTATCCTCGTACATAAATAATCAAAATTACAATTACAAAATTAAAAAGTTTTTTTTTATTATGTGTTGTTCACAGGTTAGCAATTTGGAATGAGACGGACTCATGCGCATTTTGTTCTTGTGCGTACATCACCTTTTCAAATCATTTCTTCCTTGTTACAGAATGAAAAAATATATACCTTTATTTCTGTTAATTTTCAAAAGTTTTCTGGTTTTGACGACGCGATTTAATATTTAAATTCAGCTACTTTTCATAATTAAAAAAATAAAATAAAAATAATTTCATAATACGAAACTTCCGACGGAAGGGACTTAATCGTACACGTACCCTAAATGAAGTCGATGAAATCAAAAACTTCTTGCGTAATATTTGTTCTACATTTCTAATTCTGTCCGGTAAATTTTTATTTTTTTTTATTTCCCATTTCGTCGCTGTTACCTTGAAAACGGAAGATTCATTGTAAGAATTCGATTGAATCGAACCCAAAGTAAATTTTTAACTTCTTAATAACTTTAATTTGCGACACTGCACGAGCCTATATATACTATAATGATAACCACAATGAAATAATTTATTTTTCATAATTCCTAACAATAACGTACTAATCTATTAGTAATTTTTTAGAGTAATAAATTCCATTTAACTTAAAATTACTAAAAATCTCTGTATAAATATAATTCGAGGGCTCGTAAAAAGACCGCAACTATAGGCCTAAAAGGCCCGTTCTGGTGCCTTCCTTGATTTCTCTTTCCTGTCTGATCTATAAACCTGTAAACGAAAATCATATATTCTCATTAAATATCCAAAATTCGGTCGCCCATGTATATATATATATATTACTTTTCCCGACTGAAATTATTAGAATGTCACCGTTTCTTAAAAAATTTACTCTAACAGGAGCTTTTGTAGCACAAAATTGTTAGTTTATTTCTTCTTCGAATCACCCAAGTTTCAATTACATGTATTAAAAAAGGTAGACATAATTTTTTTAAATTTTGTCGGATGACATTTGTAATTCTATTTTTAAGTATTGTGTACGCAGTTCTACGGATATATCTTCTTATAGAAAGGCGTACGTACAATTTGTTTTTATTGAGGATATTTCACAGTATAGTCGATCGAAACCGCAAACGGTATCTTCCTTAGCACTATTTTGGAACGAACAGGATACTTCCCGTAAAACGCATTACCTTCGCAATAAGGTATCGCTATGAATTAAATATCTTTACCTACCGAAGGTGAACCTAAAAGGCCGGTTCGCGTGCCCGTCTGTTTAATAAACTTTTCTACTTTTTCCTGTTTCAGATACTCGAAGCTCGTCCGATCTCCCGGAGTCGTGGAGTCGTCTCCCGGTCTGAATTTAAAATCCTTCTTCTAATAATTTCGTCTGTACAAATATTAAAAATTTTTGGAAATAACTTAACTCCTTGTCTCCTTTCTATAATTGCACTCTCCTCGGGCCTAATTTTTCATTTAACATCCATAACTAAAGAAACATTCTAAAAACTGTTTATTAAAGGAAATTAAACGAATAAGGTATCCTGTTCTTTTCATTATCTGCTACAACTTACTCCGATTCGGCTTATAAAATACTTTTTCCATATGTATAAATACTGAGTGTATTAAGGTTATAATATATTTTTCTTCGATCTTTTGGGACGATTAAATACTAAACATTTCTTGTAGGTCTTCCCGATCTCGTCATTTGCCGAGTTCTTCTTTAAAATTGTATCGGAAGTTTTTTCAATTTCGCATTAGCATTCGATCCATCGGACTTAGTCCTTAATTCTTGTTACCATTTATCGTTACATGTATTTTATTTTTTTGTTTTGCTACATTATTTATTTTATTTATTTATTATATTCATTAAGTAAAGAATAATACGATTTTCTGTCTGTTTTGCTTCAATAAAAGACCGATTTTTAAAAGTTTTTATTTCCTTTTTAATGTCTGTAATTACATTAATTTTCTCAGAATTAAGTTCTTACAAGTTTTGTTACTAAATTTTACGGCTTTATTAGTTATTTTACAAAACTATTGTACTACAAACCTAAAAAGACTTGTTCTTTGACACCGAATCTTGTGTTTTACGTTGAATATCTTAAAAATTACTGACATTACACTTCTGGGACCTACTTTATCCTACTGCCCAACTCAAATTACATAAGAAACCAGCAACGTCACTCGTTAATTTGGGTCCCAAAATTACTGCAGGGCTTATTTTTATTAGAAGAGCTGAAATCCGGACGAAATCTTTCGCAAGCTGTGACTCGTAAACAAAGCGTTTCCAGACCTATGTTTGTTTCTCATTATTTTCACCAGTAAAATATGTCCTGAAAGTTTATCCGTTTCTTTGTGGGGTACTCAGAATATCTCAGAAATATTACTTTATTTTTATCCCGGTACTTAAAAACAAGGCCGAGTTCCCGATGTATGTTAAAACAAAATCTTATTTTTTATAAATGTACGAGGAGCGTACGTTTTCATTTATCACAAAAAATCTTGAATAAATGTAAGTCTTAACCGGAGAAGTAGATCGCCTTGTATTTTAATAATTTAATAATACTATCCGAATCTATTGCATTTTTTGGTTGAAGCCATAAATTATATCTTTATTGCTGCTTCTTACTATATGAATTTTCTTATGAGTAATCTATTTAAATTGTTGCTATTTATTTCTAATATTTACATGTTTTTATATACTTGAAAATTAATGATTGAGTCTGGCATAATTAGTCGTCTGTTTTTTACATTTATATGCTTGCAAATTTTCCTGAAAACGTTTTTTAAAATTCTATTTTTCTCTTCTCATTCCTCATTCGTTATCGGTATTAGAATTAGATTTATTACTTTTAATTATTTTATCTATTTTTTACCGCTTGTTTTAAAGGCAATTTTATAATCAGTCGAATACTTTTTTATATAAATATTTAAACGCGTTATATTATATTTTAATCGGACATAAAATGTTTAATATGCTTACGTTCTGATCGAGCAGTTATCTCTACGAAAGCTCTTAACCGTGGGAAAAGAGAAAATAATACTAGTATATTAAGCGGTAATTAAAAGATAATTAATTTTGATCAAAAAGATGTACCGTTTGTATAAGCCCAGTAAGCGAATGTATATAATAATTAAAAACAACCGTTATGCACTGTGCTATAATCTGTCCGTATGCATTAACTGAGAAAGCCGAAGTACAAAAAGTTAAATTATGTTTTTACAACATTCAATTGTGCTGTATCGATGGGTTTATCGAGGAATGAAGACAGTTTTTACCACGAACGATAGCTTTTCTTCAGCCCGGTACGATCCGAAGCCACTACTGGTCACGGCTCATTACATAAAAAAACTTACTTCAACAAAATTATTAATTATTATTTCTATTTTATCTTTTTTTTATACCGAGATATCCATTTATACTGAACCAAAATCAATCGAGTGCTCGAAGGAACAAATTATTATCCATTATTTTTAAAAAAACTTTTCAAAATGGTAAGTAGATCGATCGGCTTGGCTGTCGCCGACCTGTAACGACAAAAGAAAATAAAATTTAGGTAATAAATATCAATAGGTTTTTAAAACGGTTCAACAGATTTCACACATTTATGATGAGCAGTTCTTTCTGAAGACAATTTTTTTTATCGATTCTTTTCCCGATTATTCCTAAATAGTTCGGTCTCAAGTCGCAAAATGAGCGGTTCCAGTCCGATATTAGTTTGTAAACTAAATATTACGGTTCGAACCGTGTGTATTTTTTCGTTTTTTTTTTCACGGTATTTTTGTTACGGTTTTAATTTTATTATTTTCGGGTTCTTATCGGTCGAATGTCAGGCGTTATTATCATTTACTATTAATAAAAATGTGTCGATTATACCGATCGATTTAATATCGCAAATAAATTTACGTATTGGGATTAAAGGTAAGAGTATGATGCGTCCTTTTCTTTCAAACTTCTGTTGTACGTGTAAAATTTTGGAATGAAAATAGCTATTAAGGAAAGGAAGAACAAAGAGATACAGGCTAAAAGAAAAATAGACGATTTTAAAAGTACTTTTGAAAACGATGGAAGATTAAATTCTTATTTTTACCTCATCGTTAAGAAATTTACCTGATTATGCGAAATAAGCTAGAGAACTGCTTTTTCGATCGAGAAATTATCGGACTCCCGTGAATTAAAATACCATCTCAGATAAGAAATAAAATTAAACTGAACCAAATGCCAGAATGTTTTAATACGATGAATTTACATTTCGATATTAAGGCAAAAAGATAAGATACTTACATCACGGAAAAAAAATATGTTGCTAAACGACTTTAGATGCATAATTTACGATTAGAAGAATGACATTAGAAGCTGGAGATATCAAAATTAAATGATCGATGAAAAAGCGATGGAAACCGGAATCAAAGTTTTCAAACTTAAACCAAAATCACTACCGTGATATCAAGGGAAATTACTGCGAATTAAAGCCCAGAGAAGGTATGTGGTCAAATGGTATGTGGTGAAATATAATAGCACCTGTACTTCTAAAAATAATGAGTAAGAAGAGTATACGTAATAATAAAGGAATATATAGCACGCGTACCGTGTTATGTACTCGTGGTACGAGGCAAAACACCCAGCCGTAAAAATATTTTTGTATAAATTTCAAACGGTTCGATCCTACGGAGATCTGTACTTAATTCTTTTTTTTTTTTTTAATTGTATGTACCTTTAAAGAAATTTTAAAAATGAATAAAAAGTAAAGTAGGCTGTAAATTATCGTACCACTACAAACGATAGAAGAAAACTAATTTTATAATGAAGCTTCTGCTTTCAAAGTCACGCAATCCACGTAGTACAAACAGTACGTTCAGAAAGTTGTTGTACACCGGAATTATTAATATTAATTATTATTAGTGTAATGAAGAAACTTTCTTAATTATTACTTTGTATTTTTATTTCACTATTTTAACGAAACGGATATTGCAATAATTGGAATAGTTTATAAAAGCGGTTGAAAATGACCTCGTCCAACATCAATATAACACTGCACACGTTTCAGTTTGTTTTCAAACGCTTTAACCATTTGATGTACTGGAATGTCTCGTTATTGCGGTTTTTAGTAAGTCAGTTTTTGTTCGTGATCTGTTGCGATACACTATTTGTTTCGCTGCTCCCCCATAGAAAGTAATCTGGGGGAATCAGATCGGCTGATCGTGCCGGCCACAAACCCCTCGAAATGATTCGTTCACCAAAGATATTACGTAAAAAGAATCATTGACCTGTTAGCTGTGTGCGCTGTGACACCGCCTTTTTGGAACCAGCCGTAATTGATTTCCACTTTTTAACGATCACTAAATACAATATCTGTATTTTCAAAAAAGATTGGACGTACACTTCGTGTTCTTCTCACACCGACCCAGACTCCAATTGTTCGTGTAATTCATAGGGGTTAGTTGTCGAGCACAGTTGTGTATTTTTTGAATTAATGTACCCTCCCAGATGAAACCACGCTTCATCTATAAAAAAACTGGAATGTCGAAGATACATAGGGAATTTTGGTCAATAAAACGATGAAACCATTGACAATAATTTAGTTTTTTGGCATGATCAATAGGTTTCAGTTATTGAATACACATTACTTTGTAGGGAAAAGATTCAGTTCTTTTCTTACAGCTTTATGTGCGCCAGCAAGTCCGATATCTAGCTGCTGTGCTAACTTACGCATTGACTTTGATAGACTTTTGGCCATAGCATCTGAAATATCAAGAAACTTCTATTCGTTTACTTTAGGTGGAACAGGAGTATTTTGAAACTTTTCAGTAAACTTGTGCTTCATTTAATCAGTATACTTGCCACCTTCACGAAAGACGTGTTCAACGAGAAAAATGCGTTCCTCTACCGAAAGAACCATTACGTTTCTCGCAAATATCGATTCCGATAAACGAAATGAAACAAAGCACGTTCAATCACAACTCAGCAAATGACGTCTTAGTTTATTACTCAGCAACGCCAACTAGGGCGTTAGGTTTGTTGCCACATGGCAACAAACCTAACGCCGAAAAAACAGATTGTACCACATAATTCTAAAACATACTGTACAACGACTTTCAGAGACGCACTGTACTACAACTATGACCTATCTTTACTAAACGATGAAAAGAATATGTGTCCGAACAATAAGGTATAAAACAAGTGCCTGTTTTGAATAAGGTGTTAAAAATTGTATAAATATCGACTATTGTACAAAATTTTAAATTTTGATAATATAATCTTTAGTAATATAACAATAGTGGCCTCTTGCTGTTCTGCAGCGTTTTTGTTACAAAGTAATGTTAACACTTAAAAAAGTCAGCTAAAAACCTATTCCGGCTAAAAATCTAGTGGACCCGTGCTGCTCCAGAGCGCTATTATTACAAAGTAATATATTTTAAAACATTCGGCTAAAAACCTTTTTCCATTTACAACACGTCTCGCCCCCATTCCCTTTGTTTTTCCCTTTCCTTTCCTAACAGAACTAAAATGCGTGCTCAAAACTTATTTCTGGTCCATATGGACGTCCTTTTGGGCGGATCGGGCTGATTTTTTTTTTTATTTTGCTCGGAATGGCCTGCATATATGTCATCAAGTATTGACGGACCTTCAAAGTGATTTTCCTGTGAGTAATAACCTCGGAAAACTTCTCAGTTAAGGAATAAATAAGGATATCTCAGAGGAGACTCAAGTTTGGGGTCCGATGACACTTGATGACACATCTGTGGGTCATTTTGAACAGAATAAAAAAAATCAGTCTGATCCGTTCAGTAGAACGTCCATACGGACTAGAAATAGGATTTTAACCCAATTTTTTTTTAATATATAAGATAGCGGGTGATGATTGTATACCGAACTGTTCCTCAATATTTTGATCGAAGTCCTAATTTGACACACATTACCGAATTTTTTAAAATTCAAATATCGAAGAATTTGTTTTCTATTAATCCAATACAGTCGGTATAACTGATTAAGCTTTTTCTACTGATAGTTTAGTTACTTAAGTAGGTCCAAATTCTGAGCGGCTCGGATACAATATTTATTGTTTCTATCGTCAAGAATCCGGTTCCATTTTAAGCTGACCATAGCTTACTGATTCAGGCAATATAGATCGGATGAATACCGAGATCTGAATTGAAACTTCATCAAAGAAGATTTTTTAGATAGTTTAGTTTTCTAAATTCTTGTAAGGCACTTGAATACAATGTTCTCAAAATTTAGGAGAATCCGGATATTCGTAGGTAGGAGAGCGAAATGTTACTAAACAAATGTGTGTGTGTGCGCGCGCGCGCGCGTGTGTCCTTTTCCCCAACTCCCGGCAAAGTTATTTTCATAAGCGTTTTAAGATTAATTTGAAGACTAATGATAAAATTATTTTTAGGTAGATTTCATAAGAAATCTACCTTATCTTCATAAGAAATTATGGGTACCATAATTCGACTTCCGGAAAATTTCGACATATCTTCGCATTTCACATCCCCCAGACCCCAAAACCACTGTCAGCTCAAAAGTTTATATGTACATTTATATATATGTATATCACTTTCTTGTGGACACTATAACTGCCGTAATTTTGGGCCAATCACTTTCAATTGTTCCCTAAAAATAACTCCAGCCAAAATCTCGGTCGAGTTCGTTAACGGTCAAAATCGGACCATGGGGGTGGAAATGGGAGGCTTTTTGAAAAAAAACAAAATATCGTTATAACTTTCTTATTAAGTAAAATATCGGATTCGTTTAAAATTTTTACTATTCTTTGGATAAGGGCCTAAATCTTATCTCACTGAAGTTTTTTGATATCACAACCATTGGCCGAGGGAGTGGAAAAAATGGAGTTTCGAAGACAAAAAAAATCATACCTTCCTTAACAGGCACAGTATCGAATCGGTTTAAAGTGGTCGTTAGTCCTGTAAACATTACGTAAAACATTTGTCTGAAACAATTTTTGATATGACCAACCCTTACGGCAAGGGGTGACCAAACTTTTGCTGAAATTGTAAGATGGGGCTTGTCATATGCTAAACATATGAAACATTTTTTCACATGCAACCATTACCGTCTTGAGTAAATTTAAAGTTTTTCATTACTTTAAGGTGGAAATTATTTAATCCCTTACTTAGCACCGGTGAAATCTACCTCCGCCTTCCGGCGAGCGGAAGGGAATTTTTTAAAATAGCGAAAAAAAGAAATTAAAATATAAGGGTCAAAAGAGAATAACAAAAACAAAAAATAAAACAATTCGTACTAAAAACAAAAAATAATTTTGTTTTCAAGAAAATTACTTTTAAAAAAAAATTCTATTTATGAATGATAAAAAGAAAATCGTGGGGAGCCCTTTAATTATAAAGTGTTTGTATATGAGAGCGCGCCTCACACTTTGCTTCGTAGTCATGCATAAATAGAATTATTTTCAAAAGTAATATTCTTTTAAGTAATTTTCTTGAAAACAAAATTATTTTTCACTTTTTAGTACGATTTTTTTTTATTCTGTTTGTTTTTGCTAATTTTTTTTTTTTTTTTTTTTTTTTTTTTACTTTTTAGTTATAATTAATGAAATTGAAATACTTTAATATGGATATTCAACGGTGTGGATCAATAGCTTAAATGAAATTGTAAGTTAAAGAAAAGCATATAAAAGTAATACAATTCTAGTAGTTACGGTAGTAAGTACGTAAACCTGTTTATGTATCGCTTTTAATAATGTTCTTGTGCAGCTAATTAATAATTATCCTAAAAAATTATGAACCGTTAAAGACACTGACGAGGAAAGTGGGTGTTTCGTTCAAAGATATCTGTGCCATCTTGATACTTGATTTTTGTTCATCCGCATCAACTTTTATGCAACTGTATGAATTTCAGTGGAAAAATTTTTTGGGGGGACCGGTCAGATCCATGTATTATATTGCCTACCTATAACCTGACAACTCTCCCACCTCTTTTTGATTCTGTCGCAGTCATAAAGCAAAAAGGTGTTCCTATAAAAGTACAGTTAATTAAATTTTTAACTGAAAAATGCTAAATATATTTAGTGGAAAGAGTTTTGAAATAGACACTTCCATACATACTTTCAAATACAGAGTGCGTGAGAGACGTTCGAGAGAGAGGCGTACAAGTTTTATATCGGGGGGACTACAAATCTTCTTCGGTTACTGTTCTTAACAATTATTACACCTTAATTCAATTGTTAATATTTTAAAACATAAATGCTAATGGAAAGAAATTACTAAAAAAATGGGGGGAAAATATTCTGTTTTTCTGGAAATTATTTGTTAGTTGGAATTTTTTAATTTTACATTTTATAATTTTTTAGCTTATTAAATTTTCAAAATATAATGTTTTATTCTTAATTACTCAAACATAACAAAAAAACGGAGTATTTATTTTGAGAATTATTTAGGTAAAATATTCTGATTTTTTTTTTTAATAATTTTATTTTTTTTTATTGACATATTTCTGATTTGATGTGCATCCATTTATATGATAAAACAGTTTTGTAAAAATAAAAATTTTATAACATATTTCTATCAAGCAAATTGTGGTTCGACTCATTTTATTAAACTAAAATTTGTGTTTCTATAGCTTAGTGATTTTTTAAAAGCAGTCAATAATTTTCTTAAAGAAAATTCAATATTTTCATTTTTTTATAATACTGACATAGACAAATAAAGTAAATCTATTTAATTCTTTAACTTTTGATTTATTATTAATTCTCAGAAACATATGAATGAAAACGTAATCGTAAATATTAAAGGCTATTTTATAAAAAAAGTATAAAATGATAGTCGACTCCTTATTGTCATATCTAGGTCCAGTTACAAGTATGCATTATACTATTTTATTTTTATATGCATTTATATGTAAATCTTAAGAAATTCATTTTTCTGAAACGAAATCAGAAGAAAATGATAACTGCTAAAAACAGTCTCTTTTTTCCCGAACTTTGGAAAACATCGCAAATGTTTTTTATACTTTTTTCTGTAATCGTTTGTGAAAAGTCAGAATAAGCAAAGATTCTACAAAAAATATTTTTGGATCTACAGACTTGAAATGTTGATTTAAAAATGAAAAAAAAAAAATATTCGTTTTATATTTTGTCTTATATATCCTGTACTTGGAAACATAACAAGCATAATGTTTTCTTGAACCGCGCAGTAAGGCGAAACATTTGAGATAAAAGAAATCTCTGCGTTATCGTTCGGGAAGGAGTTATGATGCGAAGTAGAACGTAAAACGGTTATATATGAGGAAAGAAAAATAAGGAAACTGAAACAATGAATTCATTTCCACAATGAAATCTTAAAATTTATACCCGTTTAAAATCAGCCTAAATATGTAACTGTAGTCTACACTTGCTCTAATTAAGTAATTTTTAAGCCAAAATTTTCTTTTGCAAACCGGTTTTTTCATAAATCTGTTATTTTTCATAAAATAATCAATACGTTCTGTTTAGTTTCGTTCAACTGCCTAGCTTATATTTTCGCTAGAGTCGGATCCTAAAGAATCTATCGATAATTTTAAACCAACTCTGTACAGATATGTTACATTAATTTTGTTTTTAAAACCTAATTTTACTGTACAACATTATTCGTATGTCGGTCGAACTGAGTAGGAATCGAGTTCGAAGGGACGTTATTTTACTATAAGAACCAATGATAAACTGAAATTAAAAAAAATTTAAGTATTTTGATCGAAAAACGTTTTTATCTATAGAAAAATCACTTTTCTTTCTAGATTATAATGTAAGGAAGAGCGATTATGATAACTGCAATTTATGATAACTTATTATTCGGTACAGGTCAACGGGAACAAAAAAGAGTACACAATTTCAAAACGTTAAATAAATTAAAAATTTCATTATCGATAGATGGTCCTTTAGTAGGTCCTTTACGTTAAGGATTGAATCTATTCATTAAGCTTATAAGTATTAAATGATAAATTTTACCTATTGTTTTAAAATTGTCATTAATTTTATTTACAAAATCTTATGTTTGCTTTATACAGGAAACGTTAAAAACACGAAAAATGGTTTCCAAGTGTTTAACTATTCTAATAATAACAAGCTGTTTAGCGAAACTGGTTACCGGTTCACTGGCCGTAAATATTCCATCGGAAAACGAAGAGGAAGATGAAGAAGAAGAGGAGGAGGAAGAGACTACCACTTTATCTTACAATTCTTTTCCCCAATCACGTTTGGAGGTCGACGAAGATAAAGACGATTGGATGAATCCTTCTGATTCAACAGGATCAAAAGGTAATGTATTTCTTAAATTTTTTTCGATATAATATGTTAGATCACCCGTCGACAAAACTTGTAGAGAATTTAATTCTGAGAAAAGTAATGTAAATACAGTCAATAAAAAGTAAATAGAAACTTTTAAAAATTAACTTTTTATTGAAGCAAAACAGATGAAAAATATACAGAAAATCACCTTCAAATGCGATGCGTTTCACAGACCTGTTTCGAACGTACGACTTATTAATCAAAAAAAAAAAAGCTGCAATAAACTTCCACTGGCAATTCAATAGGGTGACCGAAACGCATACAGAGCTAAATCGGATTTATGTGTTAATAAAATGTTCGTTATGTTCTGTGCGACCGGTTCGTTTCATTTCGAGAAAAGAAAATTTAGTGAATTACTCTTTTTCCTTAAGGGGATAACGAGCGGATAAAAACTGAAAGTGCTTTGACGAATCTCGATTGCATATTATTATCGAATAAAAATGCGGCTACATTTTTATAATTATATTAAAATTGAAAACGAATTGTTCACAATTATAAAATATTAAAATTCTTTGGCGATCATATTTTACATAAGAATTTCGAGTCGTAGAGACAGGTTTACAAAAATATGTCATTAACAAGTTTGAAGTCTACTATTTTAATAGCATGTTAAAAAATAACGGTTCCACACTTATATAATATTGAATACTAAATCCGGAAAGTCGAGTTTATTTTATCGGCAAATAAATTTAATTTATGCCCCTGAAATAAGTTCACATTGCAAAAATTTATTATGGATAATATTTTATATTAGAAAGTTAATAAATAATAAAATCCGTGTTAGTTTTTAGTCACTACCAGAGGATAGTATCATAAAAAATTATAGTACCAACAAAAGCTGAACTTTCTTTAAAATAATTTATTTAATAAAAACGAACATAGTTTTGGGTAATCTAGAAACTCCTTTAGAAATAGTATCTAGAATGATACTTATGTGAGAATATATGTATCCACTTCTTTGGTTATTCTTTCAGATGAATTTTGATTCTTTTTGAATTGAATAATCGATTCAAAAAAATTCCGATATGAAATTCATTTTATCGATACTCTTACGATGTCAGCCAATAATGTAAAGCAATTTTAAATGAAAAAGTTTTTCCTGATAATTTTTCAAAAACTACCTACAAATGCTAAAAGTATACAAAATAGAAATATAATATGTTCATATATATACAACTATGTTACCAACACATTACAAGTATGAAACTCCGATATCTGGCAAATGTCGATATTCTTTGGTAATGTCGACACATATCAAATACGTCGGTGAAAGATCGAAATATTTGCTTATTCAGACCTTCGACGATATATGTCGACAAACACAGATAAGCTGCAGTGGAGGTCGAAACGATAACTAGAAACTAAAAAGAAATCACCCGATACCAATCCGTAAGGTAAATAGATTACAAGAAACCCTCGTAAAAAAGGAAGTTTAAATTTAAAACAAACATAACCTACGTTCGCTAACCTCGTCTAATAAACGTTAAATATACAAATTAATATGTTATTCTCCAACATTTAAAACGATTAATCAAATTCACCGCATTTATAAAAAATAAATTAATCAAATTTTCAGCATTGTATAAATTGAAAGGGCCAGTCAGGATATACAGAATGTGTTAACTGCATGGATGAACGATAACGATACAAATAAATGGTCAGATGGTTTGCCCTTTGTACAATTTTGGTATAAAAATATTTTTAACTTTTATATTCAGCTTTCACCATCAGTGTGTGCTGAATGCGATGAATTTTATTAAGCGCCTCCAGTGTTGGAGGCATTTATAATTTGTATATTTAACTTTAATTAGACGATGTTACCGAACATAGGTTATATTTGGCTTAAATTTAAACTTCCTTTTTTTTTATGAGGGTTTCTCGTAATCTATTTATCTTAGAGATTGGTATCGGGTGATTTTTTTTTTAATTTCTAGTTATCGGTTCGACCCTCACCAGAGTTTATCTGTGTTTATCGACATATAAAGTTGAAGCTCCGAATGTATGTAGCAAATATTTCGGTATTTCACCGACTTGTTTGGTATGTGTCGACATTCACCGAAGAAAATTGACATTCTCTAATTTCGGTCTTTCACGGCAACATATATACAAAATCATAAAATTCCACACAACAATAAGTGTATTAGTACTACTCATTTCTGAAAATTTTGCTTTGAAGTTTATAACCTTTATGAAAACATTATTTTCAAGTAGATTGCCGGTACTAAAAATGCAGGCAAAAGTACAGTAATTACACCATATTAGACGTTAAATTTTTTATAAAATCGCAAGGACCGTTTTCAAAAGATTTGTACTGTACAGATCGCTTTGAATTTCATCCCTATAAAATTTTCGCTTTCAAATTTCGATTATTTTCTTATAAATTCGGAGTTATTTTTCCAAACGACTTTCACAGCTAATTATCAGTAAATAGTGGGTGGAATTCCACCCATATCGTCAACTAAGACATTCGTATTCGGTAGAATAACTACATTTATTTGAAAGCGAGTCATTTATAATGTTTAATAATCTTAAAACTATTTCAAGTGTTGTTCCTTTAAAAGAAGGTAACACCTACATTATAAAAATAGTAGATTTAGGGTTCGGCCTAGGTCGGTTTATAAAGTAAAGTCCGATCTGTTTCCTCGTTTTTTAGCTATAAGGAATTTTTATACATCTTTCAAAGGAAAGTAACAGACTTTATCTAGTAAAAATTATTTAGATCCAGATTTACTTTACTTTTATCCGTTGATTGCAGAAAAAAAATTTTTTATTGTAGAAAACTTTTCGATTTTAACAGGTATATACGATACGTCCGAAATCGGCAACCAATGATAAATATGCTTTACACAGCACGAAGAACAATTTTAAACGACAACCGCCAAGAAATGATTAAGAACATACTTAATATTTTATTTAAAAAAAATCCCTTTCAGCACACCGGAAGGCGGAGGTAGATTTCACCGGTGCTAAGTAGGGGATAAAAAATATTTCCACCTCAAAGTTAAGAAAATCTTCAAATTTACTCAATACGATAATGTTTGCATGTGAAAAAAGTTTCACATGTTTAGTATACAAGCCCCAATTCTTACAATTCCAGCCATATTTTGGTCATCCCTTGCCGTAAGGTTTGGTCATATCAAAAATTGTTTCAGACAAATGTTTTAGGTAATGTTTAGATGACTAACGAACACTTTAAACTATATTTTACTTAATAAGAAAGTTATAGCGATATTTTGTTTTTTTCGAAAAAGCCCCCCCTCATTTCCACCCCCCATCGTCCAATTTTTTCCCAATAATAAACTCGACCGACATTTTGGGTCGTTATATCTCATGTATCAATTTAAAAGTTATTGACGGAAAATTACGGCAGTTATAGTGTCCACAAGAAAGTGAAATATATATATATATATATATATATATATATATATATATATATATATATATATATATATATACATAAACTTTTAAACTGACGGTGGCTTTGGTATCTGGGATGTGAAACACGATGATATGTCGAAATTTTCCGGAAGTCGAATCATGGTACCCATTACAATAGTTGGCTTTCTTATGAAATATACCTAATATCGAAATATTTCTTTCGATTACAGCTTGTTATTTACTGGATTACTAGGTTACAGCGTTCCTTAGACTGGGATGGGGCAAAATAGTAAACCCAGACCCGGCTGCTAGGTTGGGGGTAGCCGGAGGGACTTGGTCAAGCCCGGTTCTCCCTGCTCAGTGGTTAGAGGCGTGAGTCATTAAAAAGTATAGACCGAGACCGGTCTCCGGGGAGGGCCCCGGGAACGACATAGTCGGGTCTGGTACACCTCTTCTCGGAGATTAGAGACAGGCGATAAAAAAGATCCATCGTTAGGGGGGGGGGGGGCTAAACTGCCATGCTGGACGTACTGCCGTTAGGTGGGGAGGCCCTCTTACAGTTGAAGAACGCTCTTCTGGGCTGAGCTTTACTTGATTATATGTCCGGCCCAGGGAAGTAGGGATAATTAATAAAAAAACGGTTACACTGTTCCTAAGAAATATTTCGGAGTTCCTCAAAAATACCGACCGCACCCTGTAACCCGGCCCAAACACGTGAAAAATTGAGGAATTAAAAAATATGTCGGTAAAACAATAGGCTAGTTTGGAATTAAATAAGCCAAAGCCAATATCAGAATTTTCAGGTAAAGCATTAAAACCACATTTCCGTAGTAATTAGACATTTTTCAAAGAATGTATTTCCTTTTTGTTCGCTTCAGCCATTATATTTATGACCGACAATTATTTATTTGTGAGTTAATTCGTATATTTCATTTTAAATAAAATGATTCGACATTTATTAATCCCGGCGAGAGACATAATTTTTAAAATTATACTTACAAAAATTATTAGACTTCATTTTTATAATCTTTATCTATATTATAAACATTCCCTTTGGTCATACTGCCTCATAGTTCAATACGAAACCAGATAAACGGGTTTAAAAATGAAAAATATGCAATTTTCAAAAGTCGTTCGGGTACGCTTTGAGTTAAAATATACCGATATGAATAAAATTTTGCTATGAAACCAGTCCAATTAAACTGATCGCATTGGTTTTAACGACTGGGTCGAGCCGACAAATATAGCCATGTCAAAAGTAATATTCATAAAATCGAACGGCTGTTAACTCTGATTTATAATTAAGTTAAGTGAATTTAAACGTTGGAGAATACATCAGTTGTTACTTTTAAAGTGATTACTATTTGTGTTAAAACGGGTTACCTGTGTACTGTAATAACAGACCGAGCTTACATCAGCACCGTGTAATACCCGTTGCTCCTTACCCTTTTACGTTGCTTCCCCGTCATAACGACGACATGATGCACTAGAGCGCTAAAATTGTCACGTTAATGATCCTTTTAAAAAGCACCTACAAACCTTCAGACGAGATTTGACACCGATAATGTCACGTTATCGGTAAATACCTCTCCGGTAATAAAAAAATCCTGCCTCATAACAGTATCATTCGAAAAATGGACTATATTTGACTAAGTTATGTAAATGTATTTTTCGTAAGGAATATGAAACGTTATCGATATAAGAAAAGCGTAATTTAATTTAAATATTAAACATAATTAAGGTCGTGCTATCAATATTTCAATGTTAAATCGTCAAACGTTATATTTCATAGATTATCATACGGTGTAAAAAACTATGTATTTTCACAAAAAGATTTTCTGATTAGAATAACGATTATTATTTATAAATTTTTTTACCGAAAAACGAACAGGATGCTCTGGTTCATGAAGACGACATAACTTCTCTTTTCGAACTCCATCGACAGCACGATTTCATGAATTATTTATAGTTCCTAAGTATTCGGAGTAATTTTGTTCTACGTAACGCCACCAAACATTCTGACGAGCTATTACGTCGCTCAACGAAACGAAAACAAAGGGTAATGAATTACACCTCCGATCGGTACTCTGCGATAACACGGTGGATGTTTAAATAATAATTTATCGACAATCGAAAAATTATGGTTTACATACACAATTCTAAAATACTAACCGTTAAAAATACATTTTTATAGCTAGACTTCATTATTTTCTTAAATTCCGGTAGCTAAACAGGTACCTTCATCTTCCCGTAACTGCGGTTCAGGACCTGGAAAATCAACAGTCCAAGTATTGAGCAGCGATTTTATTCATAGGTTGTAAAACTGAGGAATGTCCATTGTGGTCTTTATTTTTCATAACCTTCAAAATTTATTTACCATTAATAACTGATTATTAAATATATAATAAAACTAAAAATATATACCGATTAAGTAAAACTTGAATGAACTCGATCCTAAAAATGTGTTAATGTTGGCTAGGATTGAGATTTGTAAAAAGATTTGATTAAAATGCTTTATTTAATAAAATGAAAGAAGAAATCGATTTATTTTTAAGATTCGTATAATTTGTAAGTTTTTTATTTTTTTTTTGTCTTCAGTCATTTGACTGGTTTGATGCAGCTCTCCAAGATTCCCTACCTCTTGCTAGTCATTTCATTTCGGTACACCCCCTACATCCTACATCCCTAACAATTTGTTTTACATATTCCAAACATTGCCTATCTGCACAATTTTTTCTATCTACATGTCCCTTCAATATTAAAGCGATTATTCCAGGATGCCTTAATATGTCTTCTTTTAGCTATATTTTTCCAAATGCTTCTTTTTTCATCGATTTGCCGCAACACCTCTTCATTTGTCACTTTATCCACCCATCTGATTTTTAACATTCTCCTGAAGCACCGCATTTCAAAAGCTTCTAATCTTTTCTTCTCAGGTACTCCGATCGTTCAAGTTTCATTTCCATATAAAGCGACACCCCAAACACATACTTTAAAAAATCTTTTCCTGACATTTAAATTAATTTCTGATGTAAACAAATTATATTTAGCTTTAGCTTTAGCAAATTTATCGGTTAGTTTTTTACAATCTAATAACCTAACTATATATTTTTCTGTAATCATAGATAAGTAACTCAAATGGAGTCGAGATAAGGAATTTCTTAAATAATTTTTAACTGTTTTAAAAAGTGTAAAAGAACCTTCACCACCTGCATTGCAAATAGGAATTGTCAAAAATATTTTCAGAATTGTCTCTATATTAAGTAATTTGGACTGTAAATCTCCATTTAATAATTTAAATATGTCAACAGGATCGGTAACATTTTCTTCTTTTACAAAGGCAATGAAATGGACTAGTTCATCTTTAAAATTTTTAATATCGATTTCATTTTGATATTTTGTGCATATGTTTCCCACACAATCATTAAATTGAACATCAGACATTTTAAAATTAAAAAATAATCCAAAATCATTTAGAACTTTACCGTAAATGGCGCCTCTCCGTGATAATTCTGAAATTAATACATCACAGATAATGTTAGATACTTTTATAACAAAATTTTCTTTTGCATTAAAATGCGTTTCAAACAGCTATCAATGTTTCTTCAAACTGCAATTTTATTTTTTTTTTATTCTTGTCTCTCGGTACTTCCGGTTTTCTGTCAATAAGTTGGCACGTTCTTAATGTCGTCACGTTGTTCCTAATATTCCTTATAAAATTGGAAATCGATTTTAGCACATTTGTTCCTAAAAATAAATTGTACTGGATGTCTTACGACGATTTGCTTGTACTATTTATTCTTTTTAATCATTTATCCCGTAAAACAGATAACAATGCTGTTTCACAAGCGTTGAAACATTCTGCCAATTTTTTCGGATCCGATTTGCTTGGTTTTTCACTATCGGATGTACTAATTTGGATTAACACTTCTTTAATATTTTGGTAATTACATTTTAATGCGGAAACTGCGTCTGTTCTTGATGCCCACCTAGTATCGCTTATTATTTTTATATGTGGAGATTGAGTTGTCATACTATTTATAAGTACTGTATACTCAATCGCTGAAAAATATATAAATTTTGAATAAAATCAAATGCGCCAGAATATGATTCCGCAGCAGATTTCCTGTTAAATTTGAGGTATGGCTAGCGCATGACATAGGTTGCTATATCAATATGTTTTATTCTTGCTTGCAATCTACTGTATTTTCTTGCCATATTTTCCGCGTTGTCGTAGGTTTTCCCCCTGCAGGTTTTTTACGTCTATTGATAAATTTCTTAAAAATTCTAGAATTATTCGTTCTAAATATTCAGAATTATGATTTTCAATACCAATAAAACCAAATAATCGTTCTTTTAAATTTCCATTTTTGTCAAAAAATCTCAAGATACAAGTTAATTGATCTATATGGCCAATGTCCGGAGTAGAGTCTACAATAATGGAATAATAAATTGCTTCTTGAACTTCAAATACTAAATATTTCTTGACTTCGCAACCCATTAAACTTATAAATTCGTCGCATACCGTTTGAGATAAATAATTTACCTTTCCGCTCTGGATTGCTAAATTTTTGCCAATTAATTTTCAAAAATCTATCGAATTCCACCAAATACTCAATACAACTGAAAAATTTCCTTTTCGACTTGAATCTGTGTCTTCTCTGTGCCCACGAAATGCTACTCCTAAACTCGCCAATAATTTCACAGTGGTAATGACTTGTTGTAAAACAGCTCGCCAAACTTCTGTTCCGAATCAATCTCTTGTTTAAGTAGGTATCGATACGTTCAGCAATTGATAATCGTTTTTGTAGAGTCAGCATTAATTTCATATGGCTCTGAGAAATTTTGTGACCTCTTAAGTTTCTGGCTAAATTTTTTCAATCAATGAACCCTGTTGAAAATTTTGCCTGAACATTGAAAAACAATCTACACACGTAACAATAAATGCATTTACTTGTTTCTGAATATATCAACCGCTGACGGAATTTTTTAGTGCCATTTTCTTTCACTCAATAAAAATTAGATTCGCAAACATTTCTATAATAGGATCGGTTTCTATCTTCATTCTAAGGGTTGTGGTATCTCCAATATTGCAAGGTTTATTTATTAAATAGTATTGAATCATTTTATCGGATAAGTTCGGTGGCCACAATGCAATATCACTGGAAAACACAGTCATCTTTACGTTTACCGTAGTCTGCTGATAATTTATTTTGTTGTTCCGATTCCTCTTCGTTATTTGGTTCTTTATTGATAACATTAATATCGCAAGCTGTTGATTTTTCGGTTTCATTCTTAGCTCGCTCATTGATTCTTTCAGGTTCACATTCTGTTTTAGCTCGCTCATCAATTTCTTCGAATTTAGATTCTGCATCAGCTCGTTCACCTGTTCTTTCGGGTTCATTTTCTTTTTTAGCTCGTATTTCTTAAGAAATTATAAATTTATCCAGCGAATTATTTGCAATTCTGCATATTCTTCTTTTTATCTTTGTCTTTTGCATTTCCAAGCTCCTGATTAAAATTTTCTTTTCGTGGGCATGGCTAAAACATTAAACAAATAAATTAGTAATGAATAAAGAATAATTTATGAGCAAGGCCGATGTTACAAAACAACAATTCTTAAAAATATGCATAATTAGAAGAAATTTATCGATTTTATAAACCTCGTGTATAAATCTGACGTTGACATCACCCTATGAAATAAGTCACATTTGTAACTTATTTAACATCGGTAACTATTCTGTGTCTTGTATTTTCTGTTTATATACTTCATGTTGCCATGTTCTAAAAAATTATTCCATTTCATGTTAGGACGAAAAATTCGTTCCTTGATCTGCGGTACTGATACCCACGTATTTATACACGGAGTATAATTAATATTTCTGTTGGAGAACTTGCAGATCGACTACATAAATGTTATTCTAATATTATTAAGTTATTACATATGCTTATTTGATAACAAAACAAATGTACTATACTTCTATTCTACACTAATTATAACACCAAACACGAAATTAAATTACACCGTTATTTTCTGTGAAACGGTACCGGTATATATATTAGGATGTTTTATTCTGTTAAAAGTTTTATTCTGCCAAACACGTTTGTACTGGTTCTTGAACGCGTTCGTGAATGCGTATTCGTTTATTCATGTAGTAGTTTGTGATCTGTACTCCATGGTCTGCGGAACAGTCAGTGCATATGGTTCGAAATATGACCGCTAGTGTTGCCACCCACAAAACATGTCATTTTAGCTGGCGTAATTCATTTGTCAATTTAATTTAGGGAATACTGCTAAATTATTAATTTTTTTTTATGAAAAAAAAAATTTAAATAAAATAATTTCTTTTATTTTGAGAGCTGAATTTTGAGGCCCCAGGCTCGCGCCTCGTGTGCCTGTGCAGAAATCCGCCTCTAGTTTACACGAAGCCGCAACAAATGATAACATTTTGAGTAACAGTCGCAAAGGTTTACCCTCGAAGTCTTTAAAGGTGCGGGTAATATTCAAGTACGTTATTATTATAAACAGCGAAGTTATCTGATTTTGAAGTTTGTGAAACTATGAATGCCGTTAACCACTGACGAGAAAGGAACGGAGTCATATAATACACTTGTACAATACTTAAACGTCTGTTGTACGTAAATTAAATGATGCAGGCTCGATCTAAACTACCGCTCTAAATAATGAGATACCCTTCGATTATCTAAAATAAGTTTTGATTCTGGAGCTCTGAACACGCCCATATTGCTGATGAGAAAATGATACACAAACTATAAACAAATTTAATGACAAAACGTTCATTTTAGAAAGTCGCGGAAATTTCTTCCCGTTTATTATCGTAAAAGTTCAATGTAATCGGGTAAATATTTGTTTGTTTTTGTCGGTGTTTTCATCAACACTCATAAAAGGTGCGTTTTTTTTTACGGGAGTTATAACAATTAAAATAATTATTTAAGATGCATTAAAAAGAGATTCTACAGATATTTAAAAGAATGTTCTACTATACATTAGTTTAGAAAAAGGAGGTCAATATTTTTATAAAACATAATAAGTAATAATCTAATGTTTGAAGTGTATTATTATCCACCGTATAGTAGCGCAATTAGCCTATTTTTTTCTGACGACGAAACTGTACAACAAACAGAACAAGAGCTTCTGTTGCTATCGAATAGCAAATGTTTATTTTATTATTACAACTCCCCGTGTAATAAAAGAGAATGTAATGACAGAATTTCTTTTGAAAAAAGCAAAAACCCTTTTTAGTTTTGAAGAAGATAAGATGATATACACAAAAAATTAGTTTCTATTAAAGAATTTCGTCGTTACTCGAAGATATGTATCTATACTGTCGTATCGCAGATATTAACTCGAAGAAAAATAACATTAGTTATTACCTTAAGGGTGATAGATCTAATCGATGTAAATTAGATTAGGTTAAACATTTACGAGTTTGAAAATAAACAGTTCGCTGCACAATAACGATAAAATAATCCATCTACTTAAATCCTCGAACTCTTTTCCGTTAGACTACCGGTTTCATTTCGTTACCAAAATTAATTTACAAAACAGTGAAAGCAAACCAAAGAAAAATTTCTTTTCCCGAGTACTTAAAACACACTTCGACTTTAATCGATTAAAACTCGCCTAAATATTCCTTTCTCATTTTCCTTGACCGACATGAGCGGTTTTCCGGTCATCGATTGTTTTTCAAATAATAACTAACACGGTCAGGAAAATCGCTAAGTGTTAAAAAAAAACCCCTTCAGACGCAGATAAGAGAAAGGTAGAGGAGCCTCCGAACTCATAATTTTTCAAATATGAATTGTTTAAAAATATAAATCATAATTTTGAATTCTTTAGTTCTTAACAAAATTTTAGATAAACTACAGGCCTCGTTAGCATCAGAAACGCTGCACTGTATCACGTGCCTCGTTTCGAATCTGATACAAAATTTCTTTTCTTCTTTAACAAAGAAAGTAATCGTAAAATTGACAAAATGAGTTAAATCATATTGTAAATGAGTAAAATCATTTACTCAATAATAAGAAAAAAGTGTAGTCTTGAATCAATCCTTTCCGCCATCTAATAACGCAGAATACATTTTCATTAACACACAGTTCTTTCCATCTCTTTATTGAGGCCGAGACCATCAGATCGGACACATAGTTGCGCTTTTGTCTATAGCGTAGTATTTGTATAAAATGAAAAAAAATGGTTACAAAGAACTGCTCTCTGACGGTTATTTCAGACCTCTTTGAGCCTCTTGCTGTTAATCGGCTCAGCTCTTTTATTTCAAGTTGTTTCGTTATTACCGCCGATCTCATAAGCAAACGGCGTACGAATAATCGTTGATCTGCAACCACAACGGTTCGAAAGTTAGATGCCGGTCGAAAAGTATATCTCATCGACTTCGATATCGCAAAATTTTACGGGAAATATCAGTTGTTCCTCATTCGATAGCAAGTCGAGCGAATAGCAACTACCAATCGACTGAAGGACTTCCTCAAAACTTGTCGAATAAAAATAGGTGCAAAAATCTAGTTAGATTCTAGAACAACTGTAGTAGAAGCTAGCCGTCGCGATTACTATTTTGCAATATTTTAAACTATGGTTAAACAGAATCACCACGCTCATGTCGCGACATGTTCGTATTTTCCAGTTCAACGAGTCGGAATAAGGTAGGACTAATATTTTATAAATCATCGCGTCAACTATTTCAGTGTTTATAACTACTTATATTTTGTTTCGCGAAAATACCTTCAAGCTAAGAGTTTTTTGGAATTCTAAAAAACTCAACAGAACACTATTTTGTCGAATGTTAGATAGAAATGGATCGCATTGAAGAAATCGATGGTTTCTTCACCTACAAAGACAAAAAAAGAAACTCGTAATAAATTAATGAGACTATGCTGCTACGTCAGTAAAAAAGCTTCTGTAAAGCGACTGTAAAACCGATCGTTCAGTAATATGAAGGCTCTTGACTCGTAAATGAGTTTTGACTTTTTTCAAACAATATTTACTCTCCAACTATTTTTTAGCATTTGCTACAACCGCCCTTAAGTTTTTATCGGAAAATCCTAATTGGTCTTCCAAGATGCCTCTTTAAACGTAGCTTGAATTAATAGTAAATAATGCGATCTATAATCCGATCTAAACGGTTTCTGGTCCTAAAAGACTGTACATGATGTGCAAATTGTCATAAGCGAACCGATGGAAATTTCTAACGGTGAATTTTCCAAAACAACGGACACATACAGTGTGGACGAAAAGACCCTTTACATGTTAATAGCATAGTACAGTTAGACACGTAGGTAAACATTATTATGAATACAAAACAATTCAAAAAACGGTATATTTTTTACATTGTTGAGCAGATTGACTCTTATTTATTATTTCCTGCCATTAGCTGAGTCCTGCACATATCACTTCGGTTAGTGTGGGAAGTACGTGACAGTCTCGAGTTACATGGCGGATACAAGTACTTTCACTGCTGAGAAGCGTTTGGTGGCTTCTTTGTGGGTTCACGAACGTCAGAACACAAAGAAGCCAATGACAGACATTTTGAGGGGCTTCGCTGTGCGGTTTGGAAAACCGCCGCCATCACGACGAACGTTATTCGCATGGGAGAAGAAAACCTTTGCGACGGGAAGTGTTCTCGATGCACCACGTAACAGAAGGCTTAAGACTCGCACCGAAACTTGTGTTGCTGTGGCGGAATCAAATGAACGATCGCCGATGAAGTTAACCCGTAACTTAGAATTAGAATTAGGCATCCCGCAATCGACTATGCCAGACCATATACGGAAAGACTTAAATGTTTCATGTTTTCGGCCATCCTCAGTAAATCAGTTGAGCGGTCGTGACTTGGAACAACGAGTGCGTACATGTGAAATGCTGCTCGCACGCTTCCCACATGCAAATGATAAAAAAAAACGTTATGTTCTCTGACGAGTGTGCGATTTATCGTAGCTCACGAAATCGAAACGTCTTTTTCTGGAAAAAAGACAATCCGTAGTTTTATGAGAAAATCGAGTGCAATCCCCCTCATGATATGACTTGGGCAGGGATAACGGCAGACCATCTGCTTGTACCGCATTTCTTTTATGGTTCTGTGAACTAGCACAGCTATCTTCACATGATTAGCACGTGGTTGCTTCCAGCGTTAACGGCAATTGGAATATCTGACATCGTTACACTTCAGCAAGATGGCGTTCCGCCACATTTTACTGTGAGTGTCCACACATGGCTTTATGAACTGTTTCCAAACCAATAAATGAATCTTGAACCTATGTAAAAATGTTATAATGTTAACCAGAAATAAATGTTGAAATATACTGTTTTTTGTATTCAAACAATGTTTATCTACAAATCTAACTGTACTATACTATTAACATGTAAAGGGACTTTTCGCCCAATCTGTAGTTCTTCTCATACGCCAGTAGAAGGCACTATACGATTCCTATAACAAGGTTTGCTTCCAGCGTACAAAATCTGGCTCACATAAATGTGTCAACAATGAGGGTTTTCACGAGCGAGTTTATTCGTAGATAGGTTCGATGTTTAACTCAATGTTGCTCGTAAATTTACGTCACTCGTTCAATTAGTTTTACAAACTTCAACGTTAATAACGTTAAAATAAATCGTATGTTATTTTTAATTACTTTACTAGTTTAATTTTAAATTTACACAATTTCTTGTAGTGTCGAAATCATATGTTAATATGTTTACTGTACATGTTTTGTCTAGCAGTCGAAAACGAAGATCACGAAGGAAACCATCAAGAAAAAAAAGGGCACGGACATAAAAAGAAGAAGCAAAAGAAAAAATTAAAGAAAAAGAACAACCCTTTACAAAAGTTTCTACCGCTACTTCTTATACCGTTCGTTATACAAACTAAAATAATTCCGTTATTCCTTTTCAATTTGAAAATAATCGCTTTTAAAGCGCTGATGGTAGGAAAGCTGGCTATGCTTCTGGTGGCGTTCAACATGTTCCGTAACATGCTGATTACAAATAGCGCTCACGTAGACCACATCGACACCAAATATTCTATGGTAAGTAAAATCGCTTGTTTATTCTATATAAAAAAAATAATAATAATAATAAATTAATGAATAATAATAACAGTAATAAATATGCGGGTGAAAATCAGATCTCACATCGATTAAATAGCAGTAAAACATCTTTAACTATAATTTATTTAAAATCATATTAACTGTAAAACGATTCAGAGCTTTAGAAAATTCTAACTATAAATTGAAATGTTTGCAAGATTTGAGAAAAGTCTATTCGTAAAATTCCACGAAGCTTTAGAATGAACGTCATAGCCCCGAGTAAAGACATTTATATTTTTATTCTATATAACAAAATTATAAAACGCAACATGAATTAAACAAATCGGTATCCGCGAAGACTATTTAGAAACGATCTAAAATTTTTAATATTTTCGTTGGCCTCATTTATCGTTCTAATTATCACAAAATAACCGCTGATTTTACAAAAATTAAAATAAAATAGTTAAATAAAAACGTTTCACCATAACCCCATGTACAAAACTTTTATAACAACGTTTCTTAAAATATTTTCATTAAAGATATATTATATAGATTGAATGTTTTACTAGTACCTCTAACAGATACTAGTAATATCGGATAAAAACGGATAGGTTTTCCACCCTTAAAAATAAATGAATAAACGATCTTCTGTAAGTAAGAGAATATATTTTTTAAATTCTCTCCGCGAACAAGCGTTCCTTTCTTTTACGTTCGGATTTCTTTTCCTTGTTGACCCTACCTTTACGCCGTGAAAGTTATAGATTGTGGATTCGACCTCCGTTATAAAACTTTTATCGTATTAAATCAACACCTGTTGACTCCGTATCTATGTTTTCAAGGGAATAGATAAGCGATAGCGGAATTAAACGCCGCTAAACCGACCGACAAAAAATAAAAACGCTAATGACTCCAAAATATGAAAGGTAAGCGATATATACGAAGATGAAACACAATAATTTTCTTAATAAACCGCTCACGCATAATACGGAATAAAATCGTCGAGTAATATTCGTACATATCGCTGACGATCTAGGTCGGATAAGGCGTGTGTGTCAGCAGTGCTTTTGACCTCTGTAACACACTCGCCGCAGTACTTCCACAGTGCCTACCGGTCATCGGTATCATTCCGGTAGCCTCTTTTTACACTGTGACCAGAAAACCGTTCAGTAAGTTATACGTTTAAAAATGCTTTAACCGTTATCGTTCAAAGAATATGAATTTTAAGGAAGTGTTAACGAGTGCAGTAAGCCACCCGTTCGTGCGACATGCGTCTTACAATTAATATGATTTCTCTCAGATACCGTAATTATAAATAAAAACTGTTACCGATTCGCGTTCGCAAAATGAATATCGACAGTAACCGTTTCCATCGACAACAAAATACGGATCAGCAAGCGATTCAAAGATAAATTACACACGGAGAAGAACTTTAAATCTTTCAGCTAAATATGAATTACAATAATAAATTAACATCCATAATTCTGAAAAATAAATCTATTATTCGTTTCAGTTTTATAAATTTATTCGTCGTTAGCGGTAAATATTAAATAAAAGTAGTCGTGCAGAACAGTATGTCAAAACCGGAATGGTAATGAAAACAAAAATTACACGAATAGATACGTCTTCTAGTAATCTCCTTATATCCGTTTCTTGTACGCCGAATCCTTTTCCAAATCTTCTTCTCCGCCTCAAGGATCAGAATGAACTTAAAACTTGTAAATTCGTCGATTTTATTTTCATCACTTCCTTGTGGATTTCAGAATACGAGTACGTATTTCGTTTCGAACTAGATATACAGGAAACATATAGAAACCTAAAAATAATTAATAATTTAATAATAGTTTTAGGAAACGTAAAATTAGGTTTTAAAACAGATTAGATAAAATCGTGAGTTATAATCTGTCAAATTATTATAACCTAATCTGTCATTTTTACTGAACTGCGAGTTCTTTCTTTTAGATCGACTCGTATCGAATCACTGATAAATAAAGGTGAATGTGTGACTCGTGCAAAAAAGAAGCCGTTAGACCCATTAGGCCTAAAATTGTCGAAAAACCTACGGTGCCCGATTTATACTCGCGTTTACATTCAGAAAACGATTTCGTTTTACTTCGTAATGAATATGATCCTTAAAGAAATATTTAAGATTCCTTCACTCGATGACCGGGCTAGGAGTTAATGTCAAGTTAACTGTTCTAAAATAAGTAGAAAGAAATCCGTTCCAAATATTATAGGTCTATTCTAATTCTGTAGAATTAGACAGAATTCAAAATAGAGTAGGCTGAACGTTGAATTAGCGTATAAACAAAGACAGTGTTATCGCTTGCGCATAATCTTCATTATAAGCTAATATGCTTATAGTGTTCATGTGCGCGTAGAATACATATGAAGAATTTTAAGGTTTTTCTTCGTAATTATTCCGTGATGTCGATTATTCAAAGGTACGTTTTCGATTATGTAATCTCAAAACCAAGCTATGAATTACCGCCTGATTAAAATCGCTCAATGTTTTAACTTTCGATTTATTGAATACGACCGACCTTCTCATTCGGGATCGGTTTCTTTTCTAAAATCATTCTAAAGCAGAAGAGGCACTAAAGAAGCAAGGATAAGCAGTAAGGATAAAATCTAATCGAGCAAAGATACGTTTCGGTAATAATCTTTTAATTATAAAAAAAAAGTATTAAAAGGGATTAAACCATTCGATTGTTACACCGATACAAAATACCATTCTACTAAAATAAATTCTGAAATATATTTTGTTTTTTTTTTCTTATTTCAGGATCACGTAGCACACGATCATTACGGATACAACGGAGGACCGGAATATGGATCTTGGGTTAACCGGCGAAACGATCAATCAGATCCCGTTTACGACCCGTGGGAACGATCGACACACCCGACGTTATCCGAAGAAAAATAAAAAAAATCAAATCGATTTATGCCATTTTTAGTACATAAGAAATCTTACCACCAGCTAGTTACAAGAAACAATGAATAAAGCCGAATAAAAATGTACTTAATACAAAAAAAAAATAGATATCATTTTGAAACGATTCGATCAGAAAACTTTCAAACTTAAATTCATAAAGACAAATCAGGATATTTATAAATCTCCAAACATAAATGTATATAGATGTTCGGCAAGACAACCGTTCCAATATGTAATTATTATGTAAATAATTTAGTGTTAAAAATAATAGAAGCTCTCTTATCCGACCGACAAAATATAAGAAAGAATATTGACGTAAATAGAAAAGGATGGCCTTTTAAAAACAAACATCGTTTGTCTTCCTTCAGTAAAATTTGACCGAACAGCCAAATATATCCACACACTCGCCGTGCATTTTTGGTGATAAGCAAGGGTGTTCCTTTAGAAAGTTTGAGCTCGTTCTCGAGTTCTCCTCGCTTTCTAGAGGTAAAGCAATTTTTCGCAGCTTATGTGTATGTGCAGGTGAATTCAGAATCATCGATTATATTAATGCGCTGCACCCACCTCGAATAAAAAAAGCTCTTACCTTCAGACGGGTGGTGAGCGAAACGGGTGTTCGATGCGATCCTTTGGTTGCGGCAGTTCGCCTCACGTCACGCCCCCTCCACAGGTAAATCATTCCTTTTCTACAACTATCCCTTTTATTTTCCTCCATCTCTATCTCGTTTTTTAATTCTGTGAGTCCAGATCAGACCCCCGGATATACACTAAGGCTAGAAAATTTGTGGAGTATCATGCAGGTGTATAAACGGCGTGATATGGTGAAGGGTGGCTATTCTTGTGGACCCATCCAGGACTCATTCCTGTCCAGCGGCCGCACCATACTTGGGGTAGAGATTAAAAAGACTCTCTTAATACTTCTTAGAATAAAATATACGATACCGTTTTGTAACCTTCGTAACCCGATATGTTTTCTTGTTTTTATAAACGCTTAATCGTTAATACATGGTAAAAACAAAATTTACATCAATGTAAGATGTTTATATTTTTCAATACGAAACACGGTAATGTGCAAGATATAGTATAATACAAGGATTAAAACGTGTGATGATAGTGATAATACTGGTTCAGACCGTTATAAAAATTAGTTGTTGCTCGATTCTTTAAATCAAATAAAGGAGAATTAAACAACGATCACAAAAAAATTAAAAATTTTATGGAATGAGATTTTTTGTTTTAAAAATAGTTATAACTTCAGCGCCATCTCTTTTTGTTAAAAGCGTATTCGAAATATACTGGCTCTGTGAATGATTTACAAGCAATAAAGCTATAAATTTGAAACCCATTATCATAATCGATCTTTTTACTCTTCATTAACGTTTTTTCGAGTTATAGAGGTAATTATTTGATCACTTCGATTTATAGAGGTACGATTTCCCACAATAACTTTTTTCAGTTTTCCACGGATTTTTTCGAGTAGGGCAGATTTTCTCAAGGGAAACGAAAACAATTCGCATTATCAAGGATTTCGAGTTATCAAGGTTCATGTTAACGAGAGTCGACTTTGCTATCATTTTCGATCTGCTATTAAATTAATTTTTCATAAACAATCAAAAAATCTAAAAATTATTTACACATCGATTAACTATAACAACTGCACTCAAATAAAAAAAAAAAATGTGTACACAAAATAAAATCTCTCCATAAAAAAGTTATTGAAACAAGAAATAATTATTTAATAGGAAAAATAATAGCGGTTATGAAATATTTTTAACAAGTTGATTATTATATTAAGTATTTATTTATTTATTTGTAAATATAATTAATTTATTAAGTCGTAGATGTAAATTTTTATACATAGGTAAATTGTTTTATTGAAATTTTATTTTAAATCTGTTAAAGTGTTACGATTGATGTAACAACTTGAAAACAAAATAAATAATTTAAAGATCATAAATGATTATTTTTATGATTGTATAAATATGTATACACGCACACACACATACTGTACATATCTATTGTAAACACGTCGTTTGTTATTTTAATTACCCATGGAATCACCTGGTCGGTGATGTGAGAGCATCTGAGCCGTTCATCCAGAAGGTTCTGGGTTCAAATCTGGGCCGGGTTTTTTGTATATACTACAAAATCCCATGTCATATTTCCATGCAAAAGCTGCAAGTTTATGAGGAAAATAATTATTTTTTTTTAAATCATTTTTAAAATGAATTTTCTGTTGCACGTTTCACCATGGAATTCTCTCAATTTCATTTTGAATACCGGCTTTCATTTCCTTAATTTTTTTTAAATTTTATATATATATAAAACTGGTCTGAAGATGTTGACTCGTTGCAAGATCGACTTTCAAAGACGAAACTTCATTACGACAACCTATAGTGAAACGACCTGTTCAGAACTGTTTCTGGCGAGTTAAACTGGCGAACTGGCGAGTTAAATTTTCAGAAAAATGTCCATACAAACAAAAAATGATGCTACAAATCTACAACTAAAGTGAAAAATGTGAAGGTAGAAAATCATTTGCCCTCACTCCATCGCATAACCTGTACTTTAACTTCAGCCGTTACAAAAGCTTTTCGTTTCCCTGTCGGCCTCTGTATAACGATATTCATGTAACATTTCCTGGAAAATCCTTGAATTTCACTGGAAATAATCGATGGCCAAGACCCTGGTTTAACTTAGTTTCAGTTATGATTACAGATGGATATGCAGATACTCATTCTCATTTTCATAGTCTCCTTGGCTGGTTGACGTTGTATTAAACAGTATCAATTCGAAGATTGGTATCGATCACAGCAGTTCTAGAAGTCATTTTCTGAGGCGGAACACAAAATGAGGTAACACGCTAGCTAGAGAAAAGTTTTTCTTCCTTCGGTAAAGATGTGTAGTGCTGCGAAAATAAAAAAATAATAATAGAGAAATCAGGCCCAGAAATTTCATCTATTTTGACCAAACCATATGCAGTAGGTAATACTCACTACAGCATTAAAATCTAAAACAAGAGATAAATATTGAAAATTAAAAAACACAACTGCCGAAAAAAAAACATTGCTGAAAAATATTGCTCTTTAATACAGGATAATTGAAGAACATGTGGGTGACAATTTTATATATACTTTTTCAAATTTTTTAAATATATTTAAACATATATATGTATATACATATTTATATAGCCTGTGACACTTGGAGTAATGTAAAGATTCCAGCGCGTGGTCATACATCTAAATCAGTTCAGCCGTGGAGCTGCTACGAGGAAACAAACGTACATACATACATATAAAAACAAAAACAATTACACTCCTTTTTGGGTAGTCGTATAAAAGCACTAGTTACATGAATAAAATTGATCATTTGATCTATTGAATGAGTCGTTTTGAATAACTCGCATCTCAATTGCTCATTCTGAACGATTAGGAAACCTTGTATCTCATACTTGAGATGTGAGTTATTCAAAAACAAATCGTTCATCTGATAGATTTTTTAATTTTTTTACATTTATTTAAACATATATGTGTATATACATATTTAAACAGCCTATAACATTCCCGGTAACGTAAGGATTCCAACGCGGTTCAGCCATTGTGTTGGTACAGTGGAACATTCATCCTAAATGCATTATACTCCTTTTTGAGCAGTCATGTAAAAAAAAAGGGATTATTAGTTAATATTTAGCAGTAAAATTGTGGCGCAAAACCACATTGTGGTATGTTATTATGAAGACATAAAATAATAACAATCCATGTGGAAAAAAAAACAGTTACATTACACTTGAGCTTTAATTTGATGTTCTGTATCACTTATTTGAGAGCCGCCAAAATCAGATATTATATACCTCCTTGCTAATCTACAGGTATCCAAGAGCTGAAACCTCAAGGAACTTATACATGAAATCTCACCTAGCATACCCAGAAGAACAGGAAAAATGTGCATCTCCTTCACCTGATCTGCCATATCTCTGCATTTTGCTACCTTTTCACATTTCTTGCTCAAGTTGTTTGCCAATGGAATAGCAACATCTGTAAGCCAGATGATGTTTTCCTGCTTATCTGTCACTAGAATGTCAGGTCAGTTACATTCCACTGACTTATCTGTGAGAATCATAGAATGATAATAAACACAGTACCTAGCATTTTCAAGCACAGATAGAGAAGTATGTCGGAAGAAAAGACTCTTCAAGTGTCTTCAGATCTAAAGCTTCCAAAGCTGATGTATTATTTTGGTAATGTTGTCGTTCCAGCTTATACAAGTACAGTCTTTCGAGGCCAAAGCTGACTTCGCTAATTGTGTATTCAATGGATTCATTAGTTTTGCCATACTGATGACACACTGTGGCAACTATAGAATTTTTTACCACATGCTTCCTGTAAGTGAGGGTGCTGATGACCCATCCTGTATTTCAAATACAATACTGTTGCATTTTTCTTTTATCAACTACTAAGGTCATTAGCCCTCATCAAATAATTTACAACAAAAATTTATTCCTTAATAAAGTCTGCTTGAATCAATCTTGTCATTTTCAAATATAAAATATATCTGCTAAAGCAATAATAAAATTTATCAATTTTAAAACTTATCAAATTATGCATTCTGAAGAGGGTATATAGGCAATCATAAAAAATTAAAGTATACAAATATAATGAACATCAAAATCAATCATATTCTAATATCTGAAATATATTCTAATATAATATATATCAAAATCAATTTAAAAAGCAGATTACAGTTATAAAGGGCCTCCAAAATGTGCAATTATAAAAGTCTCCGATAATGTTTATCATAGTTTAAAATTATGGAGCTTCCAGTTCCATTTATCATTTTTGACTTTTCATTATAAATAAGACTGTAATTTCTGTATGCAGATACTAGCTCATAAATTTACTTTAAACTATACATCTAGGTATATTCTTTTTATCTGCATTAGAGAGATCAGCTCATACCATGACTTCAGGTGTTAGAAATGGTGGCATTCCTTTTTTGAAGTATTTTTAATAGGAATGGAAAAATAAGTTATATTTACTCATAATTTCTCCATATATTCCTTCAAATATATTATATATATAATATAAAATAAAATAATATAAATGTAATATATAATATATATACATATTCCAAATATATTTCTCCATATATTTCTGCATATTCCTGCTGCCCATGAGTAGGTCCTAAATCTTTCATATGCTCTGGTCAGTCTATGTTCAAAGAAAAATTTATAAATCAGATGTATTTAAAGTGATTAAACATGCACTGAATATCTCGGTAAAAATATCTCTCTTCGGTAACGCAAGGTAATATGCCTGCTTCAGAAAGGAGACTTTATTCTGGACTTGTTGGAAATGATCCCCATGGTGTACCGAATTCCTGCATAATGCAACATTTAATTTTTCAAATGATATTGAAGGGTGGATGAGCAAACTACATATCCAAAGTTCAATCTGAACTATATTACTGGCATTTATAAGTTCAGTAGTACTTCTCTGTCTGATCCATGTAATAACATTAATATGTGATAGACATTTAATTACATTTGGTAGCTGTTTCTTCAACATGAGCACACCACGATAGATATTTATCAAATGAGACGCCTAAAAATTTCACATCTTTATGTCTTATTCCATGCCTACCTAAATAAACTGCCATGCATACATATGGTCACTTTCTACATCAGCACTTTATATATCACTTTCTACAGAAGGGCACGCAACATATTTTTTCTGGTGAAAATTGAAAACCATTTCTTTTAGCTTCATTTAGAAGGTTATTAATTGCTGATTAATTTATATTTCATCAATGCAGTGCAATTGCTTGAGTAGAACACTGCTAAATCATCAAAATGTAAACCTTTACTAATATCCTCTGGTAAAGTGAGGATTAGCTTTTTTATGACAACATAACAAAATTCTCCCTTAAGTACTCCATCTAGAAGTGGATGTTTGATTTCATAAGTCACATTTTATGACCACACGCGTAATTTATTCATCTTTGAATCCCTAATAAAGTAATTGCTTCAATATGCCTTACCTCCAACTCATATCAAAAGCTTTTTCTAGGTGAAAGAAAACAGCAACAAGGTGTATATTTTATGTAAAACTACTAATATATAATTTTCTAAATTCACAAGTTGGTCAGTTTTCAAGTAAAACCCACAGAACCCTGTTTGATGTTATGATAAATATCCATCTCTTTCTAGAATCCACGATAGGTTACAAACTGCTCAGATATTTTACCAGTAATACATGTCAGTTGTATCAGACACTAACTCTATGGATCTGTAATTGTTTTTCATTTCTTGTACAGCAGGACATTGAAATACATTAATGCAGGTATTGATCTTGCTTTTATTTCAAAGAGGAGGTAGTAAAGGACATCAAGTCTCTTAGACCTGTAGCTGCAGCTGGTGTTGGTGGTATTCTTCTGTTTATAATCTGGTCTTGGAGAATGTATTGCTCCAATATTGCAATGATTATTTAATTTAAGTTTATCAAGTGGAACGATTCCTAGTATTGGAAGGAAGCTCTAATCTTCCTGTTCCTAAAAAGAGAGAGCTCATTTCAAAGTGTAGGCCTGTATAGTGTTAAAAGTGGTTTCAAAAGTCTTTCAAAAATTATCTTTCAGTATTTATATTCCACTCTATCTTGTAATATCTTCCTTTGACAGCATCATTTTGTGTTTATGAGGTATATCCTAACAAACCTTAATGAAATGAAATTCTTATTAAAAGAAAATCTTAATGAAATTATTCATAGGCCCTGAGATTAAAGGTAGGAAACAAACAGATGTATACTTTGATTTTCAGAAGGCCTTTGACGAGATGCTTCAAGATTTACTTTTATAAAAACTTACTCTTTTTTGTTATGTTGAGCTGATCCAACCTTTTAGAGCAAATGTTTAAAATAAAGGCTTTGATAGGATTTCTGGTATCTATACTACTCCATCTGGTATTCCTCAGACTTCTAATCTGGGTCATCTACCTTTTATTCTTTACATAAATGATATCACCACCTTATTTCATCTAAGATTCTTCTGTTTTCAGATGATGCCACAGTTTGTGCTTAGGTGAATTAGAAGATGATCAGTGATTTTTCAGTGTCATTAATAGAATACACCAGTGGTCTATTGTTAAAAGAATGCCCCTCAATCTAGGAAAATCTATATTGATTACATATTCTAGAAAGACATTGAAAGTTAAATATTTCTAAGAGGTTGATCAGTATTGAATACATAGAGAAGAAGCAGTTACAGGCTTGGGTGTTTTGTTTCATTGTGAACATGTTGGCTAGCAAACATTTTTTTCAAACAACATCTAAAACAAAGAGAAACCTAGGAACACTTTCAAGCATCTGTCACTTGTTTCAAGATACTCATTCAATCTTCATCTGTACATGATAATGGTTAGGCCATTGCTTGAATACTGTACTCCAGTATGGAATTATAACAGAGACAATAATTCTAATTTAACTGAAGCTGTTCAGATATGTTTGCTTTTAATTTTGGCATGTAGAGGTTTTGGTCAAATGATTTCTGATTATAAAACCCAGTCCAGTTTTAGAGGTCTTAGTTCACTGAGTAATCAGCAGTTGTTTCAGAATGTTATTTTTGCTGCTAAGGTACTCAGAAGAAGTTTTCTTTGCGATATAACCAACATTGGTTTTTGATTGCCTTATGTTAGATACAGAAAGAATTATCATTTTCTTTGGATACAGTAGCCAGCTTCTTTGGTTCCTTTGACAAGATGCTTGGATTAATGTTTATCTTTCTGAATCTCTGGATGTTGATATTGACATTTAATGTTGATGACATTTCAGTAATAAGTAAAGCCATTGATTATAAGTAATAAGTACTCCAAGCTATAATTTTTAATAATTGTTGCGTCTTGTTTTGATAACTGACTATGGTCTTAGCTCTGACCTTTATTTGTATTACAATTATTTTTTTATTTTACATGATTACTGATTGTTATTCTGTGTATTTTATACATGTTTATTTCTTATTATTTATTGTACTGCATATTAAGGTTTAAACTGTTCTATTGCACTTTCTAAAAAATTAATTATCAAGAATTCTTAAAGTTAATATCTTAAAATTACATCGAGGTCAATTCATCTTCCCAAAATTTAATTTCCAGTGGATGGGTGTTAATAGCTAGGGGAGATGTGGAGGCCATAAAAAAATATTATTTTTCCTGAATCATTCTGTACAAGCACACATATACAAAATGATTCAGGAGGAAAGGGAAATAATATAGGAAGTGATTGTAGAGGTTGAAATAAGAAAAAAAGTTTATACAAACATATATCCAGAATTGCTTTGTTATCAAGTTATAGCTACTGAAAACATTCACCCAGATTTAAGTTCCCCTGGTGAAATGAGGTCACTGAAATTGTTAAGGGGTACACTTGATGGTTTCAGTTTATTAACCTGAAAAATTGAATAAACAGATCCCAGAACTGTATCTCCCATAGTTTTCTTGATATCCAACATAAATTAGAAAAATTTGGCAATGAAAAACAGTATTTGGGGGGTTTGAAGTATAATAACTTTTTAAATGATTAATAGACGCAGAAAGTTTATTACCATAAACAGAGAATTTAATTCTGAAAAAAATTGATGTATAAAGTTCTTAAAAAAAATCAACTTTTATTATTAAAACAAAAAACAGAAAAATGTTATGAATTTATAAATATTAAAAACAGCTGTTTTTAGTGCAATAAATTTATATCTTTGAAAAATTAGGTTGGCAATGCTAATATATGCTTTGAAATTAATTTGAATACTACTCACTGTTGTCATAAAATTGTGATTACATATTAATAATAAACTTAGACAGTTTTGGTGTTTGGCATAATTTTGATTGTGTTTAATTATTTTTGAGAATCAAGTTATGTAATGTTGTTATACTTGTACCCTAAACACTGCCTACATTTGTCCAATTGAATCTGAATTTAAAAACATGAATTCCATTTTGAATTTATTGTTTTGAAGAATGCAGCATCTCTTCACTCATTCAGAATAACTGATATGATTTTTATGTACGGCTATTGCAATGAAAGTGCTCCAGCTGTAGTGGAAGAATAACGATGTAGATATCCTGAACAAGTAGTTCCAAACCGTAAAGTAATTAAAAAATTTTTAATAATGTTTATGAGAATGTTAGACTTCCCAGCCATCATGTTTCATCTGAACATCAAGCGGTACAAGGGATGGAAGGGAAACATTCTTCAGGTGGTACAACTTAATCCTACAACAAGCACCCGAAGAATTTCTACACGACTCAATATTCCGTAAAGTACAGTGTGGAGGCCATTACATGCTCATGAACTGCATCCTTATCATGTTCATGAAGTTCAACTCCTACAGCATGGTGACTATGCCAGATAACTGCAGTTTTGTCAGTAGGTTAACAATAACTACCACTTGTTCCATTCATACTATTTTCGGACAATACTACTTTTTACTCATAATTGCAGAAACAACACACAGAATTCACATCAGTAGTCTGAAATAAACCATATACTGAATTTGAATAAACTTTCCAAAAATGGATTCTCAGTGAATGTCTGGTGTGGCATGATCAACAATCAGTTTATAGGCACTCTCATACTATAACGTGTCACTAGGAAAAATTGTCTGGAACTTTTAAACATTAAATTTCTTACAGTGCTTGAAAATTTCTCATTGGTAAATGAACTGAAATTTGCTATCAACTTGATGGAGCACCAACACATTTCACAAATGAAGTAAGACAATTCTTGAATGAAAAATTTACTGATAAATGGATTGGACTTAGAGGGCCAGTAAACTGGTCACCTAGATCACTGGACTTACTCCCTTAGATTACTGATTATGGGAATGGATAAAATGCAAGGTATACAACCAAAAAGTAGATACACATGATGAACTGATCACTTGCATTCTCAATGCTGCTGCCCTCATCAAGGAATACAAAAATATCATTAGGTTGGCAACAGAAAATATAAGAAAATGAGTTGAAAATTGTGTTGATTTCATTGGTGGAATTTTCAAACGTTTATTGTAAATTAATGCAGTATAAACTACAGTGAGTATTTTTAAAATAAATTAAAATTATTTTCATTTTTCAAAGATCTAGATTTATTGTACTAAAAACAGCTACTTTTAATTTTTACAAATTTATAACATTTTCTGTTTTTTTAATAATAAAATTTCATTTTTTTTCTTTAATAAGCTTCATTACATCAATTTTCTTAGAATTAAATTGTCTATAGGTTTTGATAATAAAATTTATGCATTTATTAGTTATTTAACAAAATTATTGTACTTCAAACCTAAAAACATGTTTTTCATCACTGAATTTTTCTGTTTTATGTTGGTTATCATGAAACTATGGGAAGTACAGTTTTGGGACCTGCTTTATTCAATATCTCAGGTAAAAAACATAAGAAACCATCAAGTTTACAACTTAAATATGCCTTTAAAATTTTGGTATGACCTCATTTCACCAGGGAAACTGAAATCCAGGCAGTAATTTCCGCTAGCCGTAACTCAATAACAAAGCATTTTAGGACATGTGTTTGTATGAACCAAATTTTTTCCTTATTTCAACCTCTAGAATCAGTTCCCAAATTATTTTCCTTTCCTCCTGAATCAATCTGTATATATTATATATGTTAATACATATATTTAACTTTTTTATTTATCTTTAGAATTTTTATTTAACTTCTTTAGAAGTTTAACATATATATATATATATATATATATATATATGTTAAACTTTTTGTAATCAGCTGTGATTGATTTCCATGCTTTTTGCAAAATATATAGAATATCTATAGATTTGTTTGTTTATTTGCAACTTGTTTCAAACTGTGCTGCCAGTTAGTCATTGTTTATACCACTTACCATGTCATTTTTCTCTTACATCCTCTTTGCTGTTCAGTTACATTACGTATTGATAAATGGTGTTAAACTTTTTCAGCTACAGTAAATGAGATTATTTTGTTTAGGTCGGAGAGGAATATTTTTGGCCTGGCATTAGAAGAATGGATGAATGGATTATTTGAAAAGATAGAATCAAAGGAAAAACAAGGAAAGGCTGAAGAAATGTATAATAGAGACAAGAATTGCGTAAAGTACAGAAAAAGAAAATGAATAAGCAAGGAGAAATAGTATCTGACATAAAAGAAAGGAAAATTATTTGGAAGCAGTACATTGGAGAATTGCATGATTCGTCAAATAACCATGAAAATCTTCATATCAGTGATGAAGAAGAATGCGATGAAGTAATAAAGGGCCCAATAATTTTAAAAGTAGAAGTAAAAAAATTCACTCAACAAGTTATTATGCAGGAAAATTACAGGTTGTGATGAGTTACCAGCAGAGGTATTAAAGGCCTTAGGGGAAGGTGCAATAGATGTAGGTTGACAAAACTTGGAAATAAAATGTATGAGACTGGTCAATGTCAGAAGATTTCCTTAAAATACTTATGATACCCATGTCAAAGAAGAATAGTGCCAAATATTTTAAGGATTGTAGGAGTATAAGTTAGATATCCCATACTGCAAAGCATTAACAAGAATAATACTGAACAGGATAGAATGAAAGATAGAGAGAAAGTTGGATGATAAGCAGTTTGGCATTAGAAAATGAAAGAGAACTAGGGATGCAATAGGTTGTATGAGAGTTTTGATGGAGAGAATGCCTTCAATGAGGTTAAATGGGATAAACTAATGAAAATCTTGAGGGAAATAGGATTGGATTGGAAGGATAGAAGATTTATTAAGAAATTATATATAGGATAAAGGGCACAGGTTCAAATAGAAGGAGAGGAAACAGAAGAAGTAAAGATGAGAACAGGAGTTAGACAGAGTCTAACACCCTGCCCTGATTGACATGTTACCTATCCTTTTTAACATTTATATAGACCAACTAATTGAAGAAGCTTTAAAAGACTTACAGGAGAGTGATTATGTGACAGTAGGAAGAGAAAAAAATAGACAATTAAATGTGCAGATGACCAAGTAGTAATTGCCACAACTGAAGAGAAGCTACAACAAATGATGGATAGAATAAGCAAAGTAGGATAGGAATGTTTGATGATTTGAAAGGGAGATAAGGATACTATAATTTAAAAGAAAAAGCTTAGAACAGACCATTATGGGGAATGCAGTTTCTTGACACCTGTCAGTAGACAGTTCCACTAGAGAGAGAGAGTTAAAAGAATTTGTGTATTCTTATATTTTGGCATTATATAAGAGATATTTCCAGTAAGAAATCTTAGTTTCACAGGATTTATGAAAATACAATGGATCTCCTTTATCAGAACCTGATATAAGAATGTGATATTTTTTATATGTGATGTACATGTGATCTTCCAACTGTGAATCCTTATAACAGTTATTTATTTTAGATATGTTTCTGAGAAGGTAATTTAACCACTTCTCTTCTTCCCAATTCATCCATAACACAATATTATTGCATTAAAGAAAATTTGACCATAAATTTATCCAGTATTTCTCTATTTCTTGTTTACTTGGCAGAATTAATACAGCTTTTTCTTTTTGAAAATTCAAATAATTCATCACCATATTGACTTCTGTGTTAATAAAATTTAATATTATGTAAAATATAAACCACCAAAACACAGTAATTAGATAAGTTAAACTTGCCACATTAATTTCCAATAACTAGTTTTCATGGTATCCCACATCTTCAGTTGGTATTAAATTCTATATCAATTGCATTAAATCATCTTCTTTTAATTTTTTATCATTTTATTTGAAATTTTGTTTTATATTTTGAATAATATAATGAGCATATATGTAAATTTTGCTGTACAGTACTTTTTTTTTAAAGAGGTTGAGGAACCCCTTTTACGAGCGCTTAGGCAGTGTCGGGCTTGCTAACAGGTTCCAAAAGGTGTTATTAAGTGCATATGCATACCTGCGCACTACCGACTGAACCTCTACCACCGGCTCCCCACCCTTCCTGGAACAGCTTAAGGAAGCATTTCATCAAGAAAGGAGTTATACGCCCTCACACACAGTCATACACTAATCATGCACAGAGCAAGGAAAACAAGAATCACAGACGTCACGTCACAAACACACCACAACAGATCAACAAACACGCATCATACACATCAAGCACATAAGTCTTTCACACTACTTACCGGAGGTCACCATCGAGTACACAAGCAAAGTGTCCCCAGCCTCGTCGCACCCAGGCAATCCCCACATGTACAGGGAACCCCCTATGTGCTTAGCTGAGAGCCTGTCCACCCCCGCACCCTCCAATGCCACATTATTGAGTGAGACCCCTCCCAGGCTCTTAGTTCTTCCATGACATTGTAAATCCAGACATCTCCTTCCAGTTACTCTCTAATTCTAGTAGCACAGCCTGGACCTCCTCAGGCATGAACATAGTATTTCTATGGATGTTACTTAACAATTCCACTCTCGCATCCTCAAATCTGGGGCAGAAGAAAAATACATGCAAAGGAGTCTCCTCCTCGTCACAAACTGGCCAAGAATCAGAGTAGTCCAACCCAAATCTAAATAGGTAGGATCTGAATATCCCATGCCCCTGCCAGGAACTGAGTCAAACAGTAATCAAGCGAGCCATGGGGTCAATCACACTATCTCCTGATACCTCTCACCAAACAGTGTGTCCACCGTTCCTTATCATCACCATCCCATCGCTGCTACCACAAATCCATAAGTTCGTTCATCAGCATTCTAGTTCTCCTCTTCCTTTCAGCAGGTAGTATCAACCCTAACTCCCGCAATCTCCTCTGGCTTTCTATTGCAAGATCAATCGAGAGGAGCCAACCAGCACCTCTACTGCAGCTTTGGAGATGGTTCGGTACACATACACCACTCGGACGCAGCATCTCCTATGCAGCACATTTAGCACGCCCCTATGTATAGCGTACTTAGTGACTCCACCTCACAACTCTGCGCCATATAAAAGTGTGGAGTAGGCTACTCCTACTAGTAGCTTCCTCCTCTGCAATCTAGGACCGTGGTGATTAGGTAATAGTCCAGCCACCAGCTTCAGTACCTTGTCCGCCTTTTCACTAGCCTCACGAGCGTGAACACCGAACGGTAGTCGGGCGTCTATCCAGACGCCCAGGTACTTTATTGCATGTTTAGAAGCAATTCTTTGGCCCTCCAAGGTTAGTATCAGAGTGGGTCTCTTTTTTGCAGACGAAATTACAACTACTTCAGTTTTATCTGTGGACATCCGCAGCCCTACACGACAATCATTTATTGAGCAATAGGCACTGCTTATGAGATCCGCAGCCTATTTTTTGGAGCCCATCTCCACAACCAAAGCAAGATCGTCAGCATAGCCGAGGAGACTGACCTTTGGGGGAGCGATAGACGAAAAACTCCATCATTGACCGTGTTCCAAAAGGTCGGTCCAAGGATCGACCCCTACGGGACTCCCCTATCGACAGTATGCACCATTTCACCATTCTCAACGTGACAAAACAGATTGCGTCCCGTGAGGTAGGATAATATAATTCTTACAAGATATCCCGGAAGACCTAGTGTCATCAATGACTGCGAAATTGCCGAATAGGTGATGCAATTAAAGGCGTTTATCACACCAAATGTGACTCACACGCACATTTTACGAGCTGTTCTATTCGGGCCACCTCGTATAATTCGTTAAGACGTTGCACAGACAGCGGATACTGCGTCAAGGGCAGACTTACCCCCACGAAAATATTGGTTCTCGGATACCACCGTTCTCTTCTACGGCTCTGACCAATCTCTGCTGTTTCATCCGTTCAAAAATCTATGCCAAAACCTCTATCATGGCCAGCGGTCTGAAAGAGGAAGGGCAGTCAGGGTCCCTCCCAAGCTCAGATACCAGTGCAAGCTTCTGCCTTCTCCACCGCTCCGGGAAAATACCCTCCTTAAGGCAAACGTTATAAACCTCTAATAGTGCATTCGGCACAGCCCGGGCCGCCTTTCTAACCATCAAGCCCGGAAGGAGATACGGACCAGGAGCCTTATCGGCGGGTATACGTCTCGCAGCGACGGCAATCTCGTCTCTAGTGAACAATGGAGGGATCTCCATGTCGCTCTACTCAAGAATCGAGAGCACATTCTCATGGGAGAAGAGGCCTTCTGAAATGTGTCTGACCTCAGTTGGATCTCTGGTAGTGAGCGTTCTACACTTCAGTACTCTTTTAATTATAAACGTATATAGCCTCCCCCAAGGGTCAGAGTCCAACTCAGCCAACAGCCACCTCCAGCATCCCTATTCGAGTCTCGAATAAGTAGGTTTAGCTGTTTCCTACACCTGTACTGGGCAGTGTATAACTCTTTCAAAGAGTAGTAATACACCTGCGACGCCAGTCTCCTAAAGCGATGACACTCCTTTCTCTTCTTGGCGATTTCAGGCGTCCACTAATATACCGGTGGGTGGCCCCTTCCACAGTATCTTTTGGAGAATAGTCTGGAACAGACTTCTCGAAGGCAGTCGTGAGCAGTCTTATCCTCCGCAGAGGTGACCTCTGTCATTGTTGCCAACTTTTAGATATTTTTATGTTTTTAATTAAATCATCTTCTTCGAATATGATCTGGTGGTTCATCATTTTATTATTTTTTTTATTTATAAATGTAATATTACTGGAATATATTCATATTTTTATCACTGTTACAAATCTTCAAAATCTCTAAATTACTTTTGCAATCTGTATTAATACGTCTGCATTTTAATAAATGATCAACTGCATTAGATATGCTTTTTTTGTGTATTTTTTTGTCTTAATATGTCTAAAAAACCGTCTCAGTTATGCCAAAAAACATGAGTAAAAATTTGGTTGCGATTGATTGGTAGTTTTTTGTTTATCCCAAACAAACAAAAATCCTTTTCCTCTTTATATAACAGTATTGATTACATTCCTCTTTATTATTTTTATTATATGGTATCTATTCCACACCGGGTGAGCCAAAAATCACTTCCTATGAAAAATGGTTTACAATTTTTTATTATTAAAATAATGTAATTTTATTTCTTTCAAATTAAACTTAAATAAAAACAAGATTCATTTTGTAAAAATACCCCCCCCCCCCTTCAAAGAAAGAATAAAAATAGTCACATTTTACTTGGAAAGTCAGAAGAATGTTTCTGAAACACAATTAAGATTTTGAAAGTTTTACAAAACTAGAAAAAACCTTCTGGTGCAGCCATCCTCGCAATGGTTTTGAAATTTGAACAGACTGAATCAGTGGTTGATGCCAGAAGATCAGGAAGACCAAGAACTTCCACAAATAATGAAAATATTGAGTCTGTACAGTTAGATCCGTACACCTTTAGACCATAATGTCAACACGAAAACGTTACACTGAGTTGGGAATTAATTGAACATCATTGTGCAGAATAATGCACAAGGATTTAAAAACGTTTTCTTACAAAATCCAATTAGCCAGTAAAATGAACTCAAACAATTACGCATTATGCCTGGAGTACTTTTTTTTCTTATCCCCCACTCCCCCGGGCCGGACATACATTAAAGTAAAACTCAGCCCACGGGAGTGTCCTTTACTCTAAGGGGCCTCCCCCCTATCGGCAGTGAGACCGGCATGGTAGGTCCGCCCCCCGGTTGGAACTTTTAATTCTTTATTGTCCACTCTAATGGGGTACTCCATTACTGGATTCCCCCCACCGGTATCGGGTCTTTTCGTTTGTATCCCCTAACCTAGTCTTTCCTGGAGTCCTCAATCGATCATCGGAACCGACACACCTCGGCATGCCGGCTCTCCCGATTGGGGCTGTCCACCCAACCCTACACTAAATCCCTCTTCTTCTACCTTCCGTATCTTTGCATCGAAGTACCTCCCTCGAGTATTCCTCCACTTTCCTTCAGTTACTCTGCGACGTCAGTATATACGGGACTATGTCCTCCGGCTCCAGATTTGCAATACTAGCCCGAATACGCTGTTCAATCCATTCCTCACACTTTAAGAGGGTGTGCTCAACCGAGTCCCGTTCAGCACAATACATAGTCAGGCGACTCTCTCCTCCCAATTCCACACAAATACACTTCAAAATTACCGAGACCAGATAATATTTGCGTCAGGTAAAAACTTGTCTCACCAAACTTTCTATTATACCATATTCTTAAATCAGGAATTAATCTCCTCGTCCATCCAGCCTTGACACCCAAGGTCCATCTGTCTTGCTACACTCTTAGAGTTTCATTTCTACCTTCAACACTGTCACCGCCTTCATACTTACGGGCACGCTCAAGAACCAAAAGGTCTATGGGAGGAGTCCCGGCCAGTACACATACCGCGTCATAAGAAGCCGTCCGATATGCTACCACCACACCTAACAAGGCTCTTCGATGAATTCTCTCTAGTCTGACTCGTTTCCTCTGTATACCAACTGCATCCTTCCAAACAGGCGCGGCATATAACATAACGGAAGAAACCGCCGACATAATGGTTTGACGTTTAGACGCCCGCGGTGCAACCTGTGAAGTCATCAGATGACTTAATGCCTTAAAAGTCCTTTCAGCCCTTTCACAGCACTCCAAAACGTGTTCGCTGAACCGCAGTGACTAAGGTACTTCATCAAGGTACTTCACCTTAAAGTTTTCTTGTATGCGGTGATTCCCGATCACCAACCTGATGGGATCAACTCTACTTTTCCCAGTTAAAGAAACATACCGACACTTGTCAAGACTAAGTTCCAGACCCTAGTCTCTCAACCATACATTGATCAAGTCAAGCGCAGCATTGCCCCTGTGTAGGATCTCCTGTTCCGTCCTGCCACTAATCATAAGGATTAAATCATCCGCATAAGCAATTGACTGCGTATGCTGCGGCAACCGAATACCCAATATGTCGTCAAAAACAATGTCCCAAAGGAGAGGGCCCAACACTGAACCCTGTAGGACTCCCACAAACATCTGGAAACTGAAACATCGTTCCAAAGTCTCCGTCTTGATCCATCTCTCATTTAAATAATCGCCGACTTGCTTAATCAGATAATTACTAATGCCGTTATTTATCAGGGTAGCATTAGAACGTCGCAAGGCACGGAACCAAACGCGTTCCGGATATCCAAGTACATCAAAACAGGGATACCCCTCGTCCTCCATGTGCCTTGTCTAACTTCCTTACCCCAGTTACCACTCGTGATACAGCTTAAATGGCCGATCTGCCTGGCACGAAACCATATTGATTTTCATGTATACCACCTCCTCTGTTGAGCTCCTCCATGATTCTTGACGCCAACAACCTCTCAGCAACTTTACCCAAATTGTTAAGGAGACATAACGGTCTAAACCCTCCGGCCATGTCCTCAGCACCACCTTTGGGAAGGAAGACATACCTGGAGTACTGCCGGCAGTTTAACACTGACGAAATTTTTTTGCCTAATTTGTGGATGAGTGATGAACCCCATTTCCACCTTACTGGCTCTCTCAACAAACAAAATGCATGTTTTTGGGGTACTGCTAATCCCCTAGTTACACACGAACATCCTTTACAGCCACATAAAGTTACGGTGTAGTGTGCTCTTTCTCAACAAAGAATCATCGGACCTTATTTTTTTAAGAAAATGATGTTTCGGTGACCGTGAATAGCGATAGATATCGGCAAATGCTTGATGAATTTTTCATTCTTGATCTTATAGATGATGTCAAAGAGGCCTGGTTCCAGCAAGATGGAGCCTCGGCTCGCACCAGCAGAGCCACAATGGATTTCCTTAGGTCAAAATTTGGAAATAGAATAATTTTGAGAATATAGATTTTCATTGGCCTCCAAGTCAGCGAATTTGACGGCTCCTGATTTTTTTTCTTTTGGGCTATTTGAAAGAAAATGTTATTGTAAATAAGCCACAAAATTTAGAAATTTAAAAATAACATTCCAGGGGCAATAGCGGAAGAAACTGCAAAATGTGTTAAAAAGAGCCTAGATTTGTGAACACTTCAGACCTCAGCATTTAAAAATATTATTTTCAAAACTTAATCAGTAAAACATGTTTTCACAGAAATTTAATTTAAAGATAAAAAAATTAGTTTTGAGTTAATTTGTAGTTTTATTTTTTTTTTAATTCGAGAAATTACCTTTGTTCCACTCTGTATGATATTATATACATATATATATATATATATATATATGTATATAAAATAGGTGTAGTTCTAGGTAATCCCAATAAAAAGCATAAATTTAGTGGAAAAAAATCTAAACCATTTAAAGCTCAATTCAGAGGGCCCACAACAACTTACTGCATGCCACCTTCATAGGTTGAATAGGTAAACTTAACGGCAGCATGAACCTTAACTAATAGAGATATCACTGCCCATGAACAAAATTTTAAGAGAGGGGATAAGTTCAATATTCTTATGATTGAAAACATGCACAATAGGAATTTTAACAAATCAGACGTTCAAACAGGCTGTTGATTATTGGTCCCAAGTTTTTCAACAATCTGCTTCACTGTTGATAAAGTAAATTCCATTTCCCTACTACTCCAAGGATTTCAATTCCTGTTTATTAGATATGTTTTCTAAAATTATCATTCCTAATAAACTAATTTTACAACCACTTTCCAGGCATTGCTTGGTTTCAGCCGATTTCTATGGTCTTCTATACTTATAATGAGCCAAGTAGTCAGTTAAAAAACTTGGCATATAGCTTTTTTTCATGTTAAAAGAGCCATAATGAGCTGGGTACTATGTTAAAAACCATTGCTTGAGCTTCCTAGTATCTCCCATTTTCTGATTGTACCACTTGTACAGAGATAGAACTTTGAACTACTCCTTTCATTTAAGTTAAAAAATATCTTGTTGAAATAATATCTTGTTCCTTTAAATACCTTAACCCCTTCACTTTCTTAAGCTCCTGACCCCTGCATTTCACATCACCAATATTTCAACTCTTGACAAATCCTCACTACAATGTGTTTCTCTGTGCTCAAAATCATCTTGTGTCATTTCACTTTTTGATTTACCTTTCTAAATCTTGTTCATCTCTTCCTAGATTGCTTCATACATCATCACCTTAGTCTGAAGCCACCTTATCTGCTATTATGTCATTTAGTATTCCATCGGTTACATTTTAAACAGCACTTGCCCTGTCTCACTCCTTTTCCTACTCCAAATCACTCTGCTCTCCTGTCATCTCTCACTTTTCAGTACTCCTTTAGTTCTTTTGACCATATTTTCTATCACCTCTTCTTAATTTTCACTCTGTCACCTCTTCTTAATCTCTCCCATATTTTTTCTGTTTACAATATCATATCCTTTTGTCTAAAATTCTTGCCACCTCGCTTCAAAATTCTGACGGGTTTTCTATTATTTGTCTTGCTGTACATTTTGCCCCTATCATAGCTCTACTAGGCCAGAAAGTCTGTTATTCTTCTCACAGTATCCTCTATTTCCCTCTTTTATATTAAGAAAAAAATTTTAAAAATACTTCTCTAATATAATTTAAAGCAATGACATAATAGCATTATGCATTTATAATTCTTACAATCAGTTTTTTCCATTTGGATAGAGTTATGTAGAAAGCACTTGACCCACAAATATGTGAATATTGAGTTAGCTGCATTGTATTTAAGAGACAAATTCATTTTATGTTATACAGAATGTAGCCAAACTATCAAACTGCGTTGCCATCTTAGATCCTAAATAAATTTATACACAGATTTTAATACACTAATGAATATGTCAGTTTGAAATTAATTTGGTTTGGATATTTGCTGTATAACTTCTTCCCTTTTTAAAAAATAGTACTATTAAACCTTTATGCCAATTCAGTTGTAACTATATATTCTTCAATTTAGTTCTTATCATTCTGAAGAGCTATTGCAATCCAACAGATCCTTTAGCTATAATCATTTCAATTTCCACTTCATCCATTCCTGGATATTTAACTTTCTGTTTCTCTTTCATAGTTACTGCATCATTAACAGTTTATTTTCACTGTCACTTTCATTCACCTTTCTACTGCTAGACTTATTCTCTACATTTGCCTTAGATTATCAACCTGTAATGCATCAAATATAAAGCTGTTGAAAGTATGTTCTGTTTTACAAACGCTCCATCAGTGTCAATAATGTTTATTAATTTATCTCTATGGTCTCTGTTTAACACCTTTTTATCATTCTAATAATTCTCTTTTAGTCCTTAACTCAAATGGCTGCCAGTTTCTGACTATCCTCAGCCAGTTTTATAGTTTTTTCTGTTATTGTATTTTTTACCATCTTCTCCATAGAGTATGCTTCCTTTTAATCAACTCAGTAATTCTTTTGTGTGTTTCCTTGGCCTTTTCAACTAAATGTTTTCCACTTACCTCTTTTGCTACTCTTACTGTCCTGTTTTAAATCTACCTTGTTGTTCTTCCATTGACACCAGCACATAATTAGGTATTTTACATTTTATTTTCCTATACAGCCAGGATCTTTTAGTTATTGTACATCTTTTGTTGTTTCTTTAGTGAAAGTCTTCTTTATGTTCATATCCTTATAAAAACTATTATTGATAGTCCAAGTAAAAAGGAATTTTAATAGCAATTTTATAATTACATTCATAAATAAGTATAAAGCCATAAATAAGAAAATCAATAACCAAGAGGAATAAGTAAATATTATCTTCCTTCTTTTTAAATCACTGTCCAGTTTCACACATGATTTAAAAACATTTTTGATTAATGTCATAGTCAATTTACAATTAAACTACTTAATAGTATGTCGAACTTAAGGAATATACTCAAATACAGAACTAAATTATAAATTTTATCGATGTCATGTTTGTTCTTTTAATATTAGAGTTTATGATAATTTCATATCGTTTAAGTAAGTTACAATCTTGGTTTTTATGTTATATGTAAAATTTACAAGTTATGATTAATGTCCAGTATGCAGGTCCTGTTTCTATTTTCTAGGTAATTTTCAAAATTTGATTCTGCTGTTATAACATCTGCATGTTTTCCTTGTACTAGTGGATGAATTTGTGATATGTCTGCCCTATGTACAAGTAAACATTCAGAGCATATGAGCAGAGTATGTATCATGAGTGTATTTTGTTCTGTGACAAAAGTGTAACAATGTTCTTCTGTGCGGTTAATTGTGAAAAGCTGTTTTGTGACAGGCATTCACAAAAAAGTTCACAAAAGTGTAAGTATATAAACTGGTTACCTTTTGTAAATAATCCTTGTATAAAGTTCATTATTGATTTTATAATTGCAATCCCACTAGTTCCACTTCATTAGTTATTGTAAAATCAGAATTATTGTTTATGACACATTATTTACTTATTTTGTAAATAAGATACTCAAGAATAAATAAATAGTTTATTCTTAAGAATTTTAATGTGTGTAATCTCTCAATGTCCATTGTTGAATTGAGAGCACAAGACTACATATAAATACATTTAGTTGTTTATGTACTTATTTATATTATTTATACATAGCACAACCATTCAATTTAATTTATACATTCCTAAGCTTCTGTGATTATCAGCAAGTGTTTTGTTAATTTACTAAATGATCTTGTATATTACTGCTTTCAAAACAAAATACTGTCTACAAGTGATTAAGAAATTCCTTTAGGTTTCCTAACTGCTTCGAGTTGATTGCCATTAAAACAATACTGCCTATTAAAAATCATGATGATAGTACATACTTAAAATCTTGGTCAGATTTAGATATTCAAGACTTGTAGAAGTTCTGCATTTACTTTATCAAACTTAGCATATTGATTTCCATCTTTTAGCATTTTAAGAGAAATTATTTCAATGCAATAATTTTTTCTGTACTCGCTTCTTTATTCTGTTTACTGCTCAACATCTTTGGCAAACTGCATAGAAATGAAATAAATGGTTTTTGTTCTATTACCTACAGATAGTAAGTGAACAGCATACATTTTAAGTACACTATGTAAATATATTATTATTGTTTACATTAATTTTATCATTATCATACATGAAGTATTAACTGATTAGTTACATAAATTACACTTTATGTAATTTATCAGTTACACTAGTCAGTAATTTATGTAAAACATAGTATTTTCCAAACAGCCTTTTAATACTGCTCATCTGATGGCAACGAATCTTTTTTCACACATTATTCTGCCATTAAAGTCGGCTGTTAGACCTAGTAAATGTAAATTTCCCGGTATTACAAATGGAAGATGGTTGTCCGTATTGCAGCGCTCTCCATTGAATTAATTGTAACTACTGTTTCCCTCATTTCTTTAACTCACAACGCTATCGCTTGACGCTTTACACGGTTGTTGTTATGGAATTTTCTGAGGTGCTTTATTCATATCCGGTGTCATCGGTGTGCATAGCAATCCATAATAAGTTCGCATCATTGAAATAGATTAATGGTTATAAAATTTACCTTTGGCTTTCTATTTCTTTGCGAAATGGTTTTCGTATAACTGTTACAGTTTTGAACGAGCTAATTAATATTTGTTTACCTCTCCACGAACTTTTACCGTTCCGACTAAGTACAAGTTTCTTTTCAGTTTATTAATTATGTTACCTGATGATGCACTGATATATGCTGGTTTATATGCTAAAGGTAGATACAAATGTAGTGTGTATCTTATAATTAATTTTTTTTTTCTCTTGTCCATTTAGACATTTTAGTGAATTTTATTCTACTTGTTTGTGTATCTAAACGTGACTGGATTTTGAAGTACGACATAAAAAGGTAAGTTATTTTATATAACTAACGAATTGATTTTTTAGATATATTTCAATTATTTTCTTTCAAAATTTGAGAATAAAATTAAGTTGACCTATTTGAGGAACTCCTCGTCAACTACATTACATTAACTTTTAGCAGCTCTAATATGTGTATTGCTATCTTATCAATGATTTCGATTATTATTAAAGAATTTGTGTTATGTATTTCGTAATAAACCATGAGTTATTTACTCATTTTTCACGTACCACACAGTCGTGATAAAAATGGAATGCATCTTGTTTACTGGTTACTTAACAAATTGTATTTTTCGGCAGATATGAAGTTATGTTCTTGGTTGTACCCAATCGTAATCGTAGACAATTACATTTCAAAGGCAGTTTGGCAATTTTCATTTACGAGTATGCATAAAATGTTACACGTAAATATATCAATTTTATTGCTATGCTGGTACCAACTAATTTTTTTTTCTTTTAATGGCATTTGGTTAGAAGAGACATGTTACACCATTTTCCGTTATCGACATTATAAATTAAAAAGAGATTTATATTATGCCGTTGTATATTTTGGCCATAAGAATGAATATTGCTTGCTTTTCGGTTTATTGATTCCGTTTACCGTAGGTTACTCCTTACATCGGTCGATTTTAGTGATAGTGGGGTATTCGCAGCCTGAGGAAAAGCGATGTTGCCATATCGTATACTTCGTATCAATTTTTATTGTGGTCTTAGAATACGGCACCGATTGATAAAAATAACTACCCCGTTGATCGTTTTGAAGAAGTACAGTTTGATTTATTTTCTAATTGTTTAATTTATCGCCGATTGCACATAAATTAGCATAAGGGGCAACTCAGAAGATTACTGTTAGATTAGTAGGTGGCAGGTCTGATTGGAAGCGCTGTATTTGTTTTCGCCCCTAGCTAAATATTTTCCCTGTTTTCGTGTTGCTCACTTTCCCTATTATGATTACGTTTTGTTTATATTACTCTGAAAGTGACTTTATACGCGTCTCATATTTTATTGTTTTTTATAAAAGTGTTATAAATTTCAAATTTTATGATTTTGTCGGCGGTTTTATCAGACGAACGTTAATTTCTTTTCATGTTACACCCACGTAAAGTGAGCAGTATTATATATCTACGATACAGAACCACTATAGTATGATATTCATGTGTATTGTGCACGGTGAATCTTAAATTCTAAAGGTTATGTCTTGGATATCAGTTCGGAATGAACTTAATTTTGTTAGTGATTTTAATTTACCACGTTAGTATTGATAACTTGGCAGTGCTAAAGTCATATTTTAAAATTTATCAGAAAAAAATAATGTTGATGTAGTATTCTGCTAAGTGATTATGTGTTTCTAAATATGAACAGGAATTCGCCGAAGGGATTATCGATTTATGATATCTTGAACTCTGTAATGTATATTAAGAAACGGCAGTACGAAAAAATTTCCTTCCAAAATATAAATTTGGAAGATACAAAATATTGTATTTTTTATAATTGTTTTCTAGCCTTATCGAGTATAAACATTGCTCAAATCGCCTACGCCGTATAAATTCTAATTACGTCGTGGAGTCGTTATAGAATGTGCCACTTAATAAGGCATGCGCGAAGCGTTCTCGTTACTCCCCTCCATTGTTTGTCTCTGCCCGGGGAAACTGGTCTGCTAGCCAAGTCGTAATGCTCATTCAGGGGCTTTTAAACAGTTTGTTAGTTTGTGTCTGTGTTGTGTCGGGGTATACCCTGGATGTTCGCGTTTTTGAGGTTTATTGAAGAAAAAAAATTGTTCCTTTTAATCGCGCGATTAGCCTTGAGTAGTATTGTAAAATTTTGTTTATTAAATATCTTAATCGGTCGTGTAGTTATTAACAGATTTCTTTACTTTTAAGGTATGAACACATTATTTCTAAGCAGCTATCGAATTAAATTTATAACTTTTAAAATTGTTAAATAATAACTGAACTGATGCCCTAATGGTTGTATATAAAGCTAAATAAGAAATGATGGATTTGTTAGCAAACTTAAATATGTAACCTTAGTGAATCTAACCTCTCTAGTCTTTATGTTGTCTGCGTACGTTTAGATCAAGTTAACAGCCTACACTTTTATATTCGTGGAATATTACTCATTTGGATTGTGATATGTAGTCATGTGTATATATAACGAAGTCAATCCCGATTTCCTTAAAAATTAAAGAATACCATTTATATGTCATTGTATTCTGTCATTTATACAGAACGTTGTGCCCATATCCTTTAACAACGCTCTGTATGTTTAAAGACTGGTCTAAATTGCCGGGAATTTTTGCATAAATGAATGTTTTGAATCGATTGTAGAACTATATATTGAAATTGTAATTAAACTATTAGATTTCAATTAGTTGTACTTTGTTGGAGATAGAAAGAATATTCTGAAATACAAACTTAGAAAATTGTTTAAGAAACAACTAATTGCTCCTCAAATATATTACTGCTATTAATTATAGATTATTTTCATAAAAGCTATTCTTGTATCACTTGTGTCTTAATTGATATCATTAATTCATTTGCCCTATACTTTTACCTTTATATCCACTAATTTCATGTGCATGTCTCCACATTAAGGTTTGTCTTCAAAACTGTTCTTTATACTCTGATTTTCTTCACTTTGTTTTGTGCTGCTTCTGTCTGATTTAAATACAGGTGTAGAAGTCAGGATAAAAAAAAAGAAGCCAAATACTGTTTGTAGAATTTTGTGCACAAATTTATTTTTGTCTGTATTACTTAGAGCAATTATAATAAATATAGAAAATTCTTCATCGGGTTAATGGAGATTTATCAGTAGTAATGTAACCTGTTATTATATTACGCATGGAAAAAGCCTGTATTCTAAATTGTAATGAATTCTGCTAATAATGAGGTATTTTTTTAACATAATTTTTATAATTACACATTATTCATGAGATAAAAATAATATCTTTCTGTATGAATTAAATAGACTAAAAACCAAAAACTCTGGTACTAATGTAGATACTGCAATGAAAATTCTGGTAGAATAGTCTCCAGTGTCAAGAAGAAAGTTAGAAATTTTCTGTGTTTATGAAAAAAATGTTTCTTAGCAATTATGATATTTAATATAAAGAATATATAAACTATAATATTCTTATATAGTTGTTTTTATTATTTAATGAGCTTTTTTATGCATGTAATTTGGTTTGGGGCATTAATTTTGATTCTTTTATGTAATAAAATTTTGTGTCAGTGAAGTCATATCACTAAGATAAGAGATTTGTCATTGCCATTTTTTGTGTATATATGAAATTTTAGAAAAATCCATTTTTTATGTTGGCTTTTGGTACATCAAGGTTACACCTTTAATTTTATAAATATCGGTTAATAGACAGTTTTACCATTTATTATTTTAATATGGGTTTTTTTATGTGATAAGGTTATTATGGAATATAGATTATGTTTGGTAGGTTTAAATTTTAATTATATGATGTTTATTCATGATTTTATGTGTACAGCTGGTTTTTTTTAATTAAAAATTGAGAAGTAAAGAATCATTTTTTATTATTTTATTTTTATCATTTAGTCATTGTTATAATTATTATTTTATGGCACATATGAATCAAGTAAAATTGTTATCTTATTTTCTCAACATTTGCAAGAAATACATAATTAAGAAAAACTCTCTTTCTCTCGTCTTTAAAATATAAATTATGTCTCAACTATTTATGATAAAAATGGAATTATCTTTTTATGTAATTTCTTATCCTTTGCTACAAACAGTGAAAATGGATTTATTAGAATTTAAATCAAGTTCGAATTTTTTTTAATGAAATTAATTGTTTAGTATGGCAAAATTGTGTTGCATTATAAAATTAGAAAGACATATTACTGTTTTCAGTCTGTTGTAATTTGGTTTCAGTTTCTTGATTTTTTCCAAGATTGAAAAATTTTAGGGTTTTAATTTTTTTTTTTTGTTATTAAAAATATTTAATGTGTATTGTGCACATGGTCCCGGTTGTCTTTACAATCAGGACCCTCATATGTGCTCATAGTAATGAGCTCCTGGTAGTACTCTAAACCCTCTAATGGAAGGGTGAATTTTGAAGCAAATTAGGACCGAAGTTAAAAGTTCAGAATGATGAAGACCATAGTTTTGTAAAATAAAATAAAATTAAAAATGTAAAGCAATTCATTCAGTTTATTTCCTCTGAAATTAATTTGTGGTAAAAAAATAATTCTAAGATAAATTAATTTGAATCACAGTAGAGTTCTTAAAGTTTGTCTAAAGTATAGGTTTTTTATAACCTTTTAAATATCAAAGTAAAAATTGTCAAAAAGTGCCATTATTAAAAAATGGTGGGGGAAAAATTATTGTTATTTTTATTTTTTAGTTGAATATATTTTTAGTTTGTAAGTTCATTAAAGTAATTTTTATTGAGGTGAGTGGAATCACATGTGTTCTACTTTATGTAATTTATAGTAGCCAGTAATTTTACTACTGTTTGAATGTTTGCTTCTGGCTGCAGAATTCATTGTGGTACATTCTCCTGTTTGATAATGTATAAGGGATACATGTTAAACGTAAAAAATATTGTGTATTCAATAAGTCAAAATAATGCTACAGTTCTTTATACAGTTAGTTTTAGAATAAACAAAAAATAGTTTGTGCTAAAGTGCAGATTAACCTATTAATAATATTTTATCATAAAAAAATATTATTGTCTTGTTTCTAGATTTTCCGTAAAATTTAGATTTGTTGTAAATAGGCAATTTATACTATTGAACATCCAAATTTTAGTGGGGGAAGATTAAGTTGTATTTGACAAGTCATAAGTAGTCGATTTATACTGAGAATTCTGATATATAATTTGAATATAACAGTAAGATTAAGTCGTTTAAGAGTTAGAACAAAGCTTACTTTGTTCTATAAACCCCAATTCCTTGATGTTTCTTTATGTTACCTTGGCTGTTGTCATTCCTCCCCATCCTCTTCCACCAGATTTCCCAGTATATCTCAAAATTTCTGTCTGTATGCCTTCTTCTTGAAATATCTGCCTTATTTTACTTATTTATTTTTAATTAGCATCAACTGCTGCGTTAGCCATTGGTGATTGTCAGCAATAAGCAGTATAACCGCACCCACATCAGTTTTTGTGACCATCCAAAACAGTTTGTTTAACATTTTTCCTTACAACATAACATTTCTTCCTTCTTTCACCTCTAGGAAGCTACATTTGAGATTTGCTTATTATTGTAGAATCATCAGGTTTTAAAGAATGTAGTTACTGTTTTGTCTGAAATTTAGTTTTTTGTGTCGTTATTGCCTTCAGAATCCTTGTATACATCCTTTTAAAATGACTTATCTGGGTTATATTTTGAGCTTTAATGGATTTTAAAACATCCTTTTGCATCATCTGATCCCATGCAGGACTGTGTCCTTATTCTCCTTCCTTTTGTGGACTATTAAATTTTATATTTTAATTAGAATGTCTGCATATATATTTACAGATCTTAACCTTAAACTAAAAAACTTATCCAAGTGATTCTATTACTCTTTTATGTGTAATAAACTTCAAGGTTGGGTTTAAGCAAAAATTTAACCAGATAACTTAGATGAGAAGTGTGGGTTTAACTGATAATATTTCTCATTTTGCGTGCTTATTGTTCACATAATGTTTTGAGTTGCTGACAGAATCATGTTCCATAGAAGAATTGTGTCCATGGTGCTTGTAATTAAGTGTAAGATAATTAAGTTTTAATTTATTTGAGTTTTATCAAAGTCAAATAATCTGCTCTTGAGATATTGGATAAATAAACATTTTTATTGTTTACATTTTTTTAGTTGGGCAGGTGATATAATTTTTCTGTGCAAGTATGATCTGTAGACAACATATAATTTTGTTCAGGTTTAATGGTATGTTATGTTTTAGAAAACTTTATTTGTTAGTCATTAATGTTATTAGATAATGATGCATAATGTGGTTCAGCATTACATTGTTTGCAGCCACACACGTGGTACTACAGCAGTTTATTAAAAGTATTCCACTTCACTGAATGTCTATTAAATTTAAATAAAACGTTTTAAATCTTATATTAGAAACACTTCATAAATTAAAATAGTTACGGCTGTTAAATCAAGTTAGACAGTGGATGCACCACTTAATTATTTCAAAAAAATTAAATTGTCTGTGATATGTATTTAATAAACAAAACATTTTTGTGCGAGTCTGATGAGTTGTTACCATGAAATTATTTACAGTATCTAGGATAATTAAGCAGCAAATAGCTATTATAAAAAATATATATATATATTTATAATAATTTAATTCTACCAGTAGGATTTATTTAAAAATTAAAACTTTGTCAGTAAATTTCTGAAATGCATTTTTTTCTATTTTATATTAAATTAAATATATTTATGAAGCTCAAGCCCATTATTCAATTTACTTATTTACTCCTTGGCATGAAAGCCCATGTCAGGTCCTAACCACTTCCACCTACTTTTTAATTTTTGCCTAGTATTTTGATTCATTTGTTTTCTGTTTGTACTGGTTTGTGCATAATTGGTAAAAGCTTGATTAACTAAAGTTATGACAAACTATTTTAATCGGACTTAGTGATTTACATGATAAAAATCTTAGCAAAAAAACCTCTTGCCAAAAAATTAAAATCATTAAGTATCCTGTTTTTTAAGTGAAATATTTAACAAGCTTTCTACTCTTCAGAAAAATTACTTTTTTTCACATTTACTAGTCATGATAAATATTTTCTCAGTGTATTTTAGCAGTAAATTTCAACAAAAAAGAACATTGAAACAACTGTCCTTTTACTTAAAAAAACTGTTTTCATTATTTACTATCTAAAGATCCATTTTAGAGAAAAAATTCAAGCAGTGAAAAATTGAAGCAAACAGAATTTTGATCAATGTTTGTTTATATTTTTTTTAAATTCTAAATGGGGAACAAAGGTAGGAGTTTCATTTTAGGAAAAGGATTACATCTTTTTGTGGGAGCAGTTTTTTAGATCTTTACTTGCATGTTGGAGATGTATTTTTAATAAAAAATTTCCGGTGTCAAGAATTTAGGTAGAAAGGTTTTAAAAAAACTTCCCGAAAATCTTTTTTTAATTTTAATTGAGGTTTCCTTTATGGGAAGTAAATAAGAACTGGTGCCTGGTGGAAGATTGGGTAATTCACCTTGTTCACACCCCCTGTACACATAACATAATTGTATGTACGGTTATGTTGATGTTAAGTTATAGTTGTTATATGATGTCATGTTAAGAAGTATTAAACTGAGTATCTTAAAATGTTATCTGAACAGAAATACATAATAATTTATTATGCTTAAACTTAAGTGTTTTGACAAAATTTTCATCTTTGTGTTGTGTGTGTATGTATATATATATATATATATATATATACACACACACAGGGTGATATTTAGGTATGTAAACAGTTTTGTACTACATATCTGAGAGGTATTTTGAGAAGTTTTTCTACATAGTTTTTAAAAAAATCTGTATTATGGTGAGTTTTTAATTTTTGTTTGCTGTCTTGGATTTGCTACATTGAAACAAACTTAATATTTTTTTTAAGTAGGAAAGTGGATCACTGTTAATGCCTTCATTATCAAGTTATAAGCAATCAAAGTTGCAATGATAGAAAAATCATGTTAACAATAAAAACAGGTAAAATGCGCTGCATGAACAATTTTATTGCATTTTACAATACAGTAACGAACTTTAAACAGTGCTATAATATTGAAAATAATAAACAATAACTAATAATTAACAACACATCAACTACAACAGCTATATCAACTGATATACTTTACTGATTTACTTTAAATATTACAATATCTATTTTAAAATTTTAAATAAATGTTTTTGATTGTATATTACAAATGAAATAAATTTTGAAAGCATAATATTCAAAATACTTCCCCTCTACAGCTTGGCAGTGTGCTAACCTCAAGTAATATAAATCTATAACTTGTATCATGTCTGGTGGTACTCAAGCAGATTCGTCAATTATTCTTCTTTTCAATTCATCAATGTCTGCAGGTTTTGTTTTGTAAAAATTATGTTTCAAAAAAAGAAATCCAGAGGAGATAGGTCTGGGAACCTGGCCTCTATGACCTATCCAGTGATTTTGAAATTGTTCATTTAAAATTTGCCATGCCCTTAGATAGTAATGAGTTGGTGCCCCATCTTGCTGAAACCATACGTTATTTAATTCTTGTCCAAAATTTTCCTGGATATTTGGTAAAATCCTATCTGCTAACAGATTGCAGTAAGCATCTCTTGTAAGATTATCATCTAAAATAAAAGGCCCTACAATATAATGACCAATGATTCCCGCCCAAACATTTACTTTCTGATGCTTCCAACATCCATCTGGGATTATTATCTCTCCAATATCGACAGTTTTGCTTATTCACATGGCCATTTAACATAAAAGTCGCTTCATCAGTAAATATTATTAAATTAGAAAATCTTTGTCTAATTTTTGTATTATAATATCACAATACTCAACTCAGCAGTCAAAATCATCTTCCGAAAGTTCTTGTGAAATTTATTTGTTTTAAGAATTTTTTTGAACTGTAAAATAACATGTCATGTTTGACAACAGCTTACCAAATCGATGAATGAGGGTCTTCAACAAAGGTCTGCAATATATCTAATGATTTTGCATCAGTTGTTGCAGTTCTTGATCTACCAGTGTGAGGACGATTATTTACTGTACAGGTTCTTCAAATCACTGTACTGTCTTGATCACATTTGATTTACTTATCAGTTCTCTCTTTGGAAATCTTTTTTTTAATAAATAACATGCCTCTTGTAAAGGCCGAACTTGGTCACCATACCCGTACATCATCAAAACAGTTATTCTTTCTGTTTCACTTGAAGACTTAATATTTAATAGAATTAAGTAAATTGACAAGGAAACTAATAATAAAACCTTCACTCAAAAACAAATTTGAACTGCTAGGCCTACAACTTAATTTTTACTACACTATCAAATTGTACCATTACAAGTATGTTGAAGTAAAAAGGTGAAATGAGAAGTTAATAAGTTACATTGTTTCAATCTAATACAAACTGCATTGTTGTAAATTAGCAGTTGATTTACTCAACTAAATTTCTAATATATTTTTTAAGTAAATATTTCCGCTTGATCTGTTTTATTTACGATAAACAACAAATATCAGTTGATATAGCCATTTAATTTGTTGTTGTTTTGTTATTTATTAGTTATTGTTTATTATTATCATTAGTATTATAGCACTATTTAAAGTTCATTATTGTATGCATTATGAATGTAAAATAAAATAAAATTGCTCATGCAGCACGTTTTATCTTGTTTTATTATTAACACAATTTTTCTGTCATTGCAACTTTGAATGTTTATAACTCAATAATGAAGGCATTAATAGAAAAACAGGTTTCACCATTGTTTTTCTTGTAAAATTTGAAATCGAAATCATGAGTCATACAGATAAAAATTAAAAACCTACCATAATGCAGATTTTTTTTTAACTTCATTATAATGACACATGGTATTATGCATTATGTTTTAGAAAACTTTATTTGTTAGTCATTAATGTTGTTAGATAATGATGCATAATGTGGTTCAACATTACATTGTTTGCAGCCACACACGTGGTACTACAGCAGTTTGTTTACTACTGGTATACTGAATGTGTTATTGATTATAATAAAGCCAAAATGAAAAATGTAATAGTCTATGTATGTATGAATTTATGTAAAATTTTCTGTCCTATTTTGAAAGTAAAATAGATGAAGGCTGTTACAACAGTCAGATTATATGTATTATCATTTATTTTGAGTCATTATCATTTGTTTCTTGCACATTTAATTTGTATAATCATTTACATTTATTTAGCCTGATATTAGATTTTCTGGTAAGAGGGTTTTGAAATTTGTAAGTGCACCACCGGTTAGCAGGCAAAGGCAAGAGAAGTTCAGATTCATTATTAAAATTATTTACAAGATGGTATAGATTGTTTTTGAATTTTGTCACTGCAATTGTACTTTTTAATGAAACCACGTAGCACATTGAAGATCATTACAACATGCTGTGTAAATCTGTTCAGTCAGTAGTGCTTACTGACTGAAATTGTGCTAATTTCATTACTTCCTGTAACACTGGTCTGCAGAGGGTGATAAATTTCAACCTTGTACTCAGGTCAAATTTTGCATAAATCTCTCTGAACAAGCTACGGAGAGTATTGAAATGCTTTGTATTTTATAAGTGGACTTAAGCATCTTTTCACATTTATGTCAAAGTCTTGTCATAGTTTCTCTTCTGTCTGTGAGTGAATGACTATTTTCATCCTCCACCTGCATGCAGCAGTAAACATTACCATAGTCTTTATGCAATTATTAGATAGAAGTAAAATCTTTTTTAGTAGGAGATTTCAATTAAAAAAATTAGGTGGCGTTTTAAGAGTGTGTATTTTAATTTTTTAAAAGCAGACACAATTATACATGAAAATATAAATAGTTTTGCTTACAGTATTTGTCACAAAGATCACTTTAAAAAATATAAACATTTAATTTTGATTACTGTTGTAGAAAAGGATGATTTATGGTTGAGCTTTTAAGACCGTAGTGATATCTTGTAGTTTTATTTTTTAATTATTTTAATATTTATAATTTTGAGTGTTTGCTGTTAACAAAATAAATAACATTTTTCAAGATAATTCATTTTTACATTCACTGTTAAAAACTGATTTATCAGTAAGCTGTAAAATGAAAAAATTGATTATCATCAAAGTTATGCATTTTATTTTTTTAATGACAAATGACTAAAATTATATATACTAAAACAATAAAATTTATCTATATTGAAATAAATAAAAAATATAATTATTTTTATATGATCTTCACGTTAACATCAACAGTAGGAAGAACAGTTTCCTCTAACATGAACCAATTATGCAACTTGTAACTCATTCATATAACAGTTTTAACATGTTAATAGTAGCAGCACTTCTCTTCAAAACAGTTGTGCAGAAATTAATTAAAAGAAAACTAAAAAAAATTATTAATTAATGATCAGTTAAATGAGATAGTTTTGAATTTTTGGGCCTTAGTGTTTAGTATTTGATGTATAAAATTAATCATGGTCTGTAAGTATAAAAAAATATCTTTTTGCCTCTAAATATGTAGATATGAGTGTAAAAAGAGTCCCCCAGGACTAAATTGATTTATCTGACCCTAAAACCAATTATTTTTCATATTTTATGAAGACAACCCATAAAGGATGTATTAAAAAAATCTTATTCAAACAGATATTTTGGTATTTGGTTAGAACTTTCTGATGTTGATTTCTTTATAATTTTCTGATGACGCAGATGGTTAGTGTGACTAAATCATGATTCTAAAACTTGAGAGTTTATGTGAGTTCAGGTTGTTTGTATGTCTGCCGTTGTTGGTTTTCAGTAAATTTTGATATTGCATTTTATTTACTTTAGATTAAGGAAATTTGTTTATTGTATTTATGTTCTGCCATAATTCAGTTTATTGTTGCATGTCTTATGTATGTTAAAAATTGTTCAAAACTACCTTAAAAAATTGGAGACTAGTGTTCCTTCTGTATTTGTCTTTAATCTAAACCAATAATGTTGTGATTTTTTTTTATCTAAGTGAAATATTTTATGTGCACTTTTGTTTGTAAGAGAATGTGTAATATGTGTTACAGAAAGATTTCTGCTAGGATGCTAAATAGGTGAGCCTGTAAGAAGGCCATCAGTTCGTGTAATACCTATTTTAAAAGAGTAATTTTGAAGTGTAATTTAATTTAATAAATTATATTAAATGTTATTTATGAAACATGTTCTTCTGGTACTTTGTTGTATATGGTTTTAACAACAGCTAGTGTAGCTGATATTAAAATACTAGTGTACAGATTTGCTTGCTGAATGATGAAAAAATTTTCACAAAGTTTTCTGTATTACATGCTGTGCACAATCTCAGTTATGATGACTGTGCTGCAGGATGTTTTATGTAGCTTAATAATTTCATTTAGTTATATTTTTAATGCTTCCTCAGGAAAGAATTTTTTCGTTATTAATTCATAGCCAATTTAAAATGTATTCTTTTTTAGAATATGAATTAATGGTTTATTTTCCTGAATGTAAGTGTGTTATGTAGAATGATCACAGATTTAGATGAAAATTTGGATTTCTTTTTTTTAATTCCCTTAGAAATTTTTATTTAATGCATGTCATAGAAATTGCAGATGGTTGAAAATTTTTACATAGGTTGACAGTTTAGTGAGGAAGATATTTGTCCTTGTTTCTAAAAATTCTTATATTCTTTAGTCTAAATAAGTACTACGTATGTATGTCGCTTCAATAAATGCTCTGTTGATCAAACTTCTTCCCTAAGTTTATACATTTTATTTTTTCATACATAAACATTTTTTATTTTAAAATCATGATTAAACATTTTGTAAGAAGAAATTTTCACCTGCTTAAAGATAACCATTTTCAAAATGTATTAAAATTTAAGTCTGCTGTGGAATCAACATTATTATCCTTATATTTATCGACTATCAGCAAATGTTCTTGAATATTTATATGTACATATAGTAGCACTTTTCAGTCGCCTACCAGGGAATTTTTTTTGTGTTTTTTAGGTACAGATTTTATGCATATGAGACTTAATTTATGAAAGTTACAGCAGCTGCTTTTGCTTTTCTTTTTTACGAGAAATCAAACTTGAAATTTCTGTCAAGCAGGAGTTTCAGAATGGCAGATTTAATGCATTTTTTCTTAAAGGTCAATAGGGAAAATACTGTTTTTGCTTTTTTAAGTCAAATTTTGTTTACCCAGTGTAATACCACTGATTATGACCCTAAAGAATATTCCTTCAGGCTTTCCTCATTTTCTGAATAAGTATAAAGATAATCTGAACAGTCACACTAGATGGTTCAAATTTCTCTAACTGAGCACAATAGGTATGTTAAAATATTGTTAACTTGAAATTTGTGCGAGCTTTATAGCTCTCGTTGAGCAAATTATTATAATGCAAAAATTTATTTTAATGTTCATTTATTAAAGTTGGGGAAAAGAATAATTAAACAAACTGGCTGATTTATAGAATACTAAAGTTATGTATGTTATAGTTGTTTATTATTGTATTAATTAGTTACCACTCATTAGAATTTAGAAGAGAATTTGAGCTTGATGAATCATTACATTTATGATTACATGTAATTGTATAAGTAAAAATATCATGTTAGTAAAAAGATAGTACTATACTATAATGTGTGTGCAGCTGTACATATATTTATGAGGTACCAACTGTAAGGTTAAAATGGAATGGCTAGAGTCACTGTGTTTTCCTTATAACAGGAAGGGGGTATGTTATGAGCCATGTATATGACAACATCTGTACTTTCTATTTAGTACTTAAATGTATCATCATTTTATCATATATGCATATATTTTTTATTTTGTTATTACATATTAAAAAATTACAAATTGACAGCTACAATACAAAAAGACATTAAAATACTACCAAAATATAGTGCTTTTGAGAAGTCCTTATATTGTTGACAATGACAGTTTATTATTGTTATTTACATTTTTACATGGTTACTAATTTTATTTTATTTCTATATTTTATGTAGATATATAATATCTTGAAAGTTGATTACAACTGCATTTCTATTGGCAAAAATGATTCTGTTGTAAATTTTTTTTTTTAATTTTAAAATAAATTTAAAAAAAATTAATCATCAATATTTATATTTAGTTAGTTTATGAATCCAAGAATAGTTTGATGTCATATAAATTTTATTTTTATTACTGTTAGGTTTTCTACGTACATCTGTTTTACTGTTGTTGTTAATTTCAGTTTAAATGATTTCATTATGGTTACACCTGTAATTTTGAATAAAAATGTTGTGGAAAATGTGTTAAAAAAAGAAACTTTAACCAAAAACAAACATATATAACATTAATAATTGTGAACATAAATTACATAGATAAAATATATTATATCCCAGTAATATAATAAATAATATTAATTTTTTTTACAAAGATATACACTAGTATAGTAAAACATATACAAGTACAGTATATACTCCCATAATTACAACATATAGTAAAAATTTACAATTAATCTGTGCATATTCAAATACTACCATTTGCTCAAATAAATAATTAATATGATTTATCTGGAATTTAACAAAATTAAATGATGATCAGAACAAAATATACTTCAGTAAGACCGCTAGTTCAGTTAATAAGTTTTCAGAACACTATTGTAACTATAAAAATGGCAACAATTAATCATCAAAAAACGTGATAAAGAATAAATGCCATATTTAATATAAGAAATAATTTGGAATTCATAAAATAAATAATAAGTTAAGAAAAAACACAAATTTAAAATATTTTCTATATTAATCATAACTACTATGTTTAACAATGACAATCCCAAGCTCAGGTGATTTTTTAACGAAAAATTTTAATTTATGACTTATAAAACATATTAAATTTTTATTTATTAAATCAGATGTTTTCTTCATAAATGTATATTTGATAACAATTTTGTATTGTCAATAAGGGAACATTTTGAAAATGCTTGTGTTGTGGTAAGTGTTCTTATTTCTTTAATAACCATATTTTCTGTTTAATATTTATTTTAAATAAGATTTGTATTTTCAACACAGTGATATTTAATGTTAGATAAAGTATTAAAACAGAACTCACCTTTTGAGAGATCTTTTAGTATACAGATTTATCTTAAATTTTAATTATAATCTATGCTGAAAAATGTTTGAAATTATTTCTTTTTTTTATGGTGGTGGTGATGATGATGATGATGATGCTGAAGCTGAAGCTGAAGCTGAAGCTGAACACACCAGATTAATATTATTTCACTGCAAACATATCAACTTATGTAAAATGCACTTTTTGAATCCATTGATCAGTCAACATTTATTAAAATACTACTCGGGCAATACATTGTCTTCATTATAAATTAAAATTGATAGTTGTCACTATTAACTGAATTAAAATTTGTTACAATTAAGTCATCTACGACATCAGATGTGCCAGTCTAAGAATTCATTTTCAAAATTTATTTGTTCATTTATGCGTGTATGCATAAATTTATGTCCTTATTTGTAAATATAGAATTTGTCTAAATATTCTATTTCATTATTAATATTTATTTCTAAATTATTCTCTGTATTTATGAATTTTATACCAGTAGGGTGATGAACAACATTTAAAAAATTTGTTATTTAAAATAAGGGAAAGTTATACATATATATATATATATATATATATATACGTATAACTTTGTTGTATGTAAATCATTTAAGCTATGTTAATGAAGAAAACAAAGCTGGATTTTAAAATATATTTCCACTATGGAAGATCTGCTTTTCAACAGTAATTATTCTGTTTGTATTAATCTGGTTGATATATCGAGAAAAAAAATGTAAATATTATAAAAATCAATTAGTGTGTAATATAATTAAAATTAATATAGATTAGATATAAATACATCATGATCATATCTTGGCTTAACTAAATTGCCAATTTCAAAAGTAAAAATAAAACTTGGTCATGTAATTTGTTGACTGATGAGTTATCTGACTTGGTCCTTGTATCAAACATTTTTTTAACAGTTAGGCAATCATAATTTTATTTGAAATGTGGTAATTAGCAGTGAAAGAGTGTCTTTCAAAGGGGTTGTTGCTGAATAAGAATAAGTAGGATTCCATTCACTTAATGCTTTTTCTCTGTGTTGAGCACTCTTGCAGAGATCTTTACTTTATCAGAACCCACAAAAATATAAATTTTTAATTAAAATACAGAGAGGCAAAAATCTTGTTTAAAAATGCTGTATGTGTTTGTGATATAGTAAACATACCTATATATATGTTTTCAATTCAAGATTCATATATTTGTGAATTCTGATGAAACATAGATCTCTGAAAATTGTCAGCATATAGAAAAAAAGCAAACTGAAATATTAATAAGTGAATGAGAATTTATTTTCATAAATTATATTCTGCTGCTAGGATGCAGTTTGCTAGACTATTAATAAATATCCCACAGTGTTAAGTAGATTTTACTGCATGTAAATGATAATTATACCAGAAGTAAGCATCTGTCAAATTGTTGATTTTTATGAAGGAAGGGTATGAGTTTGTATTGATGTTCAGTTATTTACTCAATCTTTATTAGTCGTATATTATGGGAAGTAAAGATCTTTATCATGTTGAGTTTTATATAAAACCTGTGAATACAATAAATTAGATATTTATTGCTAATTCTAATATGTAAATTTAATTTGAGATTTGATGCATCTTTTGAGATGTAGTATGATATTTTAGATCAGCTAAGAATCATCAATTATGTTAATTGTTATACTGTAGAAAATAATATCCCAAAGATCCGTTTTAAAATAGAAAATAAAGTTATTTTAAAATATTTATTATTTTACTCATCCATTTTTCATGTGCAGGTCCTTCCAATACGCTCTTGATTAAAAAAAAAAAATTGTCATTGCATTGAGATTTGAATAAGTGTTTACTTTTAAATAAACTAATTTTGTAATAACTGTTGGAAAATGCATTACATAATATCAAAAGTATCCCTGCATACAAGTAATTCATTAATTTAGTATATCAGTTTGTATTTATTTTCATAATTACTAAAACAGTATTTTTTCAGTATGTACATCCATGTTTGTAAATTTTGCAGTTCGTTTATTCTTTAATAAGTGTCTAATGTAAATTTTTGTTTTTAATTGTACTGATATACTCCGTTACATTTTACATCTATACATTTCTGCTCACTTACTGGATGATTTATTACTACTTATCTAACATGTATAAATGTATATCACATAGCAACAAAAGGAAGGATTGTTATAGAGCTATTCTGTAAAATAATTTCCTGGTCAATCAAATATGTAGAATCTTTTATAATTATATTAAAAAACAAGAAGTAGAATGATCAATTGCAGTTGACATAATCAACATTAAAGCTAAGTTGTAAATGATTGATCGTGAATACAGAATGAAAAGGTGATAAACAGTTTTATTAAAAATGTAGTTTTATATTTATATGGTTGTAAATCATTTGGTTAGAGGTTTTGCATCCTTATGGCTTGGTGATATCTAGCCTTAAAATAGATTTTGGCATCGGTTGAATGCATATATTAAAGCTAAAATGAATGTTACAAAGTTGAATATGTATGACAGTAACCGAATGCATATAAAGTTGAATTATTTTGGAATAAAATTATGCAGTTCTCTCCCTGAAAACATTTAGAATGTTAATGAATTTAAAAAAAGAACTTGACGATTTTTTTGAACCTACATGCCTTCTGTGATTAATTTTATTCTGTTAATGCACTTATTTAAAAGTTTTTCTCGGTTATGAAAACTTACAGATGTCCACTTTCATTTTGTGCTATTGACCTATCGAAAAAAGAATTTATATGAAGTTTTTGTGGCATTAAAATTATTGAATAGAAATTAATATTTATTAGATGTAATTTTTATATCTTTGATTTCCAGTTTGGAAAGAATTTTCTGAACAAAGAATTATAGAAATTAGTAGTCTTAGTTTTGATTTCGCGTTGAGCCCAAAATTTGAGTGTCCTTAAATATCGCAGGATGAAGATATAAGAGTAAATTATGATTTTTTTGTAGTTTGCCGCTTTATGGGATACGAAAGGACGCAATGAATGGCCCTGAACGTGCCCCATACTAAGCATAAGTTTCTTAGGTTGTACACAATGCTGTGTTGTTATGAGTGATGTGTATTAATCGCGATGTTTGAATATATGTGTGTATGTATCTAGTCGGCATTTATTTATATATTTATTTACTTTTGTGCAGATATTTTCGTCTTTATTCCGTTTACTGTTGGGAGGTGTGTTTTTGCGGATTTGATTTTAAGTATAAGAAGCCATTTTGTGGAGAAATTAATTTGTGAAAATAGATACACAGTATTGTTGATCTCTTGTGAACTGTGCCGTTATTATGTATTTTGATTTCAGTTTTTTTATCTTTGGTTTGTTTATATGATCCAAACGTTTTTAAATAAACTCGTACGTTCTCGATTTTTAATTCTAGGATATACTTCATTAAAATAAAGCTGATTAATTTTGCCATAACCTATCGTGTATGAGATGTCAGTAAATTGAATTTTGCTGTCTACTTGAGATTTGTTGATGAAAACAATCCTTAAAAAGTAAATTCGTAAAGTTTATTAATATGTATGAGGGCATCTTTTTCGAAAGGTTACTCGTAACAGTATCATAGAAAAGCGAAATTTCATAATTTTTCTGTTTGTTAAGATGAATTTCCCCGTGTTTTGGTATCTTTGTACAGAGTAGGTTATGTTTTTTCTTTATATGCTATTATTTTTATTTTATTTAGTGTTTTACTGGTTATTAAGTTTTTTTTTAAATTTATAGTTCAGTTTACAATATTTGATTCTAATGGTTTATTTTGCGGAATTTGATTGGTGCTTTACTTTTGTAAATTCGAAAAAGATTGAAAAAGATGTTTAAATTCATTTTCCAATCCATTTTATAGTGAAGTAGTCCCAAAACATTTTTTATCCAAAAAAATTTTTTGGCATCCATGTCAAATAAATGGATGCTTGAATATTGGTAACCATAGTGTAGTATGTTGAAAAATTTATAGGGCAGCTTTTTTTTAATAAAGTGCAGTAGTACATTTGAAAGGTGAAAGTTGTAGAAACTTTATCAGGGTATTAATTAGCTTTCACTTTTAAATAAAGTTTCCTCACAAGCTTGATTGTGATTTCTGGTAAAAAATGTACTTTAACTGTGAATCGTTTCGAAGTCTATTGTAAAATATATTTAAGAATTTTTTACTCTAAGTATTAAGAATAAATATTGAATAATCTTTAATTTTATTAAAAATAACAATGTTCCATGTTAAGATTTGGGCATTAATATGCAGTTAAACTTGCAACGCTTTACATTTATAAATATTTTGTAATAATGAATTTTTTAATTTGATGAATTCAATGGTCTCTGTGGGTAGATATGTATAGATTAATTTTAAAAACTCCTGATTTTGCAGTGATGTATTTGTATGGTCTGATTATAAAAATAAATTACAGAAAATCACTACTGGATACTATAAAGTCTCTAAGCCTTTATCTTATCCTTATTTCATACTTGAATTTTACCCCATGATACAAGTGAAGTATATTATTTATTTTCTTTAGGTTTGATTCTTTGGTATAAGGAGTGTTGGTTGCATTGAAATCTATCCTCTGCAGCTTCACAGTAGCAAAACTTAAATTTAAAAGCAATTTACTCACTGTACTTAGTTGTTATTTTTATGTTTTTATCAGTAAATCATTGTACCAATTAAGTTTTAGAATTTATTTTTTAATTTCAGTGCAGATGTAATTTGTCATGAAACGCCGTCTTGAGGAGCCGGTTAAGACAGAAAACAGTGGGGGTTACCCTCCTGGACATCTGTCACCCCCACGGCATACTCCACGTACCCTGCCAGCCGGTAAGTTAATTAAAATTTAATAAGTTTGTTTCATTTCTGAAGCTGTAGCCATAATTGTAGTAGTCATCGTATGATATGAAAAAATATTCCTGGTATTGTGCATGATCTAGTTTTTGATATTCTTGAAATTTACCAGAACTTCTTTTCAGCTTGTTTGTCTTCTACTGTTTTACCCGCGCACTGGTTGAAACTAATGTGAATAGTAAAATTACAAAAAGAAAAAATATATATAATTAATTTTCATTATTCTTCTGAGGTCAAAAAGGTGTAGTTTTTCTTTAGTAGTACTTGAATTCAACCAAATAGCTCTTAAGTGATATCATATACCTTTTTTCTTGACTGCCTACTAACTGTACATAGAGACAGAGTTATGGATGGTTTTCAGGAAGATTAAACTTGAACCACAACTTAATTGTTGGTTAAAAATCATGTCATGATTTTTACATATTACATGATTATTATTAAGCTACTCAGGAGTATTTGTGCCTTCCTGAGGATTATAGAGTGCACACGGAACTCTGCCATACAGTGTTTTGTTATTGCCAGTAATATTCATTTTTTTTCTCCAGTAGTCATAGATGTGATGCTCGATAAGTTACATCATGATGATTATGAGCAATGAATTTCATAGCATACAAATAACATTGATTATGACCAGAATCCAAATTCAGATTCTTTCTTTTGTAAGACAGAGACAAGCCACTACTCTATATAGTGGTAGTCTAGACTTAAACATTATATATCATTAATATTACTATTATATCTCACACCTTTGTTCTTAGGTAAAACAATAAACTAATGTGATTCACTGAGGGAATCGCACTCTTTGTTAGGTGATGCCTTACCTACATTCTTCCTCTTTTTCGTAGCACAACGGTTCTTACTAGTTAGTCCTCCTACCCTTTCTGTAATTTAAATATAATCTAATGGTCATTCATTACACTAAACTTTTAGTATTTTATCTTCATCTTCAGTTCATTTTTACTTTAAGAATTACTTGTCTCAATTTACACATTTATATTGTAGTTAGTATAAAAAATCCTTCTTTTCAACTTTATAATTTAGACCGTTAGATATGTTTAATTCTGTATGTATATGTTGCTTCCTGAATCGCTTAATATGCAGGATTTGTAGTTTAATGTGAAACCCTTTAACCCTGTTAAAAGGATCTGTTCATGTTTATGATTTATGATTATTATATTATTTACTTATGTAATTTACAAACATTTTTAGAGATGTCGTTTATTAAAATTATTTTATATAATTTCTGGAGATATCTTCAGAGATTTAGGACTATTAGCATATTATTAATTCAGTCTGTTGCCATTTAATAAATATCTGGCTTATGTGTTGTTATTTTTCTTCTCCCATCTGCTCTGCGTGAATCTTTAAGTCTCTTTAAATGGCTTATCAATGTTATCAAGAAGTTGTAATGTTAAAGTTGATCCTGCAGAAGCAAGATCAAGCATTTTTTCCTTAACATCTGTCAGGAAATTAGTGTCCATTAGACTTAATTGCAATAATATATAATGAAACTACATTCATTGTTGTTAGACCAAACTCCAGTACCATGGTGGCTGGTGGCTGTAGCCAGGCACCATAAACCAAGTCATCTATATTTTACTTGACATATAACTCCACCTATTTAGAATCAGTTGACTTCAGGTTTAAAGGTACTGCAACAAAAGTTGCAGATTGAACTTACGTGACCAAAGTTTACTGTCTTTGCCTCCTTATGTGTTTTAAACTGTGTGTAATAGTCTAATGCCACATATTTGTTTTTAAAAAAAATCTTGTTCTTTAATGAATTTGAGTAAGATAAGTTGTTAATTTGTTCAATATCTGAAAGAATATAAGTATTGTTATATGATTCTGAATTCTCTTTTGCTCATAACTTAGTTTCAGGTGGAGTACAGCCCACTTATGTTCCACAAACAATCAAGCCTTCTCCAGCAGATTTAAATATAGTGCCTCAATTTCCTGTTCAAGCTGCATTTTCTGCTTCAATGCCTGCTGTTGCTTCTACAATAAAGGTATTATCTTAAGAAAGTTGACATACAGTGCAAGATATTTATGATAATGATTTAAGGCCTTCATAAAAATATATATCTTGGGTGGTTGATAAGTTTGTACAAATTCAAAAGATTGTGCTTGTAGTACATTGTTGAGGTCATTCTTCATTTCTGTTAGAAGTATAGACCGAGTTTTACCATTCAGAATTCTGTTGTTAGCAGTTACTTGAATCAATCAAGTATTTTGATTTGTGAAAAATGGATAATGTAAACTAAGTAGTTTGGTTATTTTCATAACAGTCATATGAACATAAGCAATGCTGAAAATTCTAGACAGCTTCTGGTTACAACTCCAGTGAATATTGAAAAAAAATTCATTCCACAGAGATGAAAAATAGAATATTGAAAATGTAAGAGATTGTTAAGATGATAAGAATCTCCAATGAATGATACATCATGTTTTACTTGAATATTTACATGTGCAAATACTGCCCACAAGACTGGTGCCTCGTACACTCATAATTGATCAAAAGTGTGAATGAGAAACTTTTCTAAGGACAGTTTGGAGGTGCTTCATGGGGGAATTTTTGTATTGTTTCATAATAGTTGAAACTTGGATACATCACTACCGACCTGACCAAGGAACAGTGGGCAACAGTTCAAAGAGAACAAAAATAAGCAGAAAATATTGCAAAAACCAGAAGAAAAACGGCTATTGTCGATTGGGAAGCTTTTAGCGTACTCTTTTAGAATTGTAACAGCAAAATTGTTGTTTTTAGGTTCCAGACTTTTCTGCATTCCTCCTATTTACCAGATTTAGCATCTTCAAACTGTTATTATTTCCAAATATAAGGTACTGGCTTGTTGGAAAGAGATTTGCACAAAGTGAAGTTATTGCTGAAACATCTTCCTAGTTTGGAGACTATGATAAATCATACTATAGGATGGGATCAAATAACTTCAGCATCGTTGGACAAAGTGTATAGCCTTAAAGGAAATGTTGGAAAAAGGTTTTTCCAGAAAAATTGTGTTCTTTATCTTCGATAAATACTCCTCATACGTCTTAACCCTTCAGCTTACTAATCTTTTCCTCCTCTTAGTTTTGTACTAATGATTTGAATCTTTTAACCTATTTTAACACTCATGAAGTGTAAAAGACTATAGTAAATTGAATAATTAATGATCTTTAATGTAAGTAATTGATTATATTTATTTGTTAATATGTGGTTCTTCACAAAATTTTTGAAGCTGGGCTCATAGTCTGAACACCACTACATGATTCCCCCTTTTCTCTTGCTTTTAATAAATGGCACTGTTTTGCTGAGACCTGCAATTCTTTACCAGTTGCATGCTATTTTTTCCTTTCAGTGAAAGTATTGTTCAGTCAATCGTGGAAGAAACTGTGTGAGGATAACTTTAAAATGGCTTTGTATCTTTTTTTCGGATCATTTTACTCACTATTATTAATTGGAATGACAACCAATTTCTGAATGTGTCTTTTTCCTAGTGTGCACACAAAATAGTCAGTTTCAGATTTTTTTAAAATTATAAATTTTGTTTTTCTTTCAGTTTAATACCTTTGTAGCATCTGTTCTCACAGGTTGAGAACACTGATATTTTTGTTAACTACTGTAATAATAAATTTAAGGAATGTCTTGCTGATTTTTGTTGTACACTCTTGTTTAATCAGTGAAATGAGAGATACTAAACGCTTATCTAACCGTCTTCACATTGATATTGTATATGATTGTGTTGCCTTTTTTTTGAACTTAACATTCCTTTAAAATTATTTTGATACTTTAGATGAAGGTATCAACATAATTAATTTCAGTGTTATTTTCTGCTCTTCCTAGCATTGTCACTCTAATATTTGTATGTGTTCAAAGTTAAAAAAAACGTAAATGCACAAGTCAACGCGTAGGGAGGAACGGAGGATCAACCACACTCGCACACAGTAGTATGTATTGTGTGCATGCATGCATATGCCCAACAGCACACTGAATGCTCATAGATACATATCATCTGACCATTTCTCTTTTGTTATATTTATTGTTTGTTTAATCTGCTTAATTGTTTTTATTTAAATTGCTAAAATATTTAAAAACAATTTTTACAATTATTTCTACTTTTTTAAATTTAATTTATTCTTTACAAGTTTTCATTATTTATTTAACAGAAAGAGATAGTAAATTAGGATACATAAGGGTTTTTTAATCAAGCAGCTCAATCATTGGATTTCACTTCATCTGTATCATCCTTGTTCGATAACACTTTCATCACTGCTTTCACTGCCAGTGCTAGTGTCATTAATGCAAACTGTAAACCCTTCAGTTTGCATGTTGGCAACTCGATTTGTATCATAATATTTTTTTTTTCTATTGTTATTGCATGTTCGCAACATTGCTTCTAATATTCTTCTTGCAGTTCAAAAAATCTTTTCTCAACAATTTTTTTTATATCATTTACACTTTTCCAACTAGAGACTTTTTGTCCACTACCTGACTTGATTTTTGCCCAAATCAACTCAATCTATTTAATTTCAAGATGGTGGAGTGGCGATCTTATTAATTCATACAGTTCTGTTTTTAACATATCTGCTGAGCACAGAATATTTCTGTTTTAAAGTCACTGTTAACAGTTCATGTTTTTTATTGTTATAATTTGACACCTTGTGTGACTACATTGTGGTACTGAGCATTATTGATTACTAAAACCAATTTATGTTGAAGATTTGGGATTAGCTTTGTTCTAGGCCATTTTTTCTAATTATCAGCATTCATGTTCTGATAATCTTTCTTTTTTTTTTACATCTGATGTAATAATTTTTACATCTGATGTAAAAATTAAAAGAGCATTTTGAATTTCTCCCACTTCACTGCCAGCTTGAACTAGTATCAGCTTTTTTCCTTTGGATATAGGTGTTTTATAGCCTTTGAGCCATCAGTCCAACCATAACTTTTCCCATGTGTCAAGTGAATAAGATTCATCTGAAAAAATCATTGGTCTTCCTTCCAATCTGTAAAAGTTCATTTTCTTTAGATAATTTACTCGTTTAATACATATATCACAGAATTTTCCTCAGAGTTTCACGACTGCAATTCATCTATAGATCTGGGTGTTCTGTTTTTAAAATGAATAATAAAACTTTTTCAGTGTTGGCAGGGCTTTATGTTGTATATGAACATTATATATATTTTCTTAACACACATCTTTGAAAATTGTCAATGTTATCTTCATTTTCATTCTCATGAGTTTTTCCCGGCATACTAAAACTCCCATTTTCTCCCAGTTTATTTGATTCTATCACTTTATGCACAATATGAACAGATGCTCCTCAAAGGTCTACTACGCAAGCTTGAATTTCTGCACGTACCATTGCTGGATTTTCTTTGATTAGTTTGCTGTAGACAATCGTAAAAAAATACAGTTACTTTGGCTTTTTAGAGGTATTCTCTTCCTAATCTATGGTTGCATCTTAGATGAGGTATTTTAAGATTAAGTATTTAAAAATTCTGTTAATGAAATAAAATTAGTTTTGAAAAGACAGTTTACAAAAAAATAGTATTGAAAAATACTGATCATAAATGCTGGTAACTATGTGCGGTGGATAAACTAATACATTAATGCAAGAAGGCAACCGAATTTACACTTCTACTCAGTCCTTGAACGCATCGCACTATCCCCCTACCATATTCGCATTGCCCTCACCACTTCACAATCAAGTTTCTGTGCATCCATGTGTTATGCTTTTGCAACTTTGAACAGTTGTAGTTGATGCGTTTTGGAGTATAACTTTGTTCTCTCTTAATTATGATAATCATAACTGAAATATAAAATATTGTGGCAAGCATCAACATAATATTTATAAAAAGCTAGATAGGATTGTTTGGTAAATTTTTCATGGTCATGAGGCAGAGAATCTATTTAATATTCATTTAGCTGTTTATGTGGATTTTATAACCATACACAGTTCTAAAACTATTGGACAGAAATTGTTTAAATAGAAGATTAAAGAAACTGACCGAGAAATTTTTTAAGGTAGAAGCAAGCTGTGTAGTGAACCATGATTTTGTGACAGTTAATATAATTGAGAAATTTATCTCTGTAGCTGTTAATAACTATCCTTCAGTCAAGAGCTCAGAAAATAGTCTTTGCAAAGTTGTTAGTGAAAAAGTGAATTATATTAGCCATAGAAAAACTATAAAAAGGCTAAAAGATTATGACAAATTAAAAACTAGTAGATTTAATGGGATACAAACAAGCCTTCAGCTCTGTTTCAAAGACCTGCTAAAAAAAATGAATTCTAGAGGAAGTTTGTAAATTTTAACTGGGAAATCACTTATGTCCTTTGCGGTTCAACATCACATTATATGGCTGGCATTGTGCCTTCTTGGCAAAAGGTGTTTGATTCTGTTTGACTTGATTTGGGGGACTCAGTTGGATCCTAATGTGACACATTAGTCCCAGTGATTGTCTTTATGTGTAAATTAAAGTATCTGTGTATATGTATATCAAAATGTATCCTATAAAATTCAGGAACTGCTGAGCTGACTTGAATGACTTATTTACTCCAAGTTTTTTTAACATAAAGGAAGTGTGTGTTAGGTTAACTTATAGGTGATCAATTGATAATTTTATTAAAGTTGATTTTCACTTGCTGCTTTTTTATCTTCATTATAAGCCCTTTTCTACTTCATCTGAACAGATTTTTATGTAAAATGAAGAATAAATTAGAGAAATTTATGTTTAATATCTCAGTATCATGGTAAATTGATTTCTTCCACTGCTACTTTAATTATAGTATTTTTTTTCTTTTGGAGTCATTGGTCAGTTGACCAGTATTATTTATTACTGCAATTCCTTTTTATTCCATGTTATTCTCTTTATCACAATTTTAAAAATTCACAGGAAATGATTTTGAAATTTCAAAATTAAACACTAGTAGTTTTTTTTATGATTTACTTTCTGCAGATGCACTTTCGAAATCATTTAGATTTCATGATTCAAGGAATAAAGCAAGTACAAATTTTAGAACTTTGCATTTGTAATATTTTCAAAATTTTATTAGAAGGTTTCCAGTTCCTTCCAGGTAATAAATATGATTTGGCATCTGGAGGAACACTGGGTAATTCAGCTTGTTGGTATTACACATAAATGGAGTGTTATTATTTCTTTCAGCAATAAAAAATAGTATGTGAGTTTTATTCCTTAGATTAGATTCAAGTTGTGTCTAAACTCCTGTCATTTAAAATACTGTTTGTCAATTATTAAAAGTTAATAATGTGAATTAAACCAGGTCTACACTAAGAATGTCCCAGAACTAAACAATTGTTTGAACCTACTGTCCGTGGTCAGTAAACACATCCCTATGGCATAATTTGTGCTACTGCTTAACAGTGAAATAAAGGAAGAGGACCCTTTGCCTCTTCAACAGACAGCACAAGAAATCATTGATATATTTTATAGAAATCATGTTAAACAAATTGATGATTCATTCAAAAGTTTTGCAGTACATTTAGTACAACATTTCTTTCACAATTCAACTATGTTTCAGTTATTGAAATCGTATCAAAGTATTTGCTAATTTTCCCAAATCTAAATATGACTGTAAAAAAGTAAGGCTTAATATTTTAGTATAATCTTTTTTTTTTTTTAAATGACATTAACACAAAATGTACTTATTTTGGTTAATTTTCCTGCAAAATCTCAGACAAATTTCTCCCACAACTTTCCTAGCTCACTCCTTTCTCTTTCAAAAAAAGATTCTATGATATCTGCATAATTATGGCCCAATTTCACCCATACAATGTTGAATCTCCACCTTGAACTCTGAAATTGGCTGTGGTTTGTTGATATACAATTCTAGATTATCCAAACTCACAAAAGAAAGTGGTTCCATGTTGTCAAATCACCTTGATGGCCATCTGGTCGATCACCTTGGTAAAAGATGAGACAGGAAGGAAATTTTTCTTATAATGAATCAGTTGTTTTATGTGCAGTGTAACTAACAGGTAGTCCCATCCTGCTGAAATCATATGTGTTCCAGACCCACAAATAAATAAATAATCATGTAATATTTTTCATTTATAGTTATTGCATTTTTGGCCTTATTTTCTAAAAATATGACCCAGTCACTTCATCAGCTCAAAATATACAATAAACAGTGGCTTGTTTTGGATGCAGGGACTTTTCATATATTTTTCAACAGTTCTTTGCCCACAAATCCAATAATTTATATCCTGATAACTGCTTCTGCATAACATTCTCCTTACTTTAAATGTTTTCACCATATGTGGATGTTTTTCCTATGTGTAAAGCTTTATGACAACTAATGCCAACATTAACAGATGATGAATGAGGAAATTACAGTGCCACCAACCCAACAGAGCAATAATGACATGCAGTTCAAATTGTGTGTTCTATTTGGGACACTTGTATATTCATTTATCAGTTTGGAGGAAAAATAAGTAAAATTTATAATATTAATTTGAAATTTTTTTTGTAAGGCAATGATATGAATATAAACATTAGATACTGACATTATTGTCTTAGCTTGATAATATATTTTGTTTGTCCCAATTTGTTCAGCCAAAGTAGAATTTTTTTATGAATATTGAGATTATTTGATAAGAATTGATAATTTCATATTGTCAGAAACAATTCAATTTTAAAATTTTTCTAGTGATAACTATTTTTTTCCATATTCTGTAGACAACTTTTAACTAAACTTGTGACGTTTTTTATTTAAGTTTATGCAACATTTATTGTATATTATTTTTAGTGGGAAAGTAAAAAGCACCATCAGTTTTTAAAAGATATTCACTGTAAATAGTCCAATTATTGACTTAAATGATCTTTATTATATAAAAATGTATCAGTGGTTATAATACATCGCTGTCAGTTTATTATGTCAGGAAAGTGTAATTGCTCATGAAAATCAATTTACTGTAAAAATTTTTAATAACTGATTTAAAGAAAATATTTCATGAATGATTAAATGCCATTTATTTTTTAGAAGAAAACATTTAATTTCTTAGAGTATGAAAACATATTACTAGGTTACAATAGGTAACAGGTTTATTACTCTTTTCATACTACTTGCACATAAATTTAGTCTATACTCATATTCTCAGAGATGGTAAATTAATGCTTTTTAATTCTAACACCCACATGTTTATTCCCACTTAACCTAGAAAAATTCTAGATTGTGATATGTGTTTCACATAATGCTTCAGATTATTGAAATTTTAATTAAACAATAATCTTCTTCAAAAAAATATAATTTGTGCTATCCCTAAGTTGTTATTAAATAATGATGCCAAAAGAAGTGCAGATGCAACTTTTTTTATGTTAAATAAAAGTAGCTAGTGCTGGTTTAAGAAAAAACTTTTAACTTCATTATATTTGATGAGCTTGTTTTTAACTTGTTTATGAACACTTATTAAAATTATGTCAAAAATAACCCATGATAAAATAAGGAATAGTTCATATGAGTTGTTTTCTAAATATGATGTTTTTCTTGTCTTTATATCTCAATACTGATGTTACAGATCATTTTAGTTGTATTGTAATGCAAAAGTTACAAGTATTTGGCAGCTTTCATTCATATTGCTGTTTCTCTTAAATCAGGGGTCTTCAGCCCATTCACTTTTGGGCCATTATTTCTAATCTGTACTGGCTCAAGGGCCACAATCAAGTACAAACAATATCTTAATTGAACATGCAAATATTTATGTTGTTTTTATAGATACATTGCCATTCTAAGCCAAAAGGGCATATCTCAATTATTATTGTATTTATATTATATATTGTATTTGAGTTATGGAAGATTTTCTAAATTTTTTTACATTATCATATTTCAGTCCTTCCTTGGGTAATAATTTATTAATTAACAGTTATATTAGTTACTAAAAAAGTAGATTATTAAAAGTCTTATTAGTAAAGAAAACTGAGATGTTCATTTAGCTTAGGAAATTTTAAACTAATGTATTCCCTCAATTCAGTTCTCTGTAGCGTTTACTACTGCTGTTCATTTTCAAATTATACTAATAATGGTTAAGATTGATGTTCAGTAATTTATATTTTAATCCTTTCAAAATTTTCTTTATTAATACACAAGTATTTAATAAAATAGAATATATTGTGTACAGTTTACTAATAATTTTTTTTTTTTTTTCAGCAGAGTAGTGTGGCAGGTGGGGGATTGCAAGGTGGAGCCCCCCATCAGCCTACTACAACATTGCATCCCCTTCATCAGTCTAATCGTCATAAAGTAAGTGTTTTTAGTTCCTCTAGTTGTGAATTATTAACATTATTTCTAGCATATCATACAGTAGTTTAGTACTAGTTTTTAAATTTTATATTAATCTGCGTATAGATACTTTGTTGTCTACCTTTTAATCACTTGTTATACTTGCATGTTTAGTCCTTCATCATGGTTGTTGTAGAATCATAGTATTTTAAAATTATATGAACAAATAGGTTGTTGGCTCTAGTTCAGTTGAGATTAAGTATTTCTCTTCTTTGGTTTCAGGTCAATTACTCCTGTTTCAGTGCCATTAAATCAGATTGGTTATAAGTTATATCCAAATAAAAGTATCACCTTTGATATACTTATTTAAACATTTGTATTTAGAATCAGCACTATTTAAGTAACAAGTCTGTATGATTCATTTTATTTGAATTTTAACACCCTATCATCAATTCCAAATGTACATGTTTATTTTTAATTTTTTTTAATTTTCTGTTGACTCTTTAATGGTGATGATAATATCAGAAATGTATGCTTTAAATGTTTACATGCACATATAATTAGCTATATACAGGGTCAGGCATATAAACCTGACGATATTTGAGGGATAATAATTAAACTGTGTTTCGTACTATTAAAACATTTAATATATCAAATTAAAGATCAATTTTTGCAATTTATAGTGAATTACTTACAAAATTTTTTATTTTTATTTGAATATTATGTCATCCAAATGTTTTTCATTACTCCTCACACACTCACTTAACCTCATTCTTAAATTTGACATTACTCGCTCAATCATCACATGTGGAACTGCTTCAGTTTCTCGTTGAATGGCCTCCTTCAGTTCTGCAATTGACTATGATCGACTACTGAAGAATTTATGTTTGAGATACCCACACAGAAAAAAATCACAAACAGCCAGATCAGTTGAACGCGCTGGCCAAGGAATGTCACCAAATCGGGAAATTAAACGTCCAGGAAAGGTTTCTCGCAGAACATCCATTTTGATTCTCGCCGTATGAGCGGTGGCACCATCCTGTTGAAACCAAATTTCATGTCCTTGAAGGTCATTCAGTTTTGGTCACAGAAATTCATTCAACATGTTTATGTATCGATGAGATGTTACTGTTAGTCTGTGATTTAACTCAAAAAAAATATTGGCCAATTATGCCAAACTTTGAAACCGCACACCACACCATAACATATTGACTGTGAAGTGGTTTTTCAAGAATTTGCCTTGGGTTATGCAAAGCCCAATAACGGTAATTTTGTTTATTCCAAAAATCCTGACAGATGAAAATGTGCCTTGTCACTTAACAGAATAATGGCATCCTGGTGGACATTTTCGAGGATGACCTCACAAGCTGCTTTGCGAGACACCCAATCATTTGCATTAAGTTGCTGCACTAACATCATCTTATACAGATGGAATTTCAGGTCGGCATGAAGAATTCGTCATACACTTTGATCAGAAATGGCTAGCGCAGCAGCATGTCTCGCTGCTGAATGTCGTGGAGACCACGTAACAGCTAACCTTACAGCGTTAATGTTGTCAGGCATTCTCACAGTCCGTTTTCGTCCTGTTGGTTTCATTTTTAAAGCATACGATGTGCTCCTAAAATTCTTCACCCACAACAATATTGTATTCCTACTAGGAACAGACATGTGTAGATTTAAATTGAAATGTCTGCGAAATAAACGCTGTTACAATAACCAAGTTGTTATTTTTAAAATAGGCCTCAATCACAAACGCTCGTTGTTCACCCAACCACAACATACTGGCTACTGAAATAACATGAATAGACCTGTCGATGTACAACATTCCCGCCTTCTCATTGACAGTGGTGCCAACATAACAATTACTACAAAATCGTCAGATTTATATGCCGGACCCTGTACTTATTCAGATGTCTGTATTCACTTCCTAACGTTTTAGTGGCATGTTACATTGCCATTACATCTTTGAACCCTGCTGGCTTCATTGTTAGTCTGAGAGGTTATAGTCTTCCCCCCATCAGTATTTAGCATACTTTAATTTTCACAGATAACTATTAAAACTCATTCTGGACTGGCCTGAATATTGTTTGAATTGTTCATTGATGCTGTGTTTTTAAAATATGTGAAATTTACACTCTTTACTACACATTTAGTTCTTTATTAAGTCACATTGACTGTATTCTGTAAAAAAAAAATATATTTAATATCTATCTATATTTGTAAAGGTGTATTCTTGCTTTTTTTTTAATCTTCTGTTATGTGAACAAGCTGAAACTGATTATAACATGCTGTAATTTTGATGCTATAGTTGATTTCTCTGGTAATCTAAAAAGTAGTCTTAACCTTTTCAGATCATGTAGCCTTGGAAGTGGTTATGAGCGTCAGTTTTAAAACGCTGTTACAAAATCATTTTATATGGCATCTAAGTCGGTTAATTTTTTTTATATTCACAAAGGAATCAGTTTTATTACACAATTTGAACTACATTTATACGATGTAAAATGTTTTATTTAAACTAGAAAGAATATGACTATTTTTTCTCAGAAATGTGGTGTGAGTGTGTGTGACTTGTGTATTATAATTGCTATGAGGATTACAGATTTATTATTTACAAATATAGCTTATCTCACTAGTAACATATCGATGTATTGAAACACATAATAAATTATGATATACGGCACACAAAAAAAAAAAAGAAGGAATTTGTGGTCATAAATACATCACTTTTACTTGAGGTCTATAAATATCTTTTCTGACAAATGATGTTGGTAAACATGTAACATATATCGATTTGTAATGAATAACAGTATACAGTAAAAATGGTTTTTTGTCAATCTGAATAGCCTTTTGAGTGGTGGGAATTTTTATAAAACATAGTTTTCTGAATCTATTTTCACTTATACTAACATATGTTACTAATCTGTGATTTATGACATGGGTTTTTCATCATATTTTGCCCAATTTTCAACCGATATGCTTGAAAGTATTATTTTTAAAATCAGCAAACTATGTTTCATAAACACAAAGCAAAAAAAAAAATTTGCTAATAAAAAACGCGGTAGAAATGCGCACAAAAAATTCTGCAATTAAATTATTGTAATTTTTTTATTGTTACAGGCAAAAAAAATATCCAATCGTAATGTTTTTTTTGTCAGAATCTGTTAAATCTCTTTAATATACTGTAATTTGTTGAAATTTTTTTCACAAGAGGGTAGCATAAGACTATGAGGGAGGCAATCAAATACCAACATATTTTCGCGGAGCGCTAATCAACCGCGGATCATTGCGATGGGAAAAGGTTAAGCATAAAAGTTAGTAGGTTACACTTTTACTTTATGATCAGTATTTATCAAGACTGTAATTGATTTTAAGACCTCTTGTACCTGCATGGATCTATATTTATCTTTAATGAATTCCTGTAATATATACAAGCAACAAAATTATATGTATATTTGGTTCATTAGTCAGGAGAAATGGTAATAAGAATAATAAAAAAAATAATAAATATGAATGAATTTGTCATATTGATGTATTTAAGATTTATTTTGTTTCTATTTTGATAAATTTGTCAAAAACAAAAACTTTGTGATGTTTTATTAATAATATGATTGAAATCATTTTAGATAATATTTAAAACCTCTGTTAGTGTAAATGATTTCTCTTTTTTTCCAGATGCACAGTGGTTCGACTACACCGCCTTCTGTTGGGGGTAGTGGGAGTGCTCAGCAGCAGCAATTTCAAAGATTAAAAGTTGAAGATGCACTAACATACCTAGATTTAGTAAAAATGAAATTTAGTAACCAACCTCAAGTTTACAATGATTTTTTAGACATTATGAAAGAGTTTAAATCTCAAAGGTAAGTCAATTGTGATTTTATACACATCATAATCTTGTTATTTGAAGTAATAGTGATATTTTTAATATTCACAGCAATTTGTCTTTATGTTAAAATAATTATTTGTTAAATTGTATTTTTACTTTAAGCCACAATTAATTATGGAAATCAAGTGTATTATTTTTGAGATTTTTCTTTAGGTGCTCAGAAAATTTATTATTTTTAATTCTTTTATTATGGGTAGTAGTTTATAAAGTAAATTAAGAAATAAATCAAGAACTGAAATCTGTGTGTGTCATAAATAACTAAATTTATGAAGGAAATGTTTATGAATATAAAATTCATAAAAATAGAAGTATAAAACTTTTGAAAAATAGTCATATAAATATGCAAATGTTTACTCGAGAATGGGCTAATTTTTTGTTGTGACATGATAAATAGTTTATTGCAGAGCCTGCTTACAGTTCACTCATATTTATACATTTGAGTGTAATTACTCTTTTGATTACTCAGTAGCAGCAAATCAATTAGTATCTTATTTAATTACTTGATAGTTATTTAATATTATTCACACTCGGATTGGAGAATAAATATATTAAATGTAGATCATGAAATGCATATGGAAACTTTTAGTGTATTTTTAGAGCTCTTCGTGAAGGCCTTCCTTAGCAGATTATGACTTGTGAAAACAATTTATTGATTAATTACAAATAGTTCTGTTAATCTGAAGTAATTTGGTTTCAAATTTTGCAGAATTATTTGCCCTAGCATTTTACATGTATTAAATCTTAAATCACTAATTCGCTTACTTATTCTGTTTTTATGATAAAATGACTGTTTTGATTACTGCTTTGGCCAGTTTGATTACAAATTTACTATTATAAAATTTCAATTTGATGGGTAAATATTTTATTATAGACTTCTTTCTTTTTTTAACCTTTTATACATCTAAGAAATCATTTTACTTTTCTACTTTAAAAAAGAATCTAGCAGTTCATTTCTAAAGTAATTTTCCTCAAGCTCAACTGCAAGAAGGGTGTAACCAGATAACCGATTAGATAGTTCACAGTCAGTTAGTGTGCACCATTCGCATTTCCAATTTGTTTGGTCAGTATTCAATCGTCAGTGTAAGTAATATGGAGCATATTAGTTTTGTGGTCTGAATTCTAGAAGTTAAGAATGATTTAAAGTGAGACTAAGATTACAGTTGTAATATATTCCTGCTTTTAATAAAAATTGTTCTTTCTAGTGAAAACTGTTATTTTAGCTCATTGTGTCAATATCTTTATTGCAAGTAAAAATTATCTGTTTATTTATTTTTTGTTCTAGTATTGATACACCTGGAGTAATTAAACGAGTTTCTACACTGTTTGGGGAACATCCGGACCTAATTGTCGGTTTCAATACATTTTTACCACCAGGTTACAAAATAGAAGTTCGCTCTAATGACTCGGTATGTTATAAAATAATGTAGATGTGTAACGTAGCATATGTTAGTAATCTGTTTGAAACAGATTGCTTGTAAAGAAAAAAATTGTAAATTTGCTCATATATATTTCAAACGTCACAGTGGTGAAATATTCATTTCAGAGTTTTATGTTAAACTTTATATTACAGTTATTTTCTGGATTATGGTGTATGTTACTTTAAACCTGCGATGAGCTTTGTAATGTGTAAATCTTGATCGTAATGTGTTGAAGAATCTAGGTAAAATAGGTTTCTTTTATAGATTTGAAATCATCTTGTAGGTGAAGGTCACATATGCTTTCCTCTTCCACTGCCTAAAGTTTCTCCTTATTCCCTCTACACCTCTGTAATAATACAATATTGAATTGTTCCTTTTCTCTTTACAGGCCATTGTTTCAACTCATCTTACATATTTATTAGCAAATATTTATTGCATTACTCTGGTGCACATAAGAATTACTATCTCATATCTGAAGCTTTTTATTTTACATAAGATATTTCATAATTTTCTCACATGTTCAAAAATTTGGAAATGTTATGACTAAATTTAAATATAGAATTTAAGATTGAAAAATTTGTAAATCTTTACACAAAATCTAAATAAACTGTAATCCGAGTCAATATCGCCTAAAATAAATTTATATCACCTAAATAAAGTCTTCATCACCTGATAAATCTGTCATATTTTTGTTACTGTCTTGTAAGTTCACTACAATGTGTTAAGTGGTCATCCCCCAATTCTTCTTTATGAAAATCTTCTACTTGAAGGTTTTCTGCATGAAACACATTTTCTCCAGTCATCTATTGGTACATGGTTTATGGTATCTTTCAATAACATTTTTACATCATTTATTTGAAATATACTGTTTTTGACTACCACCTCACCTTTTATCTATGCCAAAATTAGCTCAATGGGGTTAAACTGTCAGTGATATAGTTAGTGGTAGTCAAATGACGTCATGCCCCATTCCTGTTGAAATGTTGTCAAGCTCATATCGTCTGTATTTTTCTGTGTTCATTAACAATAGACAGTAATTCAGAAATCATGTGGTATTTTTTTCTCTTCTAACCATGAAACAATCTCCACCTTTTTTGTGTTGGTCACTGACACCTTCTCTAAATGCAGATTGTAGCTGGCATTATCCATCACAATAACAGCCTTCTTTCAAAGATCGCAACAAATTTATGAACCATTGTCGGAATGCATCACCATCCATTTCTTGAAGTATTCCTCCCTAGGCTTTGATTAAAAACGAGAGCACAGTCTTTTATAAAACCAAGTTCATTGCTCCAGTGTTTGTAATTAAGCTGGATCCTTTTCCAACTGTAGTCTTAAATGCACCACTGCTTGTTGAATTCTGCCAGGTATATTTCCTGGAATGGTTCTGGTTTACCCACATTTCATTTAAGTAAATAATTGGTTAAGAATTATTTTGTCTAATTTCGTTAAAAATTTTACCTGAGCAAATATAATGTCAGTCCTCTCCATTAAAATTTTCTACTGTCATTACACTTATGAAATTGGAACTATAAATGTCTTACAATTTTCCATGTGGAATACATACTCCTGGTAAATTTTTTTTCTTCAAAATGTCTAATTTTACTACATGTCTGGTACTCTCTTTTATCGTAAAATTCTTGAATGGAATGACAAACAGTATCTATTAAAATCGTCCAGATCAGTTACCCAGTTTGTATGAGGAATTTTTTTCCAAGGCGACTGCATTTTCATTACCTTCTTGACAAACGTTTTGTACAGTACACATGGTTGCAGTCACTTTCTGCGATTCATTAAAAACCTCCTTAACAGTAGCTTAGGTTTGCTGTGCACAAGTTCTTTGTAACAACTATGTACCCTATAAATCATTTTTTTAAATTGTTTCTGAAAATGAAAACTGTTTGCTACAGTTTTAAATTGCTCGCTTACATAATTAAAATAACATAACTTTCACAATCAAAGGTCAGCCAAAGAAATTGCACATCTGATTGATGTAAAGCCATAATCTGAACTTGCTGAAATTGTACTATAAAACAATATTTGCGTATGCAGTGACAAACATGATGTAACAACAGCATCTTGAAATAGTAAACCTAGACTATTTAAAATAACAATTTTAACTAAATAATATGAGTGATAATTATGCCAGTTTTTTATTTAACAAAAGATTTTCTTTTGTACATGACTGTTATTTAACAACAACACAAAAAAGAATGAATTGGTTCCATCGCAAAATATATGGAAAAACACTTACAATTTTTTAGAATGAGATAATCTTGTATTTGTTAAATATCTTAAAAGGGGTTATTGAAAAATTTGATTTCAATTTTTGTGATTTAGTTAATCTTCTGAAACTACTGTATTTATGTGTAGGCTTATTAGATTTCTGATGCGTAGTTAATGATGGATGTGGTGATGTACTGGCCATATGTGCGCCGTGCTGCTGCAGAATATGACTGGTGGGGGCAAGATGATTTCAAACCTATTATAACAGCTCTAATTCTGGTTTTAGTAGTTTTTGTTTTTTCTATACAGATTTCTGTTTTAAATGCTTGTTGTTTTTTTATGCCCACTGCATGTTTTCTTTTCACCTTTCATTGCTCTCCTAATTATGTCTTATCACAACAATCTCTTGTTTTCATGTTCCTCTGTCTGTTTATTTTAACCAAGCTTACTACATGCTCTGGTTAGTACATCTTTGTTAATCCTATCCATTTGTCTGGCGTTTCCCATCCTTTAACCTATCTCATTTGTGTTGCATAGTTTTAAAGTAAAAATTTATGTACCTGTCTGTAGAAGCTGTTGCACATCAACTGATCTGTCTATATTCTGTACTATGCTTTCTATGAGTATCAAGCTAGAACTATTGAGTGCACTATATAGTATTTTGCTCTTGTATAGCACCCTGTTAATTCTGGTGATCTAGTGAACTGTGAAAATGTTTGTACTGCTGAAATCTATTATTGACTTTTAAAATTAAATTGATAATCAATAAAATTAAAAAAAATTAGTTATGTTTGCATTTACTATACCACATGAAGCAGATAAGACAATTTTGTTGCTAATTGATTCTTTATCACCTCAACATTTTTTTTTATAGCCTGAAACAAACTGTAACAGGCTATGTTGAATAGTAATAAACCTCTTAAAATAGGCAGAAATATTGTTTTTATTTAAATTATTGAAGGGATTAAAAAAGTAATTCTTAGTATTTTATGTATATTGTCGCCAAATGATTTTGATGGAACATGGCACTTACTAACTTCATGGTGGCCCTGAAAAGGGCCGTTTTTTGCGTTAGCTCTGAGAAGAGCTGTTGGGTTCGGAAGCTGGTCTCCAGTGAGGTCGAGGAGTTGTGGCTTGTCCATTGAAGGTCAACTGGGCTTTTCCTCAGCAGCAGTTGGGTTCCCATTACAGCATGGCAGTGGTGGCCCCCAGAGCCCCGCAGTGTCGGGTTGGTGTCAGTCATCCTTTGCCAGCGCAGCCGAGGCGGTTCTCCCTGAGCAATGCCACGCTCAGCCGTCTCCTGTGGCTGAGTCCTCCGGCCAGGGCAATTGAAGCCCGGCGAGCTGCAGCTGGAGTGGGAAGGTAGCGTTTGCATCCAGCGACTCCCTCGGCGGACCGGCCAGGCCTGCTGCTCCGGCAGGGATGTTGGCATCCACCAGGAGGTCCCACGTTAAGCTGGACAGGGAACTTCTTATTTTTCTCCTTCTCCAGGAGGTGGTCAATTGCCAATTCAGTCTCGTAGATGTTCTTTTATTAGAGCCTGAGAGTGTTGGGGCAGCAGCGCTGCTATGGTGGGAGTAATGCTTATACCCGCGCGTCTGTATACTATGCGCTCCTCTCACATTGTTGCTACCGTTATCGACCGCCAATATTAAATTAGACATGTGTGGTAACAATATCACTTAATGAAACCAAAGAAATATAAAGCTCTTCCATAATTGATTGAATAAGGGATTGTAGAAATTCAGAACCTGAGATGCAAAGCATGGAAAGTTATAGGATATTCTTTCTCTATAAGGAAACATTGAAAACACTCAAGCATTCATTTAAATAAATTTTAAAAATACTATTATAAGTACATTTTTACTTTGATGTTCCTAATTTTTTTCTTTGTGTGGGACATAAAAATGTTTATTAACAATTTAAGATAGCATCTATTGTATGTACTGAACATTGGATTACGCCAGACATAAATGTAAATTGCATTGATTCAAGTATTAAAATGATAAAAGAGAAGAGTATGTTATAGTTTTTAAAATAATTCCGATAAGGAAAAGTAATTATAATATTTTAATTCTGCAAAAATAAAAATTAATAAAAACATTAACTGATATGAGACCTCACAATTTTTTTTTTTCAAAATATAACATTTATATGTACATGAAATATAAACCTCCAAAACATCGCAGTTAGATAAGTTAAATTTTACCCTGTTAATTTCCAATAACTAGCTTTTGCGGTGTCCCGCATCATCAGGTGGTATTAGATTCTATAACTGTTACATTAAAACATATTCTCTTAATTTTTTGTCATTTTATTTGAAATTTTGAATAATATAATGAGCCTGTATATAAATTTTGCTATCCAGTACAGACGTGATGTAAATTTTTATATTTCATATATTATTAAATTTTATTAACACTATGGTCAATATATAGATGAATTATTTATATATTTTCCCTTTGTGCCAACTGGTAAATTATTTAAACTTTGTTTAACTTCCATGTTCTATGCAGACAAAATGGCCTAAATTATGTATGTTATTTCTGGAGTTATCTTGTAAGAATTTAATTATGGATTTCCATAACTACTACTTTTTTAGCTCTCAAAGTCTCTTCAGCTGATTAATCCTAATGATGCATACTTTAAACTTGTGTAGTACTGTACATTAGGTTTTTTTTTGTGTTCAAATTATAAAGAGATGTACATATGAATAAATAGGATCTGTTAATGAATAGGTTAGTAAACTTTTGCATTTTTCCTTTATAAATAACAAATATCGCATGCAAAACAAAAGCAGTAGTGTATTCTTTGGACTTTTATTGTTTATAACAAACTTTTGTAATGACTTCTCAACTTAAAATTTGGTAAATGATGTAATTGCTATAAAATTGATAATTTTCTGATTATGTATTTTTTTTTTTTTTTTAATTATTTTGTTCTAGTAAACAAAATAAATTGTCTTTTTTTTATACCTATTGATATTTTTTTCTCAATATCAATTTTTTAACTTATGTACTTATTGAAAATATTTCAGTAAATAGTATGAAACAATTTTATAATATCGTTAATAAAATATGAATCTTTTTATTTTTAGAGATTTTTAAAAACTGGTTTTTGTTATGTAATTTTTTTGTTATTTAAATGAATTATATTTTTTAGGGTTTTCAAGTTCAAGTAAGTATGCCGTCTCCTTCAACATCTACCACTACAATGGCTCCTGCTGTTCCTCCAGTCCATCATACTACTGTTCTACCAGGAGCAACTCTAGCATTGAGCAGCTCAGGTGGGACTCCAACAACTGTGGTAGTTTCTAGTTCTACAAAACCATTGATTATTGGGTAAATGTGTTTTCATTCTCATATTATATTTACTTGGTAATTACATAGAAATCATGAAAATGATTGTCCAGAGTCAACACAGTATGAAAATAATGATTTAAAAATTAGAAATTGAATATTTGAACTCTTCTTTCAAAGGATATTAATATCCGGTATGACAGTATAATTTTAAAAATTATAATATTGAAAACTATTGATTAGTCATCAATGTCCTTTAGTCGTCAGCAATTAATCACCACTGACAGTATCTTGATCAAAGACTATCTTTCTTGATAGACTCTTGGTCATATGATGTTGATCTGGAACTAATCTTCACCTGTTCTTCATTTATTCAATTGTAATTTAATTAGTAGTTACTGTATACTAAAAATGGCAGATTTATTAAACGATCCAAATATTTAAGTAATTTTATAAATTAAGACTTGACAAATATTATGAATTTTAAAGTCCAAAATGAGCATTTTTATTCTGCAGAACTTTGAAAAATGTAGCAGTAATCTGTTGTTTTCATGTTATGATTAAGTCTACAGGCTTTCTTTGTGTTTCACTGGTCCCATACAGTGGCTTAGAGGAAAATAATATCTAGAAAATTGAGAAATGATGTTTGTACTGTAATGACTTATATGTCAAACCTGAGCAGATCAGTTTATAAAAACAGCATAATGACGATGGGCAGACTGTGAGTATGTCAAAAAATGAATAAATTTGATTTCTGTAATTTATGTTTTGTCATAGTGGTATTTGCTGTACTTATTGCCAACCCTGAAACTAACTTTATTCAAACTAATTCTAGGTTAGCATGAGGACAATTAAGTGTTTTTTTTTAATATGAGGGCCAAGTAAGACAACTGTCAACTTCCAAAGTAGAATAATGTGCTTGATGATACAGTTGTTAAGAGATATTAAAAAAAAAAAACGCTTATTAATTCTTATATTTGGTTTTTTTTTGTTTTTTTTTTCAGAAGTACTAATGTTATGGGACAAAATCAACCAGGTCCTGTTCCAACTGCTCCTATTCCAGTACCTGTTACTGCACCTCCACAGCCTTTATCAAATGCTTTATCATCACACTACAACCATCTGAACACAATAACACAAGTTCAGACACACCCTGCTGTAAATCATTTGGAGTCGACTTCAGGTTCTCAGTCTGCTTGCGTACCAGCAGCAGCACCTCCAGCATCTACTCCAACAACAGGACCAGCTCCCGGACAACCAGCTCCCCAGAATCAACCTGTGGAATTCAACCATGCTATTAATTATGTCAATAAGATTAAGGTAAAAAGAAAGTTTTTATATTATAGTTTAGTAGTAAGGTATCTGTGTTAAAAATTATTTTGAATATGTTTGTAATTATTGTTAAAGTTAAGTGTCAGATTTATTCGATCAAATTATTTTTTGTTGTAGAATCGGTTTCAAGGACAACCAGATAAGTACAAAAAATTTTTAGAAATTCTACATACATACCAAAAGGAACAGAAAAACTTCAAAGAAGCTGGAAAACAACTTACTGAAGCAGAGGTATATTCACAAGTTGCAAAATTGTTTGAAAACCAAGATGATCTTTTGGCAGAGTTCGGACAGTTTTTACCAGATGCTACAAATCATCAGGCAAGCGTGGTGAGTTTCAGTTAAATTAATATACAATTGCATATCTACTCATTCAAATAATGAAAGTATTCATTGTCTTGGTTTTTCTGTAATCTTATGACAATAAACACTTAAAAGATTTAGCCTGTACATAATTTGTGGAACTGAGATTTTATTATCTTTTATAAAAAGGCAATTTTTCACACTTAGCTCAGCCCTTACAGAGTATCATTTACCTCTTACTACAGGTTTTCATAAAGATTCAATAAATTTAGATGAGTTCATAAAACATTCGTCTCCTGCGGTTTCATCCAAAAATTTACATTATAAGAACAATAGATTTCTGGGACAGAAAAAGGTAATGTTTGTTTTATTCGTGGAGCATGACTCTACAATAAGACTAGTGTGTATTCTGAGGCCCAGAAATAAGGCTACAGAGAGCATTCCAAAACAAGCGATGTGACGTGTGTTGGCTTGTGGGTTTTCATCTCTGCATAATTACTAAATCATCAGGTAATTCTGTACATATTTCCTAAATTTGAACACATTTGTTACTTCAAGTATATTTGAAATATTCAATTGTTTTTCAGATAGTAAGAAAAATTCAATTTTCTTAACTTATGAATATGTTTTTATGGTTAAAGAGAGAAAGATATTTAGTAGAAGTACATTGTGTGCTGTAAACTTGCTCACAAATAGTCAATATGTTTTCCTTAAAAGTGGAAACTTATATAACACAGAAGCAAAATGTCATCTTTTTACATTTTTTAAATAAGTTTACCTTTTGTAAACCAGAAACAAAGATATTTACTGTAAAATGAAAACAGTATCTTATGTCAGCTGTAGATAATACCTATTTTTTGCCATACAGATCACAATTTGATTTTTATCTGCTGTTGGCCATTATGGTTATATATTACGTATCAGGCATTATATCCATTTCCATTTATACAGAATTTTAGAATGAATAGTGACAGTTGATTATAAAATGGCTACTTCAAGTCTGTAACATGGTTGCTACTATGCCTGAAGTTCTCCAGGTAATGTGAATCCCTGCTCAGTACATCCTCAATTATGTGGATTCAGGCATTTCTCAGTCCACCATTCAGAAAAATTCACGTTATAATGCAGTTTATCTTGGATTTTTATACAAAGTTATATTTCAATTCTTTTAATATTGATGGAAAAAGTTGATACTGTTTAATTAAGCGTTTCCCCCTTCATTATTATTTTTTAATTGTTTAGTATTTAAATTTAATTCCATTCTTACTCTAATGTGATATTTAGTTATAAATTCATATCAGATTCACTTCCACCACTTTATTATTTACATATTTAAAATTTGTTATGATAAAATAAATACTACATCTGATGTCATTGTTACAACTCAGGTTTCCTGTAATCTATTACTGTACGATGTTTTACAACTTGGAAACTTGAGTGAAAACAAGGGTATTTTTGTATATTTATAACAAGATTATACTGGGTGTATTTTCTTCTTTTTTTTTAATTCAGGGTTATCCTTATCTATTATGTACCTTATTGTATCGTTTAACTTCATTAAGGGTAGCAGATTTTTTGTTGAAATTCCTTTTCAGTTTTTATGTAGAGGAAATTTTGGTTTTCTCCATATGTTATTATCTATCATCAGTAGTGTTCTGCTGAAGAAGCTAATAAACCATGATTTTAGTGATAAGTTTTCAAAATGGATAGCTTTGAACTAACAAACAGATATTTTTCTGTAAAATGTGGAGGTGCAATTTCAAGTAAAGTTTTCACAGTAGTTCAGAATTGCCACAAGGTTAAATTTTGGGTCATTTTTTTTTAATGACATTTTAAGGGTTTTAGATTGTAAGTTGAAAATTAATGTCAATCTAAAACTTAGCACCTCCATAACCCAGATGATCATTTTATTTACAAAATATTAATAATTAGCTGAAATGTGCAGAAGATAATGGAATAAATATGAAGAAAACTTGTATTGTAATGTATTGCAAGAAAATGGATGTTTCAAATCTATCCATTTGTTATTGAAAGTGATAGCATACATAGAGGGTCAATTATTGAAGGATCTTTGTGTTTTATTGGACTCAGAATTATATTTTGAAACCATTGTTAAAACCAAATAAAATCTTGTGCTTGTCAGATTGCAAATGATTTAAAAATATAAATGCTTTTTTGCATAAATCTTTAGTATGTAGAGTTTGAATAACTCAACAAATGTCAATTGAGCTTTGAGTTTCAGGTTTTCGGTCTGAAATTATAACAAAAAATCACAAAGTACAAGGTAAATCCTATTTTGAGGTGAATCAGTGTTGAACAGTTAAATATCAAGACCTAATTGGTTTTTGTAGATGTAGTTATAAGAATTTAAAGAAATTATAAAAGATACTATTAAATATGAAGAATCTACTTGTCATGGTGTCATGGGGACACTATTCAATTTTTATATTTTGGCATGCTCTTATTGGGCACAAAAAAAAGAGAATATATTATGAGTATTTCATGATATAGTATTTTGGTCCTATTTAGTTTTTAGTATTATGAGTTACAACAGTAAGCATTAAGTTAATATTTCTACCCAATAAAGACAGCATACAAAGGTTATTTTTCAAATTGTTCTGTAAATTAATTTTCCTGAACATTTCTTGCTGCCTGGCCTGTCTGTCCAGCTAGGATGGTATGAGTTCACTGTAGGGGTGAGTGTGGATGTGAGCCAAAAATTAAAATACAATTGTTAGCCAATTGCATTTGATCATTAATTTATTAGATTTTTTTTTTGCATGTGCTGGTTCTATGTAAAGTCTTGCAATTTTATGCACTGTGATGACCTGTTAAGTTAAATTACCTTTTTTCTTTTTCCAATAAAATACTCAAGAAACTGTAACTATTAAAAAAAAAAAATGTATAACCAAATGAAAACTTTATTTAATTTATTATATTTTGTAAAGTAAAAAATACTTACTGAAGCCTTAAAAATATTTTTGTGCATTAATACCACGATTGAAGCATTTATTGCAATAATATTTGCAAGCCCTCTTTTATTTTCATTGTTATTAATGATATTGGCCATTACTTGAGTATAGGAATTCTAATAAAAATAGGGTTAAACTAACCGACGTTACATGAACTTCTTGAATTAGATAAGTACACGTTGAGAAAGAACAAAATGGTACTATTATTTCAAGAACATTTTAATAAGTGTCGTTTAACATTAATTGTAACAAACCAAAAAATGTTTATACTTTGGAATAATGCTAGGCCAGTGCAATATGAGAAATAGTTTTTTACCTATGACGGAACAGAGGTGTATATGCGTTTGAGGTAAGAGATTTTATGTGTGTGTATGTCAACATTTTACTAAAAAAATACGGGATTGATTTCGATGCGGTTTTTTTTGCATTACATAGGTATCACTTCAGAGCAGGTTCTTGGACATGTTTTACAGTTAATGGGCCACCAGGGGGTACTGCAGTAGATGTGTTTTTCTAAAACGGTTGGGCAAGTTTTGATGCGATTTTTTTGCATTACATAGGTATCACCTCAGAGCACCATTCTTAGATTAGTTCTACAGTTATAAGCCACCAGGGGGTGCTGCAAGTAAATATGTTTCTTCAATACGTGGGTTTTTAAAAGTTTTTAATTTTATCACTTGTTTAATGATGATCATATAGAAAAATTGTAAATATCTTGGGATACTTACAACACCTGCATTATCTTGTCATTGGAGAATTTTAGGGAAAAAGCTGCACATAAGAGAAAATTTGAATACTTTCGATTGTATTATTTCAAATAAATATGTTGTTTGCACAAAAAAGACAGATATTTAATCCAGTGTTAAGATCTATTATGATGTTCAAATATGTGGTTGTAGATTATATAACAGATTATAACAGTATAGAAATTATTCTGCAGTTTTTCATTTTAAAAAAATGTTATCACAAAATACCCTTGATTGTGCGTCATATGCTGAGACAAAGTTGTTTCCTATTTTTATGTTAACTGTTTAAATTAAGACCGCTTTTGAAATATATCTTACTGGTATCATAATTCACCAGCAAGTAGATATCCTAAAATATTTTTAGTCGCATATTAAACAGATTTATTTTGGTATGAAGAGTAGAACTGCTTGAGTAATGCATATGAGATATTTTTTTCTTGGTTCTTTTGGGTTATTTTTAAGATTTATGATATAAATTGCAGAATTAGAACAGGAACATCCATTCAAAAGTATACTATCAACAGTTCCCCTTGATTAATTTTGTAACTGTAGAATCATATCTCAATGTTAATTATGTATACAGTGTCATGATTTTTCATAGATTAATTTATTAAAGGCCAAAGGGGAATTAATTAATTTTATGGTATTGTGTCCAGTTTTAGAATTTTGAGTTTCAGCAAGGAAATATGTGGATGGAAGTAGGTTTATATTGTAAACTAATATGAAAATACTGTAATAATTCAGTTCAGTTAGTAATTTTGTTTTGTATATATGAACTTAATACATATTGTCAAAAAGAAAGAAAATAATTTCATAAAAACTTTATTAGTATATTTGTTTGTATAAATGTTAAATAAATATAATTAAAAAAAAATAAATGAAAACTAGGAAGAAAATACATGTATCTTTTTCCCCAATTGCTGGATAACCAGAAGATTTTTGTCATTTTATATTTCTAATGGGAAATTGTTGCAAAGAGAAATCTATTTTTGTTTTTATCTGTAAATATAGACCATTATTTCTTTTACACAGCCCAGATGCTGGAAAAAGGTCCCAGCTTGCTTAAGCAAGGCATTGGGTCTGGAGTTTCATTTTGCTATGGGAGGTTATTAACTTAAACGTGCAGTATATTGGATCAGATATCATATAGCTGCACTTGCAGACGCTGGAAACTGCTGACTTTAGATCTTTAAGCAGCTCAGGTCTGAAGTGATATACTTCCTCACTAATACTCTTGTATCTGCAGACTTCTGCATGGTGAGGTAGAGGTTAGGTGGAATGCTTAGGGTTTTCAGTGTCCCATGCAGAGTGTTAGGTATTTCACCAATAATCATGGGCACTACTTTCACCTTACTCTGACCGTAGATGTCCCTGAACTCATTTGCCAAATTCTTGGACTTTGAGATTTTTTCAGTATATTTCCTGTTCATATTGGAGAAAAACTGAATGGCAACATCAGTAATCCAGATGATCTGCTTCATGATTACAACGATGTCAGGGCAATTTTGCTCTACTGTTCTATGTTTAGGACAGTGCAATCATAATAGATCTTACAGTGGACATTCTCCATTACAGAAAGTTGAGCATATTAACAATATGAAACTATCTTGTCAAGGAGTCCTACGCTCAGAACAATCTTCTGATACAGGATTCTTGCTACATTATTGTGGTGAGACATGTACTCTTTCAGGACCATACCTGGCATCCCCTGATCACATGCTCAGTGGACTCATTTTTGGTGCCATACAGATGAGAGCAGTCATAAGTACCATCCTTGATTATGTGCTTCCATTAACTTAGTATGCTGATAACAGAATCCTGAACTGCAGAAGCAATTCCCTCAGTTTCGGCAAACAACCTGGTGTTCTTGAGCCATGCAAAGAAAGCATCACAGTCCATTCCATCATATAGCATGGATTTGACAAATCGCCCATGGAGCTCATCAGCCTGTCGTTGCTCTATCCTTGTTTCATCAATTGGGGCACCTCACAGGGGTTGGATGCCAGCATCTGCAAGGCGCAGTGGAGTCAAGACATCCACTATCTCCTTGTGAAACAAGTATGTAGTGCTTTTTTCTTGGAAATAATCTGAGGTTTTGCAGTTTTTTTTAGCATGAACTCAAGAAAATCCATGATACCTCTCCCTCCCTTTCTCCTTGACAGGTAGAAGCAAGAAGTATAATTCCTCAGGTGATGATGGGCATGTTGTGAAGTGAATTCCACATATATATGCTTAACCCTTCCACATACATCTTCATTCATTTCAAGATTCTGAAGCTGTAGGCAACCACCAGCAGTGACACTATTATGGCCATTTATTCGAGATTTCATAATGTCACGCATACATTCTACAAGTTCAGCTGTAGTTTGATATTACCCTTATAATGAAGTGACTAACTGTATTGGCCCAAGGTGTAACATCTGTCCGCTGACTTCAGCAAGCCCAAAAGCAGGTTCAGTGCAAAACAAAACCTAGAGCACTAAGTGCATCACCCTGAAATATGCTTTTGACTGTATTCACTTCACCATTCTATGGTCACAGTATTAGGGGAAGCCATCGGAAGGGTGTGGGTCGAACAAATTCCACATTCATTATCAGGTTTACAGAACCATCTTTTTAATAAGCTAGGAGTGAGGCACAGAGTCAAAACCCTTCTTGTAATCTATGTACATTGCATAAGGTTATATTTAAATTTCTCTTAGCCGAGAGGACACCATTCACCACCAACCGCTCCTTGCAGCCTCTTTCCTCTTGTGATAACCCTTCTGCTTCACAACTGTAATTTGGTGCCTTTCAAGATGTTCATTGCGATTGACACATATGATAGGAAGTAGGTGATAGATAGGGCAGTATTTGGCAGGGTTTTTTGCTGCTGGAGCCTTCTTAGAAATTAGGTATGTTACTTCTTTGGTGAAAAACTTCTAAATTAGATCCGCTTCCCTAAGAATCTCTGAGTAACCTCTAAAAGCCATTGGTATATTGCAGTAAAGTACTTGTACCAATAGTTTTCCACTCTATCAATCCTGGGGACTTTTCCAATGATGAGTTTTCACAACTGTATGGTATACATCAACACAAGTTAAGACATGATCTACCATTGCTGATGTGTAATCAACATTTCTTTTCTCTTCACATATCCAATCTGCTTTGTCTGTGTTGTGAAAGTCTTAATTATACTGAACAGATGATTTTGTCCATATTGTAAATTAATATATATCAGAGTATCGTATTGGATAATACTATCGAGCTCTGCTTCAAGAAATCTCTGTGATTGAATTCTTATGAGTCTAGATTAAGGACTGTCATGGATCAGACCCTCTGAGTAGGGTTAGCTGACCTCACTAATGCAGTCAGATGGCTAATATTTTTCTTCAACCTGTCAACCTTCCTGCCTAGCTGAGATCCAGCCTGGAGGCTTTGGAGTGCTCCTGTCGGCAGTCACACTGACACACCAACCATTTGACAAGGGCAGTAATATACACCAACTCGTAAAGATGTCTAAATGGATTGTGTTTGCATGTTTTATTGGACAGCAGCTGATTGACATTCTGTATGATCTTTGAACCTCTATTTCTCCACAAACTTTGGGTTCTGGGTCTTTTCATTGGATCTATTCCACCATATTTGAATTATCACCCCACAAATAGATCAAGTGGGATGATGACAGCTGTGACTATCTCCTCCGTAATACTCTTATCTGAAGATGGACTGGAAATAAACCCGAGTTCCTGTGCTACCTTCGCTCTGATTGGTACTGCTATCTACATAGGTATTCTGTGAGATATGAAAAGGGATCTGCCCTGGTCTTGTCCTATTCCAATCGGATAATTTGCAGGTAGGAGCGGTAAAAGTAGACCTTAATTTCATCTGTCCGTTTAAATCACTTTCCACTACGGGCACCTGATTATCAGGCACAGTCACCGACAGTAGACTGTTCAAGCTGCTGATTACCATACGTCTGAGATGGGGTGCAGCTGTTTCTAGCCTCACACATCTGTGATCTTCAAGCATTAGTTGCAGATCCTTCCTTTAATTAATAAACCCATGGCCATTCTTGTAATAGAAGCTAGAAGTTCCACAATGAATGGGCTGCTAACCCGTACACCAGTTATAATGTATTTTTATTTCCATTTTTTTTTATCTTTTGTGCATCCTTAAAATGTAAGTAAACTACCTGTAGAAATCCATAATTATTGCCAATATCTTTAAAAAATTACATAGGTACTACCTTATACAAATCATTGAAATAATAGGGCTTAACAGAATTAATTACTTTACTAACATTAGTTCTATTAAAGAGTAATACTGATTACTATAAACAAGCATTAGATCATTTGCTTAATTATATATACAAGGTGTGATTGGAAAGTTTTAAAACAGGTGCTGCCACTTCTCATTAGGAGGGGGCAGATGCAGAAGGGAAAGCTTTGTTTTGTCCTTGAAACATTCTGAAAAGATCACTGTGATATCTTTGTTCATTGGTGTGAGCATGTCATTCCGGTTCTCTGCAGATTGATTTTACCAAATTGATGAAAAACCAGAACAACCAGTTAATGTCAAATTTTGTTTGAAAACTGGGAAATCAGCTTCAGAGACTTAGGAACTCACAGCTTTCAGAAGTAAACATCTGAGCTGGTAAGATGTTTTTATCTAGTTCAACAGATTCAAAGATGACCCTTGGTCTGACTAGCCTTCCACTTCTAAATCCAATGTAAACATTGTGAAAGTTCATGATTTCGTGCATCGTGACAGTAGACTTACAATTAGGGAGATGGCTGAAACTGAATTAAAGTTTCTACGCAGTTCACTCAATTTTAACTGAAGATTTGAACATGCATCAAGTGTGCAAAATTCATGCATCATAAATTGTCTCGAGGGGGCTTACAGTCAACCAGGAATACTGTAAAAGTGTACTTCAGCGGTTATGTAGAAGAAAAGGCCTGCACTCTGGTAAGACAAGAATTGGATTCTCCACTACAACAATGCGCCCACCGACTCATTGTGCATTCTCGATCACAGAACTTTTTCCCCTTCCAATTTCCAGGAATTTACTGAAAATTACCCCCTACTTACTTCTGCTTGTTTCCAAAATTGAAATTTTCACTGAAAGTGAACCAACTTGACTCAGTTGAAGACAGAAATACGGAGAGAGTTCTTAGCACCCTTAAGAAAGAAAATTTCTAGGAATGTTTCCAAAAGTGTAAATACTGTTTGAGTCTGTGTGTTCAGTCAGAAGGGACTACTTTGAAGGAGATCCATCACAATAGCCTGTAATAACTGCCATTTTGAAATTACAAGTGCAGTCTTAAAACTTGCCAATCACATCTCATATATATAAAATAATATATTTTTCATATTTGCTCGATCTTGAAACATTGTTTTTGGTTAAAGAGTTAGTTGTCTCAATACATGTCTATTTGAATAATAGTTCTGAAATAATCTTATTTATTTGTAATTTCAGATTCCTTCTCTTCATTCCTTGGTTAATATCTAATTATTTAAAAGTTTTATTCATGTTTAATTTAGTGACTGCTTCCTTTTTATTTTATTGCAAATTTTCTTTTCTTTGCTGGTAATTTCGTGTTTTATTAGATATCTTTCTTATTGAGCTTTATATCACATGTTTATATGTTGTCATTTATTATAATAGCATAGTTTTAAATACACAGTTTATGTTCACTCATATCGGATTTCATTTTATTTACTGACAGATCATATTATTAATTTTGTTTTTTGTCTTATAAATAAGCACGCAAAACTGTTATTCAGGTCAAATGCTACTATAAAGAAACGAGTAATTTTTTATACTTCATGAATTAGATGGTGTCTAGGTTGGAGTTTTGTTTTAGATATTTATTTTTCTTAAATATTACTATTACTAACTTTAAAGTTAATTATTAGGTTTAGGATATCAAATTTAGTTTGATTTTTTTTTAATGGTATGTGGTTAACAGAAGGTAAGGTGTAAATGGTAAAAATACGTTTATAATCAATCGTTTTTCAGAGCAACAAGTGTAATGAGCATCCTCCTTTGCCACGGAATAAACCCTCTTTGGGTTTAAAACTTTCTACATCATATACTAACAGTAATTCTACTCCTTCACCTAGTAGTATCACTAGCGGACCAAAATTTGGAACTTCTGGGCCACATCCACACACAGGTAGTGCCCCTGGACCTGGCACCATCAGTAATCAAGGTATGTGTGTTCTACTCATAGAATTATTGTTTTTAGCTTTAGTTGCTGTTACCTTTAGTATTAAAACTAAATCAGCAGTCGCTATTAGTATGTATTTAACTTTAAAGCCTTAATAAATAAATTCTTTAGTCATTATTATGAGAATAAACATGAAGAAAAATATTTAAAAAAAACTTGCTATTGAGATTTTACTGTCAATTACTAAGAAACAGTAATATTTGGCTAGTAGAAATATTGATATAAATATTTTATCTCTTGCACTTCTAATGACACACAAGAAATTTCTCTGTATAAGAAAGAAGTTGAACTCTTTATTTTAAATTTTATATGCCATGTGATAACTCTTGGTTATTGCATTTCTGAATTTTTTTGTTGTGATTTTATGATGATTCTTTTCAGGTTCTGGAGGATTGAAACGTTCACCTTCATTTACGTCTGTAAGCATCCATCATTCTCCATCTCACCATCACCATCCACCTCCTGCTAAAAAACATAAAGTGACGACTTTATCCTTCAGAGATGTTACTCCAGCAGAAGCGGGAAAATATGGAAGCCTAAATGATTACGCATTCTTTGATAAGGTAGGTTTGATTTCCAATAGTTAATTATACATCTCCAATTAAATCTTACTATTTAGTATTTATGTGACACTTTGCAACAGGGTTTTTTTTTTATCTTCTGTATGATTAGATCTCTTAATTTGAATGGTCTGTTTCATGTGATGGCCATACAAACAATTTTCTTTTATGTTTTTTAATCATTTCAGCATCAGTTATGAGCTAGATGTTAGCTGTTATTATAGTCATTAAAATGTTATTTCTTCAAGAAAAGTGTTTTTTTGTATTCTCTTGAAGATCAAGAAGTAAAAACTGATAGCATAACCTTGAACTTGCATAATTTCTATAGAAAAAATTTATAAAAATGTAGGTCTTTTTAGAAAGTTTTACTGTGTAATCGTTTAATAAAATAAACTACATTGTTGTTAATTTTGTAAAATTTGCTTAAAAAGGTTTGTTTTTTGTAATTAAAATATAAAAGATAATTAAAAATGATCTGACAGTGTGAGCGGAAGTATAACAGTAGTAAAAAAAAAATCCCATAAGCTCTACTAAATGTCACTTTTTCATTCGACATTGTTGCAGATATGAACCAGTTATGTAGTATTTCTGAAAATAAATTGAATGATTTAAGGATTTTTCTGTACAGATCTGTTGTAATTCACCATTGTTTTTTTAATTCAAACAAAAATGCTTTCAAAATGTACAGCAGACATTTTGTTTTTTCATGGTATGCATTTGTTAGCAAATTTATAACAAATAATCTAGAAAAAGGTTTTAATTTAAATCTTGAATTTTCTTTTTCAGTTAGTTTTCCCTTTGTACTGAAGAAATGAAAGTTAAGATTTAGTAAAAATCAAACTAAATTTTGTAAATTGTGCTCACCCCAATTTTATTGTAATCGTAGAACAACATTGAGTTAAAAATTTAGTTGTAGTTATACATAAGTTTATTTCAACTAGTTATTTTCATAGTTATACTTAAGTTTATTTCTTTTATATTTTTATAATTTAGAACCCGTTGAGAAGATCCCCTTTGGAGATTATCTGTAGATAACTAGTTTATGTAATAATGACTGTTAAAATAGAAACCTTTGCACAATAAGTGAAAGTGTGTATAATTTGTTTATTACTATAGGTTCATAGATCTCTAAAGAATCAAGAAGTATATGAAAATTTTCTGCGTTGTATAGTATTATATAATCAAGAAATCGTGTCACGTTCAGAACTTCTTGCGTTAGTATCACCATTCCTCTTCCGACATCCAGAATTATTCAGGTGGTTTAAGGATTTTGTCGGTGAAAGTAGTAGTACACCACAAAGTGGTGGTACAACACCTCCACAGCAGGGCAGCAATCCCAGTCTCTCTGACAGCATTATGAATAATAATGTTACTGCAAGACAAGAAAGGCCTAGTGGTGAACTTGCAATGGATATAGGTCAGTTATAATCTATTTAATGTTTTTCCATTTATCTCTCAATTTGTTTAGAATGTGAATTATTTCAAGAAAAATCACTTTTTTTAATGTATTTTGCTATAAATTGTTAATTTCTGTAGTGGTTACCAGCTCAGAAGTAAATCACAAAAGAGCCTGTGACAATTAGGCACGTATTCTAACACCGAACTCCTGACTGATGCTAAAGATAGAGTTATGGTTCACCTGAAGCATTGCAGTGTGAAGCTATTATTTTCTTTTTTAATGAAATTGCCTGAGTGCCATACATTTCTTATTAAATCACTTTTTATGCTAGAAACCATCTAGTGAAAATCTTTATTCTCAATCAAACCATAAAAATACTCTTACAACCTACATACTCGATTTGAAGGAAAATTAGATATCTTTGTAGAAACTTGTGTTCTAAATTAATTCAGGAAAATAATTGTTACTTATAAAATTAAAAAAGAAAAAGAAAACTTTGAAGTCACATTTTGCTGACAACTAATTTATTAGAGAAAAATTTAACATAAGATAACTTTTCATATAGATAATAATGAAAATAACATTACTTTTAGCAGTATATATGTTTATTCTGTTCTTAAAAACTAAAAAGTATAATAAAAATTTTTTGCAACAACTAAAGTATTTTAATTATTTATTTAGTCCAATTCCTGTGTTTGTAGCTTACTCCATTTTGATGTTATTAAACCATAGAAAGTTAGAAAAATATAATTTTTCCCTTCCAAGCAGAGTTAATCTTTATAGAATAAAAAATAATTTACAAAATGTTATGCATTTGAATATTATGCCTGTTATAATTGTTATCTATGAAAAGGATATTTTACACAGTAAACATTAATGGAAGTAGTAATTCATTTTGCAATCGGGAATTTATACTTTGCTCTCAGTTCAGATCAAGACTGCAATAATAATAATAATAGTAAAAGTAAAGGTTACTTTATTATTATTTTTTTCTATAAAAAAGAAATGTTATACTAATATAATTAATATTAGACTTATTTTTTTATTTTAATTTTGTGTATGTTCTGGATAAGGTACAATAAAACCTATATATATATATATATATATATATATAGTGTCAGTGACTGCATATCAGAATTACTCTTATAGTCATTCAGCATGTCATGAAATAAAATTTAATTAGTTGCAAAAACATAAATTCATTGATACTGTTATACAAAGCAACTGTGGTCAGGACATTTTGTAAATAAACTTATGTTACAGTGTTGGAATATTTAACTTCAGCCTGTAAATATTATGATTATGGTGATAAATGGATCAGATTTAACATTTTCATGCTTCGGCCTTAAAAAATATAAATAGTATTATTAACTAGTGATATACTACTTTAAAATAAAATTTCTAAATTATTTAATTTTATGATCAGTTTTATTTGTAAAAATATTATTTTTAAGTTCTTTCTGGTTTTCTTACATTCAAATAAAAAGAATTTGAAATCAGTAGATAAGCAAAATATTGAATTATCCTTACAGACTTAAAAATATAGACTGTTTATTAAATTTACCAATTATTAGTGGATAGATAATATATATTATTTATTAAAATATATATATATATATTTTTTTTAACATTAATATTACATTTTATAAGCTTCAGAAAATTCATTTTCCATTTTGTTTGATTAAAGAAGTATGAGAAATCCACAACATATTTTATTTTAGCCTTAATTTGTGAACAAAAAATCTAGAGAATTGGGATTGTGTTGAAACCTACCTGTTTGACATACTCTTGTGTAATGTATAGTCAGTCCATAATTCAACAGTATTTCTGATCATTCAGTATAAAATGTGATCAGCAGTCACCATGTTGGGTTATAAATTCAGTCTGATTCTGAATTTCTAAAAAGGTAGGGGAAAATTAAAGGACTAAATTATATTGAACATTCTCAGAATCTGTCCTGATAGTTCTGGATCTTTCTTTTATGGTTAGACTACCTCGGTTTAATATGCTATATTGCTAAACTTACAGCTCAGATCTGTTTGTTTTTGCCCATAACCATGTTATATTCATTGAATCCATTTTATTATTCCATTGTTTTGGTAGTTTTATTTTGTAGTAAAGTCTATCAAAGTTTCCTGATGCACTTGACAGTACCATATTTCAACAAAAGTTTGCCCTGTAGCTTTATACGTATAGGTTTAAAGCCCCAGTCAACTGTATACTAAAGGAATAAAATATATTATTTACAATAAGGCTTTCAGATATCTTACCGATGACAAAATTATAATATTATTTTATGAACAAATTCTACAAATTGTGTTAAGATTAATATTATGCTGGTGTGGTTTTTACTGTGTGTTTTGTGAGGTTCCACTTTTACTAAACCGTACTTATAAAGAAAAAAATTTTTAATTTTAAGAAAAAAAATGACAACAGCAGCTGGTTTTGGAAAAAGTTATAATTTAAACATCAAATAGAAACTTTTCATTTTAACAGTGTGATAAATTACCCAAATATAGCCAGTGTAATGAGCAGCAAATTCAGTATAATTTTGTAAAGCCATGACAATTTAAATCACTCTATAGCTAAATTATAAAAAAAAATTGTAATGGAAAAGAAAATCAGGTAGTCCACTGTGAAACTAACCTTACAAGCATGCATTGACATAAATATACCTTATATAACAAAAAAACTCGGGAGAAAAAATTTTTTCACTGCCAAATGTTTCATTGAAACAAGAGAGAAAATATGACATATATGCAGTGATAAGAAGATTGTGATTTTGTAAACATCTGAAAGACAGATTGAAAATGATTTTTCAATTTCCTTCATGTAATGTTTGCAGCATGTTTTATGTATTGACGCTCTACACATTTATTGGTTCAGGTCATTATATTAAATGGCATGCACAGAATATCTATTTCTAAACAATTTTTTTTTCTTTTTAATATCCATTATCATCATTGTTAATCTATTATCACTGTAACTTGTTTGAAGAACCAATCGCATAATTTTTAAGCCAAGAATTGGTTTTTTTACCATTTTTACATACACTACCTTATACTACTATTCCTCATTACAAAATCCTACAAATAGTGCATGATGGCAACTGCAACCAAATATCCTGTATCTAAGTATTTTTCTCAACCAGAAACAATTATTAATTCTGATTTTCCTTTCATTGCATTTAAGTATTTTGTATTAACCGTAAAATGTCATAATGTAAAAGTTTTTCTCATTAATTACTAAGTGAATTTAGCTCGCTTCATTTTCTGTGATATCCTTTTTTCAGTTAATTAAATTTTTTTCAGATTATTCTACATGCAAACGTCTTGGAGCGAGTTATTGTGCCCTTCCAAAGAATTATGTGCAACCACGTTGCAGTGGAAGAACTCCACTTTGTCGGGAAGTCCTAAATGATACATGGGTGTCATTTCCTACTTGGTCAGAAGACTCTACCTTCGTCACATCAAGGAAAACACAATACGAAGAGTACATATACCGTTGTGAAGATGAACGTTTTGAGGTGATAACTGAAACTATTTTTATATTCAATTGCAATAGTTTTCATTAATCTTAAAAATCTTTTTTTTTTTTAAATTTATTAGTTCATATTATTAATATTGTATAAACTAATTATATTCATTATCAGACTACTGTATAGTAGAGTCTAGTTATTTTTTAATAGCTTTGAACATTGTTTACGGTAAAAGAAAATGTGAGTCAGTTATGCAACAAACATGTCATCAACGTGTGTAACATTACATGTAAGGCCATGAGGTCTTTGGACAACTGACATATTTGTCCTGTTCATGTTCATCTGAGCAGAAGATATATTACAGTTATTAAATTTTCTCAGTTTTCTTTTTCTTTATTTGTTATTTTTAAGTATTAGTCTTGAAAAGCCTTGGTCAAATATGTAATGAAAAATTTTTGGTTTTAATCAATTTTACTAGTACAGTACTTCCTAATGAATTTCTTTGTACCTTTGAAACTAAATGATATCAAATTTTTCTATAGGCTTGAAAAAACTGTAAAAATAATTTATTTTATATAATTTAGACTAAATTTTTATTAATTTTTGCATTATCATTATGTTAATGAAATTATTAGAAAAGGTTCCAGTTTTACTCGGTAATATTTTCTTGGTCCCTTCACAGCTATTGACTAACTGATTGTAAACAGTAAAAATATTTACAAATTTATATATATATGTAATTAGTTTAATTCATATGACTTTTTTTTTATTATTATAAGTGAATCTGATAACAAAAACGATTTTATCATGTGTTTTTTTTTTCAACAGATAGTGTAGGTTAATTTTTATTAATTTAAAAAATTGGTTTGTTATTTTTTTAAAAAATTATGTATGATATTTTTTTCATTCAAATATTACACTAACAGAAATTACTTTCCTGAAAAAGGCAAAACCTGCTCTCAGCGAAAGAAAATTTTAGTGAATTCTAAATTATTATATAGGTGAAACATGAAAAGTGTAATGAAGTTTCAGGACATGTAAAATAAAAAATAAAGTATATTAAGAAGTTCAGAAATACTTTGTTAATGAGGTTCGGTTGGCGAAAGATTTTGCTCTGATTTCTGCACAGTCAGTAAAATTAAGCCAGACTGTAATTCTTGGTACCCAAATTTAGGGATAATTAGTGGTTTTATATGAAATCTGACCAGAAAAATTGAAAAAAAAAAAATAGGCCTCAGAACTGTATTTTTAGTAGTTGTTGTGAAATCTGGGGTAAAAGACAAAAGAGTTTGGATTTGGGGGTCGAAAAACACAGTTTTTTATGTTTGGTGAAAACTAACTGTTAAATGGATAATAAACACAAAAGTTATAAACAAAACTTGTATAGAATTTGGTTCCAAATAAAATAGTAAAAATAAAGTTCACAGAAACAAAATGTAAGAATTTCAAAGTTTATTAACAAAATGTAACAGATTTTTAGTAAATATTAAATGAAACAAAATTTTCAATATTACATTTTAACATTTTTGCTAATTAAATCACATTTTCTAATAGAACCATTCAATTACTATAAATAAAATTTAGAAAGACTGAATTCTATTTAGGTATTTTTCATAATCAGACATGCTTCATTGCCTGCAGCTAGAGTCTTAAGAATTCATTTGGGAATACTTCATAGTTTTCCTGGGATTATAATTATTATAAATTATATGTAATAATATACCCCATGATGAACATCAAGAAAACTTTACATACTTTCAGAAATGTTCTCTCAAGAAGATATTTAAAAAACTAATAATTTTAATGATGATATCTACTATTTAACAAGAACATTAAAAAAATTAATCTAGAATGTAGTACCACTAAGATTAAAGATCAAAATAACAGGTTGAAGGGTCGAGACATGTCTTTGTAAGTAATACATTTTTAATTTATTTTTTCTGAAGCAATATTACACAATTTATTCTACTACAGTTTTTCCTAAACTGTAGATACCACCAGATCCACAGGATTTCTTGCAAGAAAGAAATATTCAACAATAAGAAGAAAGTAGCCTTCTTGTAGGAAATTTTGGATATTTAAATTTAACATTTCATATATGTTTACATAGTCATGTATCAGGATTATCTTACAGATCATGTTAAGATGATAGTTAAGTTTTTTTTTGTTTTTTTTTCAGTTGGATGTAGTAATAGAAACTAATGCGGCTACAATTAGAGTTCTAGAAGGTGTTCATAAAAAATTATGTAGGCTTTCATCCGAAGAAGTTGCTAAGTTCCGATTAGATGATTGTCTTGGTGGAAATTCTCCTACAATTCACCAAAGAGCTTTAAGGAGGTAGAGTTGTATTTTATTATTTTTTTTATGGAGCAAATAATAGTTTAAACTGTAGTCATAGTGCATATGTGAAAGTATATCTAATCGTGTGTTGTACACAATTAGTATGCACAATTAATTAAATCGATATTAGTACATAAATGTATTTCTTTTCGATGCTAAAAATTTTATTGTATTTCATTGTAAAAAAGCAATATATTTTTTATAAAATATATTGTTTTTTTTTTTTTAAATTTGCCATTTTGTATTATCACCTTAGTTACTGCAGGATTTTTAAAATAGGCTATTATTTTCACAATTTAATCTGGGCTTCATCCATCATCCTAATTTTCTTTAATGTAGTTCCAAACTATTTCCTCACTGAATATAGTAGATAATTATATCACCTCACAAGCAAAAACTGCATTAAAGACAATGAAAACATAATTTAATCACAATACAATTGAAAAATAAATGAAAGCAGTTCTGTATAGTTATTACAGTACAGAGAAATTTCATTGAAAAATAAGATCAGTTTGCCAATTTGCTGTTAATCAAACGAGCTATTATAGTGTAACGTAAAGAGGGACTTGAAGTATGGTTTTTACTTTTATTTAATTCTACTAGCTTTTCCAGTCTCATGAATTCAAAGCTTTATAAATGTCATTTAAGTTTGATCTTTAATCATATAATAACTTATCGTTTCTTACTTCTGTTTTACTTCTACTTAATTTTATATTTTATCTCATGATATGAAGCATTTTCTTTATATCATATCATAGGAAATTTAAAAAAGTTTATGATCGTTAAAGCTTCCTTAATAAACAGTTGATTACTAATGTATGACTGAATAATTAATTTCACTTTGTAAGGCTATCAATTAACATATATACATCATGTTAACAGAATGAATGCGTGTTTATGTACTTATTTAATTAGAGACCTATCTGACTATGAAAAATAAAGTACTTATTTCTATTATTGCCACATTTATTTTTTTTTGTGATTTTTCTTGGAATTTTGTAGAATCTATGGAGATAAGGCACCAGATATTATAGATGGTCTTAAAAAGAATCCTGTTGTTGCAGTACCTGTTGTTCTGAGGCGATTGAAAGCTAAGGAAGAAGAATGGAGAGAAGGACAAAAGGTATTTTATTACTCATTAATAGAAAAAAAATAACAAAATTATAAAAAAAAAGAATGAAATTTGATACATAATTTTTTTTTCTAATAATTAATAAATCTCTTACTTGTTTATTTAAACTAGTGGTTTATCAATACTTAAATTATTGTTATGCTTTTTTATCTGATTACAGGGCTTTAACAAAATTTGGAAAGAACAAAATGAGAAATTCTATTTGAAATCTTTAGACCACCAAGGAATCAACTTTAAACAGAATGATTTGAAAGCTCTGCGATCAAAATCTTTATTTAATGAAATTGAAACATGTTATGATGAGGTTTGTGTTAGTTTGTTATGCAGCTTTAAGATATATGTATACACAGTCAGGACTCTTAACAACTTCTTTTTATAAAGTCCTCTTATAACAAATTCACTGACCTTACAGATTACTCTGATTACTATGATTGATATTTAAAAACAAATTGGCCTATTTAGATCGAAAATGTGATGCCTCTTTAGTGTTTAAACAACTATTGAGGTTCTTGCTGTTCTAAATGACCATTTAAATTTTCAAGTCTGCTTAAAATATATTATATATTTGTTTAAATTAAATGTGAAATGTGTACTGTTTATTTACAAATTTTAAATTATCAGAAATATTTTAAAATTAGCCTGTCTATGGCCATTAATTATGGTTTTTCATTAATTAAAAAAATTCTGATATGAAGTCCTAAGGTTTCTTAGTTTGACAGGTCAGTTCTTAATTAGCAGTTCAGTCAAGAAAATTTACTGCATTAAAGTTGCTTTATAATCAGTAATTTGCATCGCTCCTATATGTTTAATGTCCTGATCAGATCTGAATGGGACCAAGAGGGTTGGTAACCTAGTTCATCTATTGACGCTATTCATTTACATTGCACTTTAATAGTTTGCAGAATCAAGATTAAGCATTCTGATCATTTTATTTTAATAGGATTTCCCTTTTTAAAGAGAAGTACCAAATCACCAAACCCTCGTAACCTGATCCGCTCCAATAACAAGATACTTTTATTGTAGTTCATAACTCAAAATAGTGTTAACACAACTTTATATAAATTATTATGAACTTTTCAACTTAGATTTAGTTTATATTTTTATCAGATTTGAATCACTGAATTTTGATGACAACTTTTTAAGTTATTGGGTTTTGTTTAGAGTGTTTCAAAACAAAAAGAAATTAAAAAGGATGAAAGATTAACAGATTTATGAAAAAAAATTACATGCTGCTGTAAGGTAGTTCTATTTTATTTTATTTTTTTATATATAGAGACATGAACAAGCAGATGAATCCGATGGTATAACACAATCAGGGCCTCATTTAGTTCTTCTGTACAAGGATAAAAGTGTATTGGATGATGCTGCCAATTTGTTGATACACCATGTTAAAAGACAAACTAGTATCCATAAAGAGGACAAACAAAGGACAAAACAGTTATTGAGGCAGTTTATTCCTGATTTGTTCCACCATCCAAGACAAGAACTGAGTGAAGATGAAAGAGAAGATATAGATGAAAAAATGGATGTAGATCCAAATAGCCCAGGAAGTAAGGACGTTAATGGGTTGATAAATAATGGAACCGGTGGAAGAAGCAAAGGAAAAGATGACAGTAACAGTGGAAAAGATGATAAAAGAGATACAGTAGAAGAAAAAGTTCCTCTTCATGCAGTATCCAGCTATCCGGTGAGTCCATTTGCTCATTATGTATTTTTGTAGAAGTTTATTAATATTATGTTTTAATGATCATATATAATTAATTACTTTTCATTAATGAAAAGTTAAATTAATTGCATCATACAGCTTTAGATTGAATTATTTATAAAAAATAAATATTTGCTGTTCTTATTTTATGCATTTTGCTGTTGCTTATTGTTTACTTTGTATTGTTTGATGTAGTATTCCTAAATGTTTATCAGAGATTAAAAAAAAGAGTAAAGTTAAAAGAGAACACAAAATTAAGACATTACAAACAGTAATGTAATGAGTATTGTCATATATATATTAAATGAAATATAAACCACCAAAACAAGTAATTAGATTTAGTTAGTTAAATTTACCACATTAATTCCAAGAATCAATTTTCGCAGGATCCACATCTTCAGCTGTTATTAAATTTTATAATTATATTAAAATTTATTTATAATTTGTCAATATTGTTTTTATACAACATTTTAGATAGTCCTGGACAGCAGAATTTGGGTTTTCATCTATAATAAATTTTCAAAAAACTTAAAGATTTTTATAAAATTTTCAATAAATTAAATATATATATATATATTATATATATTAGTAAGAAAGGTTATTGTGGTAGAGTGCAGCCGTTGTATGAATAGCTCTTTGAAATCTAATAGTTAATTAATGACGTCTTTTAAAGCTTAATCTTTGAGCTGTCTGTATATGTATAGAGTTTAGAAATGTTGAAGTTCATAAGACTTCCTCTGTGGATTGATCATTTCCTTCCTTATCCTTCTTCCTTTGATAGGAAGGATGGAAATAGCTCCTGGTAATTTCTAAGGTTGTATAGGGTAAAAATTTGTCTCTCATCCCAATTCACAGTGCTGTATGATTCAAGTCATGACTGCCCAATCGACTACATCAGTTACTATACTCTGGTATACTGTATTTCATGAAAGGGTAATGTTTGAAAATGAAAAGAGTGATGATTAAAAAACATATTTAAATTAAAAAAGATTGATCTTTTTTAATTTAATATTTAGATTTAAAAAATGTAATATATATATAAAGTAAAGGCTACAGTGGAATTTGTCATTATTACTGGTTAGGTAAGGGGAAAAGTTGTGTTTGTACAATGTATATTCATAAAGTAAGGGCCATCGGCTTATATTTAAATATTAGCAGATCTGAATACAGTTTTAGAAGAGGGGGAGTGGCAGGCCCAGTATTCAGACCAACGAAATTGTTGAACAAGTGAACCGAAAACTGCAATGTGATCGGCAACTGGCGATTAGTGCTCTGGCTGATGAATTTTCACATGTTGGACACACTTCTATCTACACAGTTGTCACTGAAAAACTCTGATATAAATTTTGTGCAAGGTGTGTACCAAAAATGCTCACTGACCAACTCAAAGAGCAAAGAATGTGCAGTGGACGAGTTTTTTTGGACTGCTATCGACAAGATGGAAATTATTTGTTTTCCCACATTGTTATGGGTGATGAGACATGGATATCCAGCACCAATGCAGAATTGAAACGCAGCCCATGCAGTGGTGCCATTCAAGTTCCACAAAACCAAAACAGTTTAAGCAATCTCCATACTCAAGTTAAAAAATGTGGGCTACTGTTTTTTTTGGGGGGGGGATGAAAAGGGTGTCATTTTGGTTGATTTCATGGAACGTGGATAAAAAATTACAGCTGATGTATACTGTGAAACGCTCGCCAAACTGATGTGCAATCCAAAATCAACGATGCGGGAAACTGTCGTTCAGCATAATCCTCCACAGTGCGCGTCCTCACACCGCTGCTTTAACAAAAAGAAGATTCAAGATTTTCGTTGGGAACTTTTAGACCACCAACCTTGGTTGGGTTTATAGTTCCAACCTTGCACCTAATGACTACTTCCTCTTCCATTTGAAAAACTGGCCTGGTGGTCAGTGGTTTGAAAACGATGAGGGACTCAAAACTACCATTGTCAACTGATTGAATTCCCAGGCAGCGAACTTCTATGCAGAGGAGTTAAAGAAACGTGCAGCATTACGAAAAGTGCTTAGAACTGAATGGTGATTATGTGGAAAAGTGAACTAGATATGTAGTAAACTAAAATTATAAGTAAAAACCTTTTCTCACAAGTTAATTTTTTTTTTAATGACCAAATGGCTCCACTTTATGAATACGCCTCGTAGTATCATTTGTCAGATTTAAACATCTATAAAACAAAAAACTGGTAAGAGAAAAAAAGAATAATTTTATGGTTTCATTAATATTTTTTATATAGTTTTATACAAATATTTTGGTTTTTTAGTGAACAGGATATTTTATTAAAACCATTAAACAAAACTTGTTATTATTTTAAATTAAAAATTTTTATCATATTACTAAACGTTTTGTTTTTATTAAGTAATTATATAAGTAGTTTTTTTTTTTATACAAAAGGTATATAGTTTTTATGACAGGTTATCAAAAGCGTATGAAAATACTTGCTCAGTTCAATAACAAATTACATTTGTAACATTGAAACAGAATTTTTGTATTAATACAGGATGTAGTTCAAGCATACATGATACAGCCTTTAGTGACATTGTGTTTAAAAAAACTGACTGCAGTATTAGTAATATCATGGGTACCATAGGTAATATAATAACTATTCAATTATGGTTCTCATTTAAATAAAACATATAATGTTGCCAGAAAACAGCTTTCTTTATCACTTCATATATTAATTCTGAATCATTTCTTTCTGGAAAAAAAAGGATAAATGGTCAACTACTATTAATAGCTCTAATATATTCAATATTGTTAGATGAACTGCCTCCTGATAGAATAACAAAATAGAATTTATCAATTAAGACCTTTTTTTGTAATTAAACCGTTCTGCCTTGATCCTAATTTATTATAACTAGCATTTAAAAATAAATTACGAGGTTGAATCAAATATAAAGAGTAATTTTTTTTTATTAATTTATTGATAAATAATATACACAATCCATACCTTTGTCATTTCTCTATAAAGTCTCCTGCATAATCTACACACTTTTGCCAATGATTTGGAAGCTTGAATATTCCTTGTTCATAAAAGGTCTGAGGACAAGTTGTCAACCAATTGCACACACGCTCCTAGACGTCTTCATTGTTTCAAATCATTCCCCAAGCGATTCTTTCAAGTGTTTAAACAGAAAATAGTCACAGGGGGACAAGTCTGGACTGTACGGAGGGTGGTCGAGGGTTTCCCAGTGCATTTTTTCCAATTTATAACGTGTCAAAATCGCAGTGTGTGGCCTGGCTTTGTTATGGAGAAGGATGACATCTCTGATGAGCATACTTGTCTTTTGTTTCAGTAGGCAGCTTTTGTTGACTGTAGCTACTGGCAATAGTAAGCCGCATTCACTGTTTGTTGATTGTGGAGAAAATCAATGAGTAAAACACCCTTTGAGTCAAAATAAATTGTTGCAAGAACTTTTCCAGCTGACCAATTGGTTTTGGCTTTCACTGGACAGTCGTCATCCTTCCTTCCTTCGCCATTCCTTACTTGCCATTTTTTGACTCTGATGTGTAAATATGGACCCATGTCTCATCACATGTGATAATGGCCTCAAAACATCACCCCTTACCAAAATTGATTCAGAAGTCTCTCGCAGAGCTCCATTTTTGATTTTCGGTCAGCAACGTTGGAACCCATTAAGCACTAATTTTTCTAAAGCCAAGATGGTCAGTGATAATAGATTGAGCACTCCCATAACTGTTACTTCTGATGTTATTTCTTCAACAGTGAATTGGCGATCACCTTCAATAAGCTTTCGAACAACACAGATGTTGTCAGCTGTGAGTCTTGAGCTTGGGCGTCAATCATGATTTTCATTTTCTACACCTTCTCGACCACCCTTAAATTGTCTGGCCCACATATACACTCTGTTCTGGGACATTATAGCATCCCCAAACTGTAACTTTAAACGAGTTAAAATTTCTGCGGGTTTAACGTCTTCATTAGTTAAAAACTTTATGATTATACATTGTGCAACAGACAATGGAACCTATTGCTCACTCATGGCTGAACTGACAACAGAACAGAGCAGAGGAGCTAACCAAGCTGGTTCCTCCTCTCTAACACACAGAACATTAACCCCCCACCCCGCCATCCAGCTCGGATCTGCTTTCTGCATAGAGTAGCAAAATAACAGTTTAAATTTGTCTCACCTTCATATTAATACAGTAATAATATTTAATCCAAAAAAATTATAGGGTTAAATGTCATTTTTTTCCTTATTTATATTTTATTTAAATAATGTAGTTTGCGGTTTAACATGTTTATCATATTGTCAATTGTTTCAGGATGAATGTTACACACTTTTTTTTGGAAATAATAAGTGGTACTTGTTTCTGAGATACCACCAGATACTATGTGACAGACTGACACGGATGTATGAAAGAGCTACACTGATAGCTCGTGATGAATCTCAGTTTCGTGGAAATAGAAGAGAATCAACAGCAGTCGCTCTGAGACTAAAACCGAAGAGTAAGTATCTAAGTAAGTATCGCACTGGGTGGTGGTCTAGCTTCACTACTTATAATCTTTTCTTTCAGTTTCTTTTCTCTTTTTCTTATACAACTTTTTTAAATTGTGCTAACAATTTGTTAAATTGCATTTCCAAGAAATAATAAGTACATCACTATAATTTCTTGATTATTGTTACCAGAATGTACAAAGTAAAAATTTAAACATAAAATTGATTCCACAAAGTATATGATTAAATTAGGTAATAATTAATCATTGCTAATTGATTTAATAGGAAATTAAATATCTCTATCCCTATGTTGGAAATTACAATCTTTGAATTATAATAAACATTTTACTTATTAACGTTTAAGAAATAAATCAGTAGCACATATTTTATATTAACTAAACATAACATTTTATTAAATAGACGTATGTTATGAAATGTTAATAATATAATATAGCCTAATATAATTTATATTAACTGTTATCCTGAAATATAACATTTACTAAATCGTTCATTATAGATCACATTTAAAAATATAATAACAAAATCAAAGAAAATAGCTCAACAATATCTGTTACTTCAAAAAATAAATTTATTATAAAATGGATAAAAACTTTTATTTCTTCTAATGTAAATACTCTATCGATTAGTTTCTTTTCCTAGAATAAAATATGTTTTGTATGACCTAATCGTAAAACAGATCTTTAACTTTTATACCTATATACAGTAATCTTTTTGTAAATAGAAATAATATGTTACCGTATGGTAATTTATTACAGTGTAAATGTCTAATTGAAGATAATATTCTTACTTCTCTAAAATTATTTAATGTAACTTTTCTTGCCAACATTCTAATTACATGTTTTTGCCCAGTTGATGGTTTAATTGTTGCTGCATAGTTTGGACACTGAGCTGTAGTTTAATGTAGGCAATGTTTTTAACAGATGGCTGCATGTAAACATTTTAGAAAGTAATATTTCTGAATAAAGCTTTATTTTTTTTACACTTAAAACTTTTAATTAAATGTATAATTTTAACTTTCTTAATCATATTTCAAAATATAATTTCGTTTTATATAAACATCTTTTAATTTTATATTAAAATTTCATCTACAAATAACTATTATAATATTAACTCTTAAATAATTCATTCTTTTCCTAATCCTACCTAACAATGGACTGCTCATCCAAAGCCTCAGTTTTACATTTTTTTAATTTTATTATTAATTAAAATTTTCTTGCTACAATTCAGTTTACGATCATTCTATAAAAAAAAAAAAGAAGCTCATGTGTACATATATATACGCGTAAGAAGTTATACTACTTTGACGTGAATAAAAAAATAATTTTTTTAGGCATTCAAACAAATTTGAACCGAGTCAAACGATCGATAGACGACATTAAATACGTGAATAAAAGTTTGAATAAATAACACTTAAATTAAATTAAATAATATTTATTTTATACGGTTTAAAAAGTATTGAAGTAGTATTCATTGTCATCATATAAAACAAAATTCTTCGAATGTATTTCAATTAGTTTAGTTCCATTAATTCTTTGGATGACGATTGTATAGGCATGAGGGTTATCAGCGGCATTTTTTGATCGCTTTTTACAATTTGTTGGAACTAAAAAATACCAATTAATTTTTGCTGCCCATTAAATGAAGTAATTAATCACAAGCAGAAAATAAAAAAAATATATAGGATTACTGACATCTGTTAAATTTTCTAACACAGTAACTGGAGATCCTTCAGTCTTAAAAGTAAAGATACTTCCTCCCCTATCCACAAATATTTATGGATCCATCACTGTTTAATTCATCTTGCTTCCCTTGGAAATCTGTTTTAAAACGAGTATCAACAAACTACATTTTAAAAACGTTGTTTATATTGAATATGAAAAAAGATTTTAACTTCCAACAGCTTGCTATAGAATTTTCACAGTGAAGATATAGTTATATATAACCACAGCACTTCTAACTTGTGTTTCAGGTTTTTTGTAATTATATAGACTTAGGAAAAAATAATGGATATTCACTTCAGAAAAATTACGAAATAAAACTGATAACATGCACTGCAAGTACTACTAACTTATTCTGTTTTTTAATTAGTACAGATAAACTCTTAATAGTTATTATTTTTACATTACTCCAACAGATTGCATGTAGTTATTATCACATGTGGTAATAAAAAATTATTTCATGGAATTTATAAAAGTGAAAAATATTGTGTATAATTTCTATTAATTTATAATTTTGTTATATATTTTTATGGCTGTACGATTTCAATTTACTGTATTATGTTCACAACCTACATTGACTATTTAAAAGAATTATTCAACAGTTTAATTATATCAATAAAATTTGAAAATTTAAAAAGTCATTGTAAATTATTATTTATAAAATAACACTGCTAAATGCAATCATTGTAAAAGTATTTTATTAGTTGCGTAAATTTCTCTGCAGTAACACAGGCATTCTCATTCCTAATGAAAAATCCCACGTTTCTATATCAAGTTTTGCTATCATTTATGTGACATTCAACTATTAAAAAAGCGAATATTTTAGTTTTAAACCGCTGTGATCATAAATCCTATACTACTTAAAAATATTTTATTTTTATTTTTAAATAAAATTTAATGGTTAACTTAAAATACCCTTTATGTTTAAACAATTGGAAGATTTGAATGAAAATTTAACATATCAGCAGAATTATTAAAAAATGTATATCTATCTAGTTTATTAGAAGTTTAAATCTGGTTTTCATAAAAAAGAAATAATAACTGTTGATAAATGTGATTTTCCTGTTCACATTAGTAGCAATTTAATTGAGAACATTTAAAAAAACTAACAAGATTTCAAATGTCAAAAAAATAATGATAGAGCTGTATCAGCTCTGGAATGACTTGACTTTTTATTCATGAAAATTGCAGGCTTTTCCACTGGAAAAATTATTTTTTGGTCATTTGATCAAGTTGTCAATCTAACTCTCATTATTTGGGTCATCCCAGGCTTGCCAATAGATCCTTACAAATTTCAAAACAATCCTCAGAGTCTGGTCAGGAGCCTGGACACAAACTCAGCAGTGGTACGGTGCATGTTTTTAAACAGACATGATGGTTGTCTGCACTGTTTAAATAATGCAAAGATGATGTAAAATTTCCTTTACGATGATCTGACAATTCTCATGCTCAAGCTAATTTTGTTCATATTTTCTAGAGTAATGCTCATGGAAATTCGCCCTGACTGCCCTTCATCCTTCAGTGATAGTTTGCCCAACTTTACCATTCAAATTACCTGGTTTAATGCCATAGACTTGCCAGATCTTTTCAGAGTTCTCCATTGCAGATTTCATGAGATAGAATGTTATGTTGCCTGTCCGCTTTATCATGCTGCCTATATTGTTATCACAGGTGTAATCATGCAAGTAGTTAAAAATCATATGACACATAAATACAATCACATAAGGAACACCTTTTGTCATACTGACTTAAATTCACTGCATGCACATGTTCATGGCTCTCTGTGTGTTAGTCTGAATTTTTTATTGCATACTTTATCAATAAATTCACTATCTTTATCGACATGTAATTGTAAATGTGTAGAGTAAATAAGCTACCAAGGCATTATAAAATTTAGTACTTTCTTTCTTAGTGAATTAATGGATCATAAAATTTATTATATTATTTATTTTATTTGTGTACTACCAAGGAATAACAGTAATACTTGCCTTATGGTAATGCTTTCACTTTTTATAACAACAGCATCTTTATTGTTTATAATACATGGATAATTAGGGTGGGTGGGAATAACATTGTTATTTTATAAAGCACCATCAACCACTTTTAAACACCAAGGAAATTATTTGTTCATATGTTTTGTTCATTTTTATTCATTTGTTCATCAGTGCAGTTCTTTTTTTGCCACATCTGCTTACTGGCATAGACTCCCACTAAAGTACAGAAATTAGTATAGATAAAATTAGGGAAGTTGAGAATTTTTAGTCCTCTGTTTCCCGAAGTAGTTTACAGGTCAGAAAGATCTTCTAATGTTAGCTTAGATATATTGAAAGTTATTAATAATTCCTACGGATGCATGCAAGAGATAGGTCTCTGCAAAAATTCACTATAGTGATTCAGACAGAACTATTACAACAGCGAGGTGGTTATAAGTTTTATGAAGACTTATCAGGCTGTTAAATAAAATAAGTGATTCCATTGACTTGATGTCAGATTATTATTGCCTATAAGTTATAAATTCATTACCTGAAATGTTTTAGCTTCAGTATATTTTTAGACCCTTGGAAGTCAAACTGTCGATGCCATTATTGACAGTCAAATGATTTTAACTGATCAGATTCTTAATCACTCACCATTTATAAGCACAGTAGTAGTAACTTTTTATAATCAGATTATGACCATAATTCTAATATAGAATTTTTTTATTTAATCTGCACCTATTTTCACATTAGATATTATTGTGGATGTCATACTAATTGCCTTCACAGTTATTGGAAGCAACTATTATAGGTATTATTTCTATATCTTAAAATAACTTTTTCATTTTCCAGAATGTAGTGTATTATTAGTGTTCCATATAAAAAATAATTTTTCAAGATTTACTGCAGGCTGAAATTTTTTTTAATATATATATATAAATTGTTTATATTGGGGAAATAGAGGAAGGTGTTTCTACTTTTCAGCAAACAATCGCCATTGATAACTTCAACAAGCCTAAATTAACATTAAAGAAATATAATTCCTCTCCCTGTAGAATGATTTCAAAACATAGATTTTTATGATTTCACTGATTTAAACACTACTGTTGTATGCGGTGATGCCTGTACGTTACTAGCCCATCAAACTTTCATGATAAATTTTCAGCATTCCTAGCCTAAAAAATTAAAATAGCACTACAGAACTTGAATTTCATGTTACAAATTTGTTTGAATTTTTATTGTTAAGAATGTATACAGGAATGTGAGAAAATTGTCAAAACAGCCAATTAACTATTTCTGATCAAAAGTTGAATATGACTTGCCGTACGTGCCATCAACCCTTGGTTAATATACAGATTCCCATTTGGAACACTGATGTTAAGTTATATTAAGTATAATTAATAAATGCCTTTCATAAACTCCAAAACCATTTTCATTCATATTCATTACACATATGTGTTTGAGTTGTGTTTAAACTATCATAATACGTTTTGTGTGACTAAGCAAAAGGAAACATGTCTCATTTAAAGAAAGAAATGTATGTTTTATTTGAACATGTATTTTATGCATTTTCACACTCCCATCATCCATTTATGTTGTCCAGCTCATAACTTAGGAAGTAATGCGATCAATGACAATATTCTTTGTAATGGTTGCAAATCGGAGACAAACATAAAAATTAAAATTTTATGGTAATTTTCTCCTTTTTTTCTTGCTTGACGGTTAAATTTGGATTCATAATTTTTCAGTGGCTTAATATGTGACATATAGTGGAATCTGTCTCCCATTAGAATAAACCAGTTGCTGGATGGTTTTTTCTCAGTTTTTATTCACATCAGGAATTAGACTTGAGACTCCAGCATAGTAGTCACAATTTAAACTGATGCACATATGGAGTTCTACAAAATGTAAAGTTCTAACACTCTGATTTTTGTGGTAATTTTAAAATGCAGATGAAATTCTTTTTATCAGAAAAACTTATTTTTATTTGTTATTTTAACTCTGGGATGAACTCAACACGTTACCATAGATAGGTTTAATTACATGCAGTTGACTTCACATAGTTCCTGTTTGTCCCTTCATATTAAACAGTTTTAAAAAAATTAAAATTGCAAATAAGACATTCTTTAACATCTGTGTAGAACAATCTTCACAAATATATGAAATGCAGAAATATAATCACTTGCTATTAAATAAAAGTTATTCACAACTAGACAGATATACTCCATATATTCAAATATTCTATGTGAACTTTGATACATTTGTATCTTCATCGTGTTACACTATCATGTGTAATATTTATCTAAAAGTTATGAATAACATGTATTTTAAAGTGTAAAAGCTAATTTTTTCTCAAATATACAAGTGTAAAGAAAAAAAATTTAAGTTTCGGCATTCAAAAAAGTAGTGGTAATTTTGCAAAAGTAGTGAAAGTAGTAGAAAATTTTGCAATGTTTCTGATGTCTTATAAACATAAAAATACAAATTAAGTCAGCATTTTGTAATTTACACTATAATTTGGAAATTATGCAGACACTTCTTAAAGAGATTTCCTACTACACATAACCTTATTTCAGACAGATAAAAACCAATTATAAATAATGCAACAAAGTAATGTTAAAATTAGGTTTACAAACTGCCTTTATTAAAGGAGGTAATATTTATCAGTTATACTTCAGCAACTAAGCAACTATTTCTGTAAAATATTCTATCAGTTTGCATGTTTATTTAGATATTTGATTAAAACCATGAGGAGATCCCATCATGCATGTTATGGTTCCAAAATAATTCTCAAAAAAAAAGAACAGCTTTTGGTTATGAGTGTATTTATATATGGTCTTCATTCAGTTTTTACAAATCCGCGTTTATATATCTATTTATTATACTTTGTAATTATTTTTCCTTCAACTAGTTCTGTTAAATTTATCAAAGTAGTAGTAAATATTAATAGTAGTATTTTGTCTATATTAATTTTTATTCAACTTTTACGTAGTTTAGTTAGGCAGGGTGACATATTTTAACAACGTATCTTTTGACATTTTAATTAATCTTATTATTTTACAGGTGTCCCACAATGATGGGTTACATTTTAAATACAAATATCTGGAGTTACAATAATAAGTTCTAATGTAAATTGTGGTGAATACATACATGACATGCAGGAGTTTTGTACACTAGATTAAGTTTTGAAAGTCACGTCCTTCAGGTGGCTACCATTACAATGAGAACATTCTTGGGTTCTGCCTTTAAGCTGCACAATGGTGTGGTGGAGTGTGTCAACTGGAATGGTTGCAATTTTCCTTCTGATTTCTTCCTTTAGTGCATCAATTGTTCATGGTTTGTTGGCATAAATTGTCTCCTTTAAGTAACCCCAAAGGAAGTAGTCTGCTGGTGATTTAGCTGGCCAATTGATGTCATCAAATTGTGAAATGAGGCACCCTGAGAAGTGTTGGCAGAGAGTTGCCATAGGCTGTACGCTGTCTTGTTGCATCCACATTTCTGACAGACCACGATGTTCTAACTCAGGAATGAGAAACATATTGAGTATATGATTATAGTGTTCACTATTAACGATAACAGCAGAACCATGTCTGTCCTCGAAAAAGTACGGATCGATGACACATGCATAAGTCATGGCACACCAAGCAGTAACTCTGACCCTTTGGAAAGGTTTTGCATGCACATTGCAAGGGTTTTCTCAATTCCAAAACCCCCAGGTTTTGCTTAATAACATAACCAGATAAGTGAAAATGGGCCTTATCTGACGAGATTAAGTGCTCAAGAAATGTTTCATCCTCGTTGCACTTATCGAAGGGCGTATCGCACAGCGGTTTTTGACAGTCTATCTGGCGGGAGCAACTGTTATGCTACCTGTATCTTATACAGGTGCAGGTATTGTCTCATAATCCTATGGACACTGCTACAGAGAACATTCACTTGCTGAAGAACAAAATTGAAGTGAACATTTACTTCCATTCTCAACAGGTAGTCTTATATCTGGTGGAAGAAAACACCTTTTCTTCCATATTTTATAAAACTCACTGAGTGGAAAATCAGTTGTCCCTAGAAAAGTAATATTTATGCTTTTTTGTCACTGGAACTAATTGAAGCTTATTCTTACCTTTTGTTAAAAAAATTCATTATCAAATAAATTTTTATAAATTAAAATCAGTAAACCCTTCGGTAAGGAAACAGCTTAAAAGTGTGTTTCAGCTGAAAAATATTTTAAGAAGTTATTTAATACTTACGAATTTTGTTTTGAAATTACATACTAATTGAATTTGCTCTCATTAATTTTAGCCACTATTGAAGTAGAAGACTACTATCCTGCATTCTTGGATATGGTAAAAAATGTGTTAGATGGAAATATGGAGGCAAACACTTATGAAGATACTCTGAGAGAAATGTTTGGAATTCATGCCTATATTGCCTTCACATTAGATAAAGTCGTATCATATGCTGTGAGACAGGTTTGTTTGGTTTTTCTATCCGATTAAAAACTCATTTTGTTTGTATATATTGAGATTAAAGTCAGATAAATGTAAAGATATTTTTATGAGAGTGTAAAAAATATAAATTATAAAAAATATTCAAGTAAATATGAAGTATGTTGTAACAAAAAAAAAATTATACTGAGGAAATTTATATTAAAAAGAATTATTAAACAATTCTACTGAGCTGGGGGTGTGGAAAAGAATACTTAACTTGTGTAGTTATCGTAATAGAAACCCTTACTTGAGTAATTATTTTTCCACTCTGTAAACTTGTCTACTAAAAGCATATTTTGCACTCAAGTACCTGAATAATGATGATTGGTTAAAGTCTGAGCCTTGGCATTTTTGTAAAATTATTCTGTAAAACATTGGCCCATAACATTAAAATGTAATAAATTTCAGTGATTTTATAAATTTTTTACAAGTTAACATCACTAATAAATTCTAAGCATGTGAAAATGCTTACTAATTGATTAGTTTTTTCATTATAATAAATACCATTAATTAACTAATAATGCAAACTAGTCTACAGTTATAGCAGACAAAATGCTGGTTGTTAATGTAATATGTATGAGTTCTGTTTAAAAAATATGTAGAATAATGTCATAAAACAAAATGTACTTTATTTAGAAGTTACTTATCTGGGTCCCGTTCAAAGTACTCTCCTCTGCGATGTACACACTTATCCCAACAGTGTTTCCACTTATGGAAATAGTCCTGGAACACTTCTTTTGTGATGTTCTTCAATTCCTTTGTCGCACCTGCCTCAATCTCGGGAAACATCTCAAATCTTCCTTTCAAAGGTCTTTTGATTTTGGGGAACAAGGAGCGAGGTCAGGTGAGTAGGGTGGGTGGGGAAGAACAGTGATCAAGTGTTTGGCCAAAAACTCATGAGTCTGAGGGCTGAATGGGCTGGAGTGTTGTCGTGATGAAAAAACAAGTCTTCACATTTCTGGCCTTTTCCGCCAGATAGCATAACGCAGATGTTTGAGACTTCAACGTAGTAAGTCTGGTTCACTGTGGAGCCTTGGGGAAGTTACTCATGGTGGACTACGCCCTGAGCATAAAAAAAACTGTTAACATCACCTTCACATTAAAACGAATTTGGTGAGATTTTTTTTGGTCTGGGAGATGTTTCACCCACCTACTGAGACTATTAAACCTTTGTTTTGATATCATAACTGCACACCCAAGATTCATCACCTGTTATGATCCTCAACAAGAACTTTTCATCTTCTTCCGAACGTTCAAGCAATTCTTGACAAGACTGGACACATTGTGCTTTTTGGTTGTCCGGCGTGGAACAATGGTCAGACTTTGATTTGCCTGAATCAGGGTGTTGTTTTTGTCTACATGTGAATCGTCAGTTGACGTGGAAGGACGTCCAGGACGCTCATCGTCTTCAATTGACTGACGACCATCTTTAAAATGTCCATGCCACTTAAAAAATGTCGCACGCTTCATAGCAACATCGCCATAAGCCGTCTTGAGCATATCAAAAGTTTCACTCACAGATTTTCCGAGTTTAACACAAAATTTCACAGCAACTCTTTGCTCCTTCAAGTTACTTATTCTAAAATTCGCCAAACAGAAAAACACACTTCTCAAACAACCGCGTAGCTAAGCAGCCAATAATGATATTTGCAATCAAAAAACTGCTTTGTAATCAGCTGATCTGTACAAACTCGGTGACACCAAGCGGATTTGACTGGAACCAACTGGACCCGAGCAATTCAAACAGTCTACGTATTTCTTGAACAGATCTCGTATTGAGTTTGATTTCTAGCAAGGTTTTTGGTTGATTTTATGTTTTTATATGAAATTTACTGTCTTAGTAGATCTGTCTCTTGTGATGGAATAAATACAGATTAAAAAAAAATCAATAATTTTATTTTTTTAAGAAAAAAGTATTAGTTTCTCAATAAATAATACAATAATTCATTTTCCATGGTCCCAAAAGATGGCTGTTTTTAATTCATTGTTATATAGAGCTGTAAAATACCTCAAACGTGATAAAATTTCCTTAAATAAAGAAATAGAAATAATTAAAAACATTGCTGTTGCTAACAGTTATAATGTCGGCACTATAAACAAATTATATAATAAAATAAATAACAATACAAAATTATTATGTGATAAAATGGATAAAATTTACATAAAAAATTAATATACATCTTTTAGTCAAAAAATTGAAAAAATATATTTAAAAAAATGGCTTAACACCTGCATATGTAACTAACAACAAATTAAATATATTAATAATAATTTTAATAAAAAATCATATGATTCCAAATTTAATAAACAAGGTGTATACAGTCTTGTTTGTTGTTATGATTGCGACTGGATATATGTGGGTATGACCAATCGTTAATTTTCCATATGCTGAAGAGCATATAAATAACATTAAAAACAATAAACCAGAAAATTCTAACTTTGCTAAACATAGAATATGGTCATACATACAATCATAATAATTTCATGAATAATTTTATTGTATTTCTTACAAATATTATAACACTTCTAATTTGGAAAAATATCATATATATTGTAATAAAAAATTTTTTAAAGACTATATATTATTAAAAAACATACTAAATATAAAGAAGTAATAATTTAATCTAATAATTCTCTTTGATAACATGGTTCTGTTTGATTTCATTTTAATCCACCAGAATATATGTATATTCCTTCAGTTTACTAGTAGGACCGGGACAGTCATGACTTTTTAAATTTTAAGTATGATTTTTTTAAACTTTTGACTTTAAATATATTAAGCTCCAGAGTATATATCAACATGCTGGTAAGGTGGATTATATTAATAGTTAATTTATAAAAAAGTATTAATTTACTTCAATTATGTTTTTTCTTTTTAATGCTTGTTTTTCTACTTTGTTCATTTTTTAGTGATTAGATAGATTTGAAATATGCCAATTCATGTGGTCTGTTTAATCACATTATTTACAGTTGCAGCACTTGGTGTCTGATGAATCATGTACAGAATGTGTCGATATGTATCTGAGAGAAAGTAGACGTGGTGGCGCTGGTGGACCATGTATTACTGCAAACCAAAGGGCAAACTTTGAAGCCGCATATCAGCGTAAAGCAGAAGCTGCACTTGCGGAAGAAAACTGTTTCAAAATGTTTATTGTGAGTTTCAGCTACACTATGTGTCTTATATGCTAACTTTTTAAAGTAATCATTTTACATCTTTTTACTTTCTCTTATATCCAAAAACTAGACTTCACATTTTTAGGTTCGATTTCAAAACAGTACCCTTTAAAGAAATGTAATGTTGTTTTTTTACAATGAATTTTAGGTTTGTTAAAGATGTAAGTGACTTTAGTGCATTAAAACAAAAATATATCTTATTTTATTTTATACTCTTATAGCTCCTTTTCCTTTGAAGCACAAGATTCCTTGTAATTCGCTGTGCATTTGGCCAGCACTTTCACATTCTTCAAAGTATATTTCTGGAACTATTTTCAGAACAGAAAACATTCTTGATCTAGTCTTGCTGCTTGCTTCTTTAGGGAAATAATCCTATATCTGTCATCATTCATGGTTTTCTACTGGCTTTGCCTTAGACTTACTACCTTTATGGCCTCCCAGTCACATACCCAATCTCATTGCTTGCTTCATCTATAGGAAAATAATCTTACATGGACTATTGACTTTACTACCTTTGACACCTTATGAGAACATTGCTTTCAGGAGACTTTTATCTCCTCTCCTATTCTAATTAGTTTTTAAAGTTTTCTCATTAATTTTACATACATTTTCTGTTTTTGCAGTCATTTCTAGGCATTACGCTGGTCTATATCATCTTAATTAATTTGCCTATATATCATTTGCAAGCTTATTATCAGTTTCATAACTTTAAATCTACATTTCAACTGATTATGGATAGGGTATATGGTCTATAATTTGGTTTCAGACTCTGCTTGATCAGTATCTAATCTGTTTGATACTTTTTCTTCTGTCCTCACCTTTATTTTATATAATTTTTAACTAAGCAAGGTATACATCTTGGAAAGTCTAATTTGTGTTTAATTTCTTTGATTCTGTAACAAGTAAGATCAGCCACTTCACAGAACAACTATATCCAATGAAAAATAAGTTATATACTACAACAAATGAATTTATTTCAACATTGGCCTGTATGTAGATATGTGCTTATATATACATATTGTATAACTATAAATGGATCATTTAAAGAAAATAGTTTTCTTACTATCTGCTATCAGTTTTACTTTGATCATTTTATGATAATAGAGTAAAATGAATTAAGTACCACCAAGGTAATGTTTTGTTCTCTAATAGAAGAGTGTTTCATGTAAAACAATTTGCTGTCTGACATAGCCACTAGTTCACATAAAACGCTCTATTAAATTCTCTCATTAAAGGTGTACTGTTCAGTTACAAAATTGAAATGATTCAGTCACTTTTAAATCTAAAACATTAAATTATAGATAGAAATTTTGGAACTAAATATTATTGTTTAATCTGTTGCTGCTAACTGTCTAAAAATAATTCATATGGCAGAACTCCTATGAATTCAACTATTGAACGTATTTTTTTTATTTTATAAATTACTATAAACTTTTGTGCATGGAACATATTTTATACTTAAAAAAATACTATGGTTACAATATTTTGCTTTTGTTTCCTTTTTTCTTTGTAAAAATTAATAGATTGATTCTTGAACTTGTATTTGCTTCAGTATAAACGGGACTGCAAGCTGACTATAGAATTACTGGATACAGAAGGAGAAGATGCTGAACAAGTGAGGGAAACTGAAAAGTGGTCAGCCTATGTGGATAGATATGCCGATCCACAGAATAAAGAAACTGGTCTTGTGAGTATCTGTTTTTTACAGTATCAAGTTATGCAGTGGATTTGGCCAAATAAGATCATTGGTTATTTGTAAAAAAAATGCTTTGTCAAGACAATATTTAGAATACAGAGACAAATCGGTGTTATTCCAATAATGGGTCCAGGCTCAATTTCTTCTGTTTCAACTAAGAAATTCTATGTTTTTTAAAGCTATTTCTTCTAGAAGTAGTCTTCAACATTAAAGGTCAATGACGTATATATCATTTCTGATTTTTAACAACTTGTACTCTTCAAAACAATCCCTCATTAACTCTCACCCTGTAATCCATTCTGTATTCAGATGTTATTTAATTGGTTTTCTTTTTTTCTTGGAGTGAAAACCTTTTACAGGCACCATGATCTTGCCCCATCGTATATGTGCAGGCCTACCCACTAAAACCCCTCCCCCTCTACAACATGGGATGCCAGGCTCGCCTTATGGTATTACACAGCACTCCATGTCTGATTTAACTTAACACCTCCACTTCTGGCCTTACATCTCTTATTTTACTTCGCCTTGGGGCCAGACAATCGCAGCCCCAAGGGAGACTGAGAGAATTAATCACCCCTGCATTTCTTTCGCCATTTGTTTTGAGGGATTTTTGGCACTGCTTCATAGACCATGCATCTTTTATCTTTGCACTTGATATTGTGTCCAGCCTTGCCACAGTTGAAACTAAGTGCCAAGCAGTCAGACAGTCAGAACCCTTGCACTTATCAAGGGCCACCTTGCCTATTAGGCAAGGGGGCCTGATGAATCCCAGCACCTGAAGCATTTTGCTTCCTCCTCTAGTAGGAGGACAAAGTTTTGTCTAGTTAACACCCAAACTGGTATTTTCCAGGAATCAAATGCCTATTTTCAGTAAAATATTCTGGAGGAACTTCTTTTTTATTTTTTTTAGAGTTTCTAAAAATGTAAGGCGTACGTCCAGTAAGTACCATGCAAGTTGACAGCTACTAAAATAATTATCAGCTGATACATTTCTATTTGTATTTTTTTTATTGGATCAATCAATGTTTTGACCAAGTCAAATGGCTTGTTTATGTACAAAAGGTTCTGGTTTCTGCTGTCCAAAATAAATAATCATGTTGTGTGTGTAAAATGTGTGGGAATTGCACAACACATAGATTATTAATTCATATTTAACAGGTTTCTTTGCCATATATTGTATAAACCTGTAATGGCCTCGAAATCCAATTAGCATTTCATCAATTGTAACAAATTCCCCTGGGTTATTTGAAATTTGACAGTTTGAAACAAAACTATCAGAAAACTCCCTAATTGGGGCTAGTTTGTCGGTGTTAGAACGTTGAACTCTAATATTTATATCATCGAATCTGAGGCTTCTCAATAAAAATCAAAAATAATTTTCACTGAAGTTTGCTCAGAGGATTGTTAGCCCAGTGCCATTATTAGTAAAGCATTTTGACAAGTTGGTCCAATTGCTTCGTTTTACAGCCAATAAAAACATTGTATCAAATGCAGCTAGTATTTCTGTTCTTGTAGTTTTTCGATAGTCTCTTACGTGGCTGTGAGGATGAGCTAATTTTTTCTTGTCAATAAAAATGTCTTGTGTATTTTACAATCTTGATGATCATATCAGTATTTACTATTCAAAAAAAACAATCAGCTCTGTTTTACTTTGGCGAGAAGGTCCTTTAGGTCCAGGAAAAACCTTCACTATATTTTGTTTATGACACTGTTGCAACAGGATCAGAGGCCCGTAATGAGTCTCCATATTTACCTATGAAGATGCAGAAGTCAGAAGTTTCATTAACTCTTTATTGTCAGTGTCCAAATCGACTTCAGAATCACTATCATGTTTATCTACTTTGATAGTTTGCAGCTCAAAATCTATATCACTCTCACTATCTGTATCGTATTGTTTGCTCTCATTTTCAAGGTCTTCCAGTTCATCGAAAACTTGAAGGATTTTATCTGTTGTATGGAATCGTTCCCTAGAAATACAAGAAAAAGTTATGTTTCACATAAAATTTCCCTGGTTCTAATAGAATAAAAAACAAATATGTTTATACAAATTTTAATAAATATAACTATAAAAACACATTGTAAAAAAAAATAAAAAAGTAGAAATATTTACTTACATTATAGTTTAATGAACAGATGCACAGTAGTCACACTGGTCAGAGTGAACACTTGTTTTATAACACAAGGGCTCACATAGGCATAGGTTGGCTGTACGCAGACCCTTGGGAATTAACCTTTTTTCGCCACTCCCTCACATGGTCAACAGTCTGCACAGTCTTATAACAGGATCTTGTCTCTGAATAGTTCATTTGAAAATACCTAAAGGCCCAACTGGCAAATTAAACTCCTTACTAATAAAACCAAAAAATATTAAAAAGGCTGCCAATCTGCCTCCTTCACAATAAAACCAAAAAATATTAAAAAGGCTGCCAATCTGCCTCCTTCACGAGTGCTTGAAGGTTAATGGTCTCATGGAGCGACTGTAGCATTGAGGACATCCTTAATTGATCTCAGCGTCAATGGAAGATTTTCCATTAGATTTTATTACTTTTATCTAAGCAGCTTCTTGCTGCACTACACGGAGCCATCTTTTGTTGGGCCTGTCGAAACCCAGCCCTTCATTGAAAACCACAAGCTTCTGCCAGATATTCCACAAGGCTGGTACATGAAGGTTCAACCTAGGGTTTTGGGTTTACCACTCCATGATCTTTGAAAGCTGCCATTGCACTTCATGAACAGTCTGTTCTTCCTTGCCTCCCTTGGAGGTAACAAAAACTAGAGGTGTGATGCAGTGTGACTTCCACTCCATCATTAACAATGAAACCTTCAGCAGGTCTTTACTCCAGGACCTGGCCAGGTTTCACCCTGTTCCCCACCTCCACAAGTGGCCAAAGCCAGGAGATCCTAATGAAAGCCTTTTGCACAATGTCCTTGTTGCTGGCCACCAGATCAAGGACAGTCACCATATCTGCGTCATAAAAGTTCCACACAGACTGATTAACACGCTCAAACTTCTCAAAGCAGTCCACAGGCCAACTTCTGTGATTGAAGTCTACAACCTCCTCTTCAGCACCCTCTGAGAAATTAGCGAGTGTAACTCATTACTCCCAAGCTTTCTCCATGTGGGTGCAGCTTTGGACAGTTTCCCCCCCTTGAATGGCTTTCCCTGAACCCTTGAAAGTGTTGACTATTAATGTTAGCTTGAACCAGATCATGGAGGATCTCAATCTCCAATGTTGTGTTTGAGATCACAATGTCTTAAGGTCCAAATTAGACCCCGGTCTTGTCGGACTCCATTGAGGGCATGTTTTATCAATATTTTATTAAATTTGTTTAATTTACTTTGAAACTTCTATCTTTTTCCTGTTTAGCCTTCGGGAATTACTGTTTGAATATTATATCAGAGGATGAATGAAGATGATAGGTATGAGTGTAAATGAAGTGTAGTCTTGTACAGTATTAGTTCGACCATTACTTTGAAACTTAAAATAGCTTTAATTTACTTTAAAGTAAAGGAATGGGAAGAACAAAGGAGAGGAGAGAGGGAAAGAGAGCAAGTAGAAAAAGTAATAAAAGTTGCCTAGACAGCTGTCACATAGCTGTTGTATACTGAGAAAATAATTGGAAAAAGGTACCCCTTACATTTGAGCAGAAGGACTTAAGATTGGTGTAACCTACTCATCTCCCACTGTTTATGATTAAATTAACACAATTGACAGCAAATAGAATTACAGCCAGCTAGTGTGCCAAGACTGTAATTAGCTAACCACAGTGTACAACTAACTAGGTTAGCAATTGATACTAGAAATGTTCCCCGGACTAGTTAATGTGTACTTACTAGACCACTTATCTTACTTGATTTATCTATTTGCCTATACTACTACCAAACAATCTGTACTGTCATATGACACTAGAGATTGTTTTTTTTTTTATTGTGTAAAAAATTACTTTTTAGTAATCCTGTTGTTTTTTGTTTTTTTTTAAACTAAGAATATACTGCATAGTGGCATGGTTTTGGTTGAACAAATTAGTTCTTTAACAAAATGAAAACTTCCCCAGTAATAATAATTGATATAAACTGGCAGAACTAACGGAGTACTGAAAACTACAATCTCTTATCTTGCTGAAAAATATGGCAAGTGGAATGTTAAGTGGCTGAGGTCAAACTTGAGGCAAGGATCTGCTACTTATTGAGTAAACTTTGAATTGGTGGTTTTCTCATGTTACTGCTTGAGATCAGTCTGTTAGAGAGGTCCATTACTTAAAGCAAAAAGCTAAATATTAATGATTTTAAAAATTACAGCTTATTTCACTAGAAGTGAATAGAACCGATTTGGTTTAAGGAAGCTTATGAATGAAAAGCTAGCGCTAATGTCAAAAATTCTAAAAAATGAAAGTATAATAACCTAATAGAAATTTTCTGTAGATATGTTTATAATGTTGATGAATACAGTTTATTTTATTTGACCACACCAGATGGTTATGCTTTAAGTGCTACAAACTCAAAAAAAATTGTGGACATCATCACTGTTCTGTTGTATCTGGTAGTAATAAATGGAAGTTACTCATGCTTTTCAAAGCAATTACATTTCATTGTTTAAGATGAATATTTGCCCAGTTCATCATTATTTAAACAAGGATGTCTTAGATGATTGATATGTGAAAACTCTGTGATGTCAATAAACTTAGTCCCCAATAGCTTCCTCAAGTTTTATGATTCTAGGAGACCATCAGTGGCACCCAATAAGACGATAGAGTGCAGCATTCTTTGGCTTCGAATAGTAATTTCATTATTCACATTTGATTTACAATTTCAGGTTTTTCATAAACTTATTACAAAGTACCCTGAGAAGATATTGACTGTATTTTTATTATTTTGAAGGATTATTTTTATTAAACCAATTTTTTTTAATAAAATAATGAGTTTTCATTTGAATAAATGTAAAAAGAGTTCTGCTTCTACTAATTTGTAGTAGAAGTGGCTCTTGAGAACCACTGCTTTGTCCTATTAGTTACACAATGAAATCAGAGTACTTTTTCAGTGTTATAAATAATGAATCGACTATAGTGATTAACTACCATAAAACAGGTACTACAGTGAAAACTAGAAGTGAACCTGCACCTGATCTCTTTTAACTTTTTTTGTGATCTATAGAAGTATTCAATGTGATGTCAGTTGTCTGGGTTATTAAACATGTTCCATGTGTCACAGAACCATCAAGTTATTGCAGATGTAGTTTATTGTCTTATTATGAACCTGAATCTGCTGTTATAATATTTTAGCGATAAAAAACAACTATATTAGTTAAAATTGATAAATTTTCTTTTTTCTTGCTTAAAATTAACTTTTTAATATAATTTTTAGTGTTTAGATGGGGATGATGAACGCGGACAATGGTCTAAAGCCGTATTTTTATCAAGAAATGTTAAAAAATGGAGAGATAAGGTTGGCAGAAGATATGAGCAAATGAATGATGCCTGTTCTAACTCAAACCAAAACCTGAATCAGAAGTCTAAGTATGATAAATAATTTATTTATTCAATAGTTCAGTGCATGTTTCTTTATTTTTTGAAAAATTTCCACTTTTTCTTTCAAGGTATTCTTGAATAATATTTACTATAGTCATGAACCAGGTATTTGTTCATATTTCTGATTTACTTAGTAAAGATAAAGCAGATATGTTTAATGATGCCAGAAACATAACAATGTGTAAAAAATTAAACTGTATTATTGTATTGAAAAAAGTTACATTTTATGTGATGTATTGTTACATAAAATTAGATAAAACATAAAGCAATAGTAGCTGTGATGTTATTTTAAACCATTAATTATTTATTAAAAATTTTAAATTAATTTTTTATTTTGTAAATCCTAGTATATTTTAATAAATGAGTAAATATATATGTATTAATGTATTTCTCATTCAGAAGGTAGACTACTCTAAAACCACTTTGTCATTTTCACTTATTTTGCTACTATTGAATAGAAAATAGAATCATGTTTAGTCCACAGGTAGCTCCCATCAGATTATACTAAAGGTGCATAGGCAGGCTCTACCTCTGTGTAGAATCCTTTATTTATAAAAGGGATTCTCAGCTTCCTAAGAAATATCCTTGCTCACTTCCAGAATCAGTCAGCGTGTAAAAGTTTCTGACTATTACAAATTGTTCAGCTAGACCCCTGACGTAAGATATATTAATGTAACAGAAATTTGTTGAACAAAAGTTCACTGACTGACAAATTGGTTGTAAATTCAAGTTACGTAGTTCATATGACCATCTTAAACTGGTCTAGAAATTTTCGTCTTGCTTCACCTAATGATTTCAGGAAAAATTATGTACACACATATGTTATTAGTTTTGTTTTAGCAATTTGTCAGATAGATTTTAATCCCCTTTTAAGATGTGATGTTATATAGTAAGAAATAAAAATTTCTGCATCATTTTTTCTCTAAAAAATTTTCTATGGTTCTAATTATGATTAATTTGATTTGTAGTAAAAATCTGAGCTTATATTTAAATTCCAGTATTGTTTTATGTGTTTGAACAGTTTCTGTAAGATAAATTAACTCCCTTACAAGGTGATATTTTGAGTAGAACACCAAGAACATTAGATTGTCAACTTCAGAGACTCCCCACAGTAGATCAATCATCTACCTCCTCCTTTCCTGATGACAGGGGGATAAGATGTCTGGAGTGAAGAAAGGCCTTCTGTCACTAAAATCTAGATGTATGGATGTACTGAGATGTAATGCCAGTGACAGAAGAAATTTGATAAAGGGAGATGCTAAGAAAGCAAATCTACGTAACTGATGATTTAAATAATGAGAAGCTAACTCTTTTGTCAGTTAACTCAAATATTTTACAGGCTGCAGTTAATTGTATATGTTTTTTTACACATTGTAATTTCCTGATCTTAAAATTTATATTCAAGAATTTATTTTGTTATTGAATAAACTAATGGATAAATGCTTGTTGTCATTCATTCTCTTACAGTCCAATCATTTCTGGCATGCTGAGAAAATCTATTCATTCCAAGGCTTTATTTTTAGTTTTATGTGTGGAAAGCATCAGTTCATGAGCATTAATCTTGCTCCATTGATTGTTTTCTTTATATTTATGAGAATATAATTTTTTATTGAAGTACATCACCTGGTTCTGTGCAGGTTTTATCATCATATATCTAGTATATGAGAAAACCATTAATCTATGATTCTTTTAAAGTAAATAGATCACATTTTTAAACTAGATGGAATGTAAGTATCTGTTTTGTAATTTAAATGAAAGGTGTATTTAAAGTATTTGCATACTAAATTTTGTACTTTATGTGTTACAGATTATATTATGAATAATATATTAAAATTAAATATTTAAGTTAAAACTAATGTTTTAATCTATTATTTCATAATTTGTTTTATTAATCATGTGCTTGCTCTAATGGTATATTATCGTATGTTCCTATTAGTAAATTTATTTTAGCTTCTTTATTTTTATTTCACTTTGAATTGCAGTACAACATGTACTGCAGTTCCGATCATCACCATGATAACGTTACTTAATTTTTTTATTTATTTTTTCAGCGACTCTTTGAAGATAGAATCATATGATGATACACAGTGTAGATTTAATTTACGTTCTTATCGTATGGTGTTTGTTGTCGATAAGGAAAATTATCTCTACAAGAGACATGCATTGTGTAAAGCAAGACAGGTAAATTTTTTTCCCCAATATTTACAGTGTAAAGAAATTAAAGACTTATTTTATTGTTTTAAATTGACTGCCTGTATTTTTATTGCATAAAGTGATACTGACTGATTCTCACAGACACAAATTTCAGCCCGTAAGTAGACCTTGCAAAAAAAAGCCAATTTTTGTTCCCTTTACAGCAGAAAAATTCTAAAACTTGCTCTATAATTTCCTTGGGAGTGATAGCTTTCTTTAAATATTTTTTTTACACATAGAAACAAGTTCAGGATCAAAAGCAAGAGATTACTTCAGAATCACATGTCATGTGATTTGGAACTTTTCTCTGCATCAGGCTACACCTCTCAAGAGGTCCTAAACCCAAAAGCATTTTCTTTTAAGACTAGAACCATCAGGAAGATGTAGTCCCCTCTATTGTTTTTATGTAAATTGAAGGCCTCAAAATGCAGGTTCAAAAGAACTTAACCCAGTGGTAAAAAGTTTTAATAGTTTTTTCAAAATTTCCCAATAACATTAAAAAATGTTAATTTCAAGAAAAGAAAGATGCGAGATAAAAACATTAGAAGTACCATTTTACACTTACATACATGTGCAAATCTTATTCTTTAACAATCTACAATAGCATTAACACTTGACGTGTGACCTGGCAAGGGTATACACTACTAATTTCAATGTTTTTACTATGTTTCATATTTATTGTTAATTAATCTGTCAAATTATGTTGGTTATAATCAGCAGGGACACTTGATATACAGAAATATGCCGATTGCCTATGGTGTAGATAGTCGTTCTTGAGCTAACATCCATGAAACTTTGGTTAAAGTTTTTGCAGTATTTTGTAATAAAGTAGATTTGATCTGGCCAGATCATCCTGTAACACCCTGTCCATTATTTCAACCAGGTCCGTTAAAATATTAGAACATTTTATTCTTCTTGTGATACATATGTAGATATTCTTTAACAAATTAATTAATTTAGAATCGAAACTCATCTTAAACAATTTAACCCAAAGTTTATTCCTAACAATAGAATCAAATGCGCATATGAAATCTACAGCTGTAGTATACAAACTACCACCCTTGTTTCTTATTTTTTTATTAAACTAATGAATATAAAATAAAAATGTTATATAATGGGTGTTTTTTTTTAGAATGATAGAACTTTGAATTGAAATAAAACACATAAAAAGGTAAGTTTGAAGCCAATTTTGTTTTCATCTGAAAGATAAATTTCTGCCATTTAATTTTTGAAAATAATTCCTGGCATATGTCCACCTCGACTATCATTTATGAACGAACCGTATTCGATCAGTCCAGTTTTGAACCACTTTTTCAAGTAATTGGGGACTTATTTCATTAATAACACGAGTTATTTTTGCTTCCAAAGTGTCAATTGTTGCTGGTTTATCAGCATAAACCAGAGACTTCACATATCCCCAAAGTTATTTTGTCTGGGGATATGTGAAGTCTCCACTGGTGTTAGGTCACATGATCTTGGAAGCCATTTCACTGGACCATTTCATGAAATTTTGTCGCTAAATTGTTGTTTCAATAAACTGATCGTTTCGGTGTGGCACCATCCTTTTGAAACCAAAACTGTTGCAGATCGATGTCATGCAAATTTGGAAACAAATAATTACTGATCATTGATCTGTAACGATCACCATTGACAGCCTCATTTTTAAAGAAATAGGGACCGACAATGCCTCCAGCATATAACCCACACCGTACAGTCCATTTTTCAGGATGCGATGGAGACTTAAATTTCCCCAGGATTGATCTTACTCCATATACAGTAATTGTGCTTGTTGAAATAACCATTTAACCAGAAATGAGCTTAGTCACTAAACAAAATTTTTTTTATAAAATAGTGGATTAGTTTCCAACTGATTTAGGCACCATTCACCAAACAAACGACATTTATTATGGTCTTGTGGCTTCAGTTCTTGCATCTTGTGTGGCTGTAGACCAAGATAACATCTTTCCATAAAATTTTCCATGTAGTTAACGGACAAAGTCCAATGGCAATGAATAGACACATTTGGATTTTCTTCAACATTATCACTGACCGCACCAATATTTTCATCTGTACGTACAGATCTTTGTCTTGTTAGTTTTTCATTGACTAGAGTAAATGTTTTTGAAATTTATCAACAGTTCAACAAATAAGTTGTTCTGATGGACAATCACATGGTGCATCTTAAAAATTACTATGTGCTCTGTGTTTAGCGAACAGAACATTGATTTTGGAAATATATTTCCACAATTTGTAAACGTTTCTGCGGCATTAGTTTTTCCATGATCATTTGCCAGTGCTCACTGATCTGAAATGACAAAAAAAAATGACAGCTACCTCTATCAAAAGTTTTATCACTCTAAAAAAAATATTCATTCTATAGTTTCTCTCTCCTCTGTATCTAGATTTTTAACCAATTTTTCTGCAGACAATAATACAACACTTAATTCAGTTACAAACAATTTATAAGAATCTTCAAAAAGACAGTTGACAAGGGGTATGTCTACAATTATCAGACATTCCCCTTATCTCAAGACAAGATTCCAGTATCTTTGAGCATTTCAAATTTTGTTTTTTTTTTTTATATTTTGAAAAAAATATAACTACATTATATTGATAAATAAATCAGAATTTTTTTTTATCACCACCATTAATTTTTTAACCTCTTTTCTTTACCCAACACACAGCATCAAACCAGAATTTATTAATACAGTTATACTCATTAATGTTACATATTATTTGCTTCATTCCAAGATCACTGGATTCCTTGCAAATCACCCACCTCCTGTAAGTTAAGTTGTCCAGCAGTAGAAGAAGTCACTGATGCATGTAGTAAAATGAATGAACAGTCTTTTTATAAATTCTGAACTTTTAGTATCATCCCATTTCATATTCTTCATTTATGTCCATTTTTTGTTTACTAACTTTTTTTTACAAATTAGTAGAGGACCCTCTGCAATTATAAAATTCAATATTCATTGTATTACATCAGGCATACCAGTACCTAAATTACTAGTAAATGTTACATCCCCTCTCTGGTCACTCTGTGATCTACCATTAATTAAAAATAAAAAATTCTGTTCCATTAGTTCAACTGATCGTACACCCATTTGGAATTTATAATTCCACCCACTGTGTAACGCTTATCAAAAAAGAGAACTACCTTCAAACAATTCTTTGGGACATACATTTAGATCACCAACTTGGCAGTTGTGTTCCCCTACTATAATAGAACGTACTCCAGTATTCTCAACAGCCTTGTTAATACCAAGTCTAAACACTAATGGAGGTGGAGATGGCTTAAAATACACATAAAATTATTAAAAACAAATTTGTCAAAAATACATTTTGAACAAATGTCCAGAGTGACAACTAATCTAGATTTTCTAAAGGAAATTTGTATAGGTAACCTATGCAAATTTCCTTTAGAAAACGATAACCAATTCACTGTTAACATTATCCCTCCTATTCAAGTTTATATTCAGATAAAAATTGATACTAGATAAACTCTTATCAACATGAGATGCATACACAGTAAATTGTATTCATTATTCCATTTGTCAAGATCTTGCAAATTCTTAAACTCATTCACATTTCAGAACAAGGTTTTTATTCTCCCCTCCACATAACTTCACATATCTTCACTAACTTTCTTTTCCAATTTTCCTCTGCGCTAAAAAAGAATGCATCAAACCCTGTTCTATTTTTCTCTTAAGTGAATTATCCCTTTCTCTGACACATGGACAAATAGTAACAGTAGATGTCCATCTTTTGAAAAACTTATCTTTGGCCTTGTTAACTTATTTTAATTTAACCTGTATTTGATAAAGATTGGCTTAAACAGAACCATATTAAAAAATGCTGTTTTAAATTTATTTTTATTTAGATTTTTTTATGAAGAAATTAATTTCATCCATTACACCGATAAATGTATTTTTTTAAATCTGTGAATAAGTAGCATCTCATGAGGGAGCCCTCTAACAATATTTAATTCTTGTTCAATCAGTTTTAAAAGCTACTGCCGTACATAACATCCAAAATATAACTTACATTTTCTTGTGGAGTCCTAGGTGCATTAACCTTGTCTACTCAGAAAACCATATCTACTGCACTGAAAATTATAATTTGATAAAGCCTTAATTATTACTAGTCTGGATATTTTGTAATTTTCTGTTTTCATTCTTTAAATCTGAGATTTTTTTATTACCATTATCATTCAACATCTTGCTTGACAATCTAACCGTGTTCATCCAACATTGAATTTTAATGTCATTAAAATGCCTAATTTGCAGAAAATATTGCATTGACACCAGTGTAACTTTTAATATCTAACACAATTTAACAGATATAATTGCAAAAATGAACCATAGAAAATAAATTTTCTTTAATGAGCTTGATTACGGGTAGGGGGGGGCCTGTTTCCTGTAGAAGCTTGAACCACATTCCATGTAAAACTATTAATAATAATGTAACAATCATAGAAATATATGGCCCTTGAATGAATGGACGTCATCCAGAATAATGTAATTAAACATACTGACGCCGAATGGCTTTGACGGCACATGGCACTGCATAACCGTGTAGTAACCCTGAGAAGGGCTGTTGTCGTTGATTGGCTTCAACGATTCGTTGTAATTTATAACCTTGTGATAGCCCTGAAAAGGGCTGCCATTTTTTGCATTAGCTCTGAGAGAAGAGCTGTTGGGTCTGGAAGCTAATCTCCGGGAAAGTTGATTTGGCTGCAGTCGGGGAGTTGGGGCTCGTCCATTGAAATCAGACCAAGCTTCCCCTCAGCGGCAGTTGGGTCTCCACTACAGTGTGGTGGTGGTGGCCCCCAGAGCCCTGCAGTGTCGGGTCGGCGTTAGTCATCTTACACCGAGATAGTTCTCCCTGAGCGATCCAATGCTGAGCTGGCTCCAGCTGCTGAGTTCACCGGCCAGGACAATTGAAGCCCAGCAAGCTGTAACGGGAAGGTAGCGTTTGCGTCTAATGGCTCTCTCGGCGGGCCAGCCATGCCTGCTGCTCTAGCAGGGGTGTTGGTATCTGCCTTGAGGTGGCCAGGGAACTTCTTCCATCTTCGTCTTGGTCTTCTCCAGGTGGTGGTCAATGATGAATTAAAAATTGACTCGTGCATGCTCTTATTGGAGCCTGAGAGTGGGGGGGCCACAGCACCACTATGGTGAAAGATATGCGTGGCAGGAGTGATGCTTGTGCAAGCGCATACATGTACTGTGCTTCTGCTGACATTTGAGCTGCTACAATTGCTGTCCACCGATATTAAGTTAGGCATATATATGTTGTAACAATACCCCCCCCCCCCCACATAGGCAGCGCATACAGATCCACATTGTATGGATCTTGCTGTAGTTGTCAGGGTGTGATGTGCAGGTTTCAGTCCGGAGACCTTTAGCTGGATGTCTTTCTGGTCGATTTCATAAACTTGCCCTGTTCATTGAAGGACCATGTACAGGCCTTCCCATGGAGCCTCGAATCCTGCATTGCGAGCATGGCCGGTGTGCTGCCTGACGAACACTTGGTTGTCCACCTCTAATGTTGGTTACTCTTCTCTGTTGTCTATGAACTTCTTTTGACAGTAAACCTCTTGGTGTGCTGCTACCAGTCGCCAGGTCTCTTTAACTGTCTCCCAATGAGCAGTTTGTTTGGTGGCATCCCAGTTGTGGTGTTAGCCTGATTTCTAATTGCAAATAGCACTCATGGCACACTTATCCCAGGTTAGGTATTGGGCATCCTGCTCCAGGGCTATTCTCAGTGTTTTTTTCACCTCATTACAACGCTTCGTGGGATTTGCCTGTGGATGGTATACGGGTGTTCCAGTAAGCAATGTGTTGTTGGCAGCATAACTTCCTCCACTTCTGGCTTGTGAGCACAGTCTTGTTATCTATCAGGATAGCCCCAGCGGCAAAACACTTCCTCCTCCAAACAATTGAAGATGGTGTCCATGTCAGCTCAAGGAACAGGCCTAACCTATACCCAGCGAGAAAACAGGTCATTCACCATCACTAGGAACCTGTTGCCTCATTTCATTTCTGGGTATGGACCCATTAAGTCAACTGCCACATGCTTCAACAAGCTGTAGGTAGGCCTTTGGGGTCGCTGATTGTCTGGTGAAGGGTTTGGCCCTTTGTAGCTGGCGCATGTGGGGCACTCCCATATGTACTGCTGAACATCCTTCATAAGACCCTGCCAATCCTAGTATTGGTGGATCGCCTGCCAGGTCTCTTCTGCCCTGGGATGACCGGCTTCCAGAGCATGTTTGTAGTATAATATGACAACTAAGCAATTGCCGGGTGGGATGTACACTCCCACTTGTTAGGGTCCTGCCCTAGAGCTGCACCCTTCTGTCCATATGCCATCTTTGTCCATTCTGAGTTGAGTGCCTGGGACCAAATTTGGATCCTGGTGTAATCGTTGGCTTCTTGTGCTTCCCGCACCTGTTGGAACAGGGAAGTGGCGACGACTTCTTGCAATCAGGGTGTAACTGCTCCACTCTTCTTGATGGCGTTCTGTTGGATGTAGTATATCCTCATCACGCACCATTTTAGATTTTCTTCTTCAACTGGTTCTCTTGACAACAGATCTGGTAGTTCATCCTCCCAGCCAGGACAGTCCTCTAATATAAACTTGAAACTTTGAACCAATAAGGCCCAGCGAGCATATTTTGTTTTCTGCCCGGTGGCCTGCCTTAACCATGTCAAAGCCTTGTCCGTTCTGAGGATGAAAGTTCAGTCTTCGAGGTACAGTCAATAGCGTTTGATTGCAAACACCAGAGCGAGGCATTTGAGTTCATTAGAGTGAACTCAGAACTGGTATTGGCTGCCATCTGAAACTGAAAAGGCTGTAAAACGTTTGGCTGATTTCTCCAGGGGTATATGCCAATATACACATTTAAGGTAGATTGTCAAGAAGACACAGGCGCTTCCCAAGTCTGTAATAGTCTCATAGATCAGTGGGAGTGGTGATTCCACATCTGTGATACTGTTGAGACGTCTACACAAAAATGTGGTGAAGAGTCCTTCTTAGCAATGACTACTAGGGAGTTGTAAGGCAATATCGACAACTGTATCACCTCTTGCTTCAGCATCTCTTCCATTTGTTCTGTTATAGTCAGTTTCTTTTCTTTGCCGTACCAGTACATCAGTAAGCAAAACAGCTGGCTTCCTTCCTAAAGTCAGGTCCATGTACTACTGACCAAGTTGGTTGCAAGGAAGTGCTGGAAAATACTCCCTGATGCCACTTCAACACCATCTCCAATTTTGTCTTTACCTCAGGGGATACTGTACTTTTCACTGCTGACCAGTCCAGTGTCAATGCCACAGGTTCAGGTTGATCGTGCCAAAAAACAGTTTTGCAGGTTTCCCTACCCAGATGGAGGCAGCTACGACTAATCCAACACGGCTTGTTGCTCCCTCAGCCAGTCATGTCCTAAGATGATTTCTTCCCAAAGCCCCGGAACTAGCAGAAACGTTGTGGGAATTTTCATGTCGTCGCAGAGAAGCTCTATTTGCACCACTCCTATGGTATGGCACAAAGTAGAATTCAATCCCAGATCTTGATGTCTATGTTGGAATTGGCTTGCCACAGTAACAGCTCAGCACTTCCAAAGCTGAAGTTAACCGCAGAATCTATGGCTGCTTTCATGAATCGTCCTGCTACTTCAATAGTGATTGTAGGGATGTCTGAGCCCAGTTGATTGAGCGCTCCACAGCCGGGACCCTTACTCGTTTCCCTGCTGCGACTTCCTTATTGGGCAGTCCCTGTGGAAATGGTGCTCCAGGCATTAATGACACCATGGAGCCAGGTTGCTTCTACGTCGGAGTTGCCTTGTCATTTGTCTATTCTCTTCCCTATCGTCTTGTACATTATGAAACCTACTCCTGCCTGCCCTTTATTTGAAGCTGAGATAAATATTCTAAAATCACATGACCAAAAGTCGTTTTCTTCTTCCCATCGAACCTTGCTATTCCTATTACATCTACATTTAACCTATCCATTTCCCTCTTTAAATTTTCTAACCAACCAACCTTTTTTAGACTTCTAACACTCCATGCTTCAACTCTTTTTAATTTTCTGGTGACCCCTTCCTTAGTGGTCCCCACCAGGAGATCCGAACGGGGTACTAGTTTACCTCCAGAATATTTTACCAAGGAAGACACCTCCATCTTTGATACATGGAAATACAGAGAGCTACATTTTCTTGGAAAAAAGCAGCTGTAGTTTTCCATTGCTTTCAGCTGCGCAGTACTCAGAGGACTGAGTGATGTTGATATGGCCGTTTAAGTCATTCTGACTCACGCCCTTAACAAATACTGAAAAAGCTGCTGCCCTCTTTCAGGAAACATTCCTTAGTCTGGCTCTCAACTGATACCTCTCCAATATGGTTACACCTTCAGTCTAGCTACTCTGTATCACTAAGTACTCAAGCCCCCTCACAATTGGCAAGGTCTTATGATTCGTAGACGGAGGTAATATGTTTAAAAAGTATAAACAAATATGTAAATTTTAAACTCCATTTACATTATCAGTTTGGCGCAATAGATAAATAAAATTATATTAAGATATGGAAACACATTGAATAATCATATCCAAACAGTTATGGTACAGCATTATAAAACAGACAAAATAAATACAGCAAAACTTAAAATAATGAAGGAAAAATACTTAGTTGATATAATGATTTATCTAGTTTCTTTTTATAATTAAAAGATTGTTATTAATTTTGTAAGATAAGTGATAATAAGATATTAAAATTAGCATAATTTTATCAAAGCTTATATTTTATAAATCAGTTCATGTTATATACTGTTACCACATATATGCCTAACTTAATATCAGTGGACGGGAATGATAGCAGCTCAGATGTCAGCAGGAGCACAGTACACGTACGCACTTGCACAAGCATCACTCCTGCCGCGCAGTTCTCCTACCATAGCGATGCTGTGGCCACTCTCAGGCTCTAGTAAAAGAGGGTCACGAGTGAATTTTTAATTTATTGTTGACCAAGAAGAAGAAGATGGAAGAAGTTCTCCCTGGCCACCTCAACGTGGAACCTCCCGGCAGATGCCAACATCCCCGTCGGAGCAGCAGACCTGGCTGGACTGCTGTGGGAGCCGCTGGATGCAAACACTACCTTCTCGCTCCAGCTCGCCAAGCTTCAATTGTCTGGCCAGCGGACTCAGCAGCAGGAGCCAGCTCAGTGTAAGATTGTTTAGGAGAATCGCCTTGGCAAAAGACAACCGACACTGCAGGGCTCTGGGGGCCACCACTGCCACACTTTAGTGCAGACCCAACTATCGCTGAGGGGAAGCTTGGTCTGATTTCAGTGGATGAGCCGCAACTCCCCAACTACAGCCAAGTCGACTTTGCCGGAGACCAGCTTCCGAACCCAACAGCTCTTCTCAGAGTAATTAAAAAAACAGTGGCCCTTTTCAGGGCAACCACCAGGTTATAAATTACAATGAGCGATCAATGACAACAACAGCCCTTCTCAGGGCTACTACAGGGTTATATTGTGCCACATGCCGTTGAAGCAATTCAGCGGCAAGTGGTGCCCGATGTGGGGAGAAGATTGATCACAGCCATGCCTCTGCTGACCACATATTAGGCGACAGACCAAAATCACAGACTGCCTGGTTGTGGGCATCTGTACAGCATTTCCACCAGTGATAATGGCAACCTTCAGCGGTCTACCACATGAGGACCCAGAACTGTTCCTCTCTTATCTACAAACTCAGCTGCAAGAACAGAGAGTGCCTCGATGGGCCGTGTACACCGAAGGGCAGCTGAAAGTTGAGGCTCTGTCCTGGGCCAGGCAATACAAAGACTTACAACTTGTTTGGTCAGAGTTCATTGACCAATTTCGGCATCAATATAACTGCCTGCACACTACTGCCAAGCTCTGGTCTCAATTTTACGAACAAAAGCAAAGATCTAATGAATTGGCGGAGCTTTTCCTGTTGAAAAGCTAGATATTTTCCTCAGTATCTAGACTTTTACTACATTAATATAACAACTGTACTATTTCACCAAGTGTCTTTGGAAGGAGTACGGTAGTTTTTTTTAACTGTTCTGATTCGTACATCATGTGCAGTAGAAGGCAGAAATTTTGCTATATTATTTTCAAAAAATTAAAAGTAGCTGAAAAAGAAATTTTTACAGCATTTATATATTACATGGTTTCAAAAACAGCCTAGTTAAAAAGTGACTAAAAATTGTTTACGTTTCCTTTATTATCAGATGTGAAGTTTCTGATTAAATTTTATAAACATAAATAAACTGAAAAATCAACAAGTTGTGTATCAAATTTTTATGAATTAACAGTAATAATGAGGTATCCAGTTACATAGCATGGCTTTATGTTTCATTATAATACCATATAAAAACGGTTAACCTGACCTGAACTTTCTGACCTCAATGTAAATATTTTTGTGGTTCTATTAACCACTGTTCTATTAACAGTCAAACAGGAGTATTTTTCAAGTGTAAATTCTAAATATACTGTAATTATTTGTGAACACTAATAATAAATCTGAGTTTAGAATACAAAAATTGGTTATAATTTTAAAACAGACAATTGAAAAACAAAACGGGTTGTTCAGATGAATAAAACTTTTTAATTGCTAGTGCCGAACTCTTTCATAATACATCTTAGTTTCTAACTGAGCACAGTTTCTCCATGAGGCTTACTTTTATGCTAGTTAATAGGTTTTCTAGAATGTCTTCTGCCATTAAGCATATTTATTTTTATTCCATCTGGATACATAGCTACATTTGTTAACGCTTATAGATTTTGCACATTATGTTTTATTAATCACATTAATAATTATTTTTAGTCAAATATATCATTAGAATTTCTTCCTTTTTTTTCAGTCTCATCCAAGCTTAAGCAGAAGGCTTGCTGCTAGATTCAGGAAATGGCATGAAAACTGGAAATCTGAACACATCACTCAGGTTCAATCGGATGAAGCATCTGATTGGTTGATGGGTCGTGCACCTGATACCATTGCGAATGTGACACGAGTTCTTACAGACAATCCCATCGAGCGACCTCCTTATCGATCGTATAACCGTTACAGAGTGAAACGGTTGGAAGAAACATAAGCTCTATGTTATGCATTACTTAGAAACATACATATTTGCTGTCAACAATAAACCTATATTGAGAGCAAAATTTGAAAGACTTGAAGGCTTAGTTGGAAGTAACTGCGTTAAAATTACCAGTATTGTTATGCATAATATGTGCTGTTTGTTTTGTTTTAATTGTATTATGAATGTCATTTTTCTTCTAACTTCAGTTAAATTAATTTAAGTATTTGAAATTCTCGTATAAAACAAGCATTCAGTACTGTTGCATAATTTAAGTTTTATAATTATTATTTTTAAAATTATCTTTCTGAAAGTCATTTTTAAGTTTATTTCCTCTATTAACAGGGAATAATAATGTGAAATTTTTTTCTTAAGATACCAGCTCAGGACATTTTCTAAGTACATTATTAAATATTAACTTCTTTTTTGTAAGTAGTGTTGCTGATAATGAAATGAGTGTTGTATCTTCAATCATTTTTTATTTGTTAAAAATGGAATCTTGACTTTAATAGTATAAATAATTATATATATATATATATAAATATATATATATTTTTTTTTTTTTTTTTTTGTTATAAATATTTATTATTTTAGTTTTTCTGATTAATGTTATTGATGTATACTTTGTTTCTATAAGCTTTTTTAACATGTGAATTTTTAAACATGTGATATTTTTTTCTTTGTTTACTGTTTTTATTGCACGTAAAAGAATGTGATATATTTTTGTTCTAATAGCTATAGAAAAGGGGAGATGGGCAGAAATATGACATAATGAAAAGATTATTACTGTTAGTAAAATCTATTTCTAACAGTCATATATATACAAAATAGTTAATTCAGTTTTGTGTTAATCTTAGGGTTTTTTCTGTATATCCGTATTGCTCTTAAATCACTCTGAAGCCATTAAGAGTGCATTTCCAACAACAGTTATGGATATATATATATATATATATATATATATATATATATATAAGAAAATTCTCAACACGATATATGCTTTATTATATAAAATCACAATCCCAACCTCTGAAATTTGTTTGTGTAAATGTCATATGAATACCATATAGTAACTCATTTTTAATATTGCCCTGAAGCACAGTAAAATTTAAATGCCTTATCATTCTGATATTGTAAATGTTCAAAATTAAAAACATTGAACAGCTTGCCTAAATGAGCAGTTCAATGGAGTCATCAGGGTATAGCCATATTTTTTACTATGCCATTATCTGCTTTAATAGAATGAAAATTAGTTTCTTTTGTAACTACTTCGTTTGGTTATAACATATTTCAGTTATTTAATTATTTAATACTCACAATTTTAATTTTTAATCCAAGTAAAGGATAATGTACAAATTAATCTACATCACAACAAATGAATTAATTTTACATATTCATTGCAGACTGTGCTAATAACATACAGTGACTATCAGATAAAAGGAAATTTTCTAACCTGAAAGTTCCCATCTTCCTAATAGATGTCCTGTTGTATAATTATTCAACTGATGTTACTATAAATAAAGTCCCTTTTTATTTTATAACCCGTCATTATTGGCAGCTGTTTTTAATGACTTAAGTTAAAATTAAGTGTTTATTTTGTTAACTGTTAGGAATATTACCATGGGATTTTACTGTAAAAAAGTTAACATTTTAATGTGGTATAATGTTAAATGATAATATAAGTGTATATTATATTAGTGACTGTGGTACATTGAGCGTGTGTGAGCAATGTAAATTTAAAATTGAAAGTGATAGTGCATCTTTAATATGCTAAGGGTAAAACAATTATTTACAAGTGCCACTACTCAGGTTTTATGTAGGATTATGAATATTCTTTATAATATAGTGGTATTTAATATGGATGTATATTTTTGTATATCAGATTTTTATAGTACAGTATTTCTTTTTGAGAAATATGACAAAGAAAAATAATGTATAATAAACTTATAGCATTCAAAATGTTTGATAATTCGTGTAATTTATTAATAGTAATATAAATAACTCATATTTCCAAAAGAATGTAACACGAGTAATTTGATCGTGTAAATTGTTCACACAAGCACAATGAGCAAGATTTTTTTACCGAATGTAAATATTTGTAGTTAGTTCCAAATTGTTCAATGAATATTATTAGACAGTATGTTACTGTTGTGAGTATAACATTATTATATTTACAGGGGGAGAAAGAAAGGTGACATTTTGTTCCGGTGTTTGTTTCGCTGTAGAAATTGATAAAGTATAACTAAATTGTGTTACAATATGCTAACAGAAATTATGATTTCAATTTATTATTACTTTTCTATGGTCAAAAATAGTTCGCTGTACTGCTGGAATATCCTATTTATCTTCTATATTTCTGAGAGTTGAATTTATTTTATTTCTCCTATACATACTTAATTACTCAATATGTTAATTTTTTGTGATATTGTAGGCAATAGGTTTTTTGTGCCTGGGGTTCAGTTTCCCCCCTTAAAAAAAATATTATTCATATGCTAGTGTGCATAAGAAAAATGGCTGAAGTTTTTGGTAAGAAAATTGTAAATATGTAAAATAAATATTATAAATATTGTAGTTCAGGAAATTGAGTCATTAGTTTCAATTGACATGATTAATTTCATTTCATTTCATTACATTACTGTTTTATTGATTTCATCATTCCAAAACTAGTGAAGTTAATACATAATTTGATATTTTATATATATATATATATATATATTGATCAGTAATATATATATTACTTTATGGTTAAGTACAGTACAAAATTTACATTTGTTAATTGTTCTGCAGTTTGGTGAAAAAACTGATTTTTCTAAAGCATATTTCTAATTTTACTCCTGTAAATTATTACAGAACTCTAATTTCAATTAAAACTAGATTCTGAGGCTAAATCATTAGTTATTTTTAATTAGTATAAGTTGAATTTTTTAATAGATTTTATTTTATGTTACTAGAATGACATTGTACAGTAAGCTGATAATTATATAATCTTGTAATCCTGTAAAATTATAGGGTTTCTTTCAATCTATATGTTCTTTATTTTTTTATCCTTAATTATTTCTGTGATATATAAAGAGGCTCAATTTAGAACTAAGAACAGCAAAGAATACTTTTCTTTAAAAGTTTTGAGTTCAGTCCCTGTGTTGAATCTTTTTTACATTCTGTGGAATTATAATCAGACATAGAAAAATTTTCTGCCGCATGAAAATATCAGTATAATTCCAATAAAACTGGTCTATATTTATTTTTTAACAATTTCTTTTACTATTTTTTCTCATAAGATTATTTATCGCCTCATTTCTTGTTTTATAATTTCATAGGTTATTTCAGTATTTAGACATTGTATGTTTTCTTAAATAGCATTTATTGTAGCGGTTGTAAGTTCAGCAATTATTGAAAATTCTTTCTTTTTAAATCGTGAAAAGCGTTTTGATTTAATTCTTATTCGACTTCTAAAATGAATAAGAGGAAAGTAATATCATAAAAATATAAGAAAAGTAGAAAATCTGTGCTGATCTCAGATGTGTTTTAGCAAATGTGGTTTCAGGAGAGCAGGTTAAATATCAGACTAAGGTTATAAGCATAGTTCCTTCTAAGCTGCGCGGCCAAACAATGATTTTAGAGGTATTGCAATAAATTGCACAGGGAAATTTGTTTCTCACACATCTACAATCGGCTATTGTAAATATGTAAGGTATACTCAGTGACAGTACTGAGTAGCTTACACTGTGACTTTCTTACGATAGTTTATAACTACTATTCACAATAAAAACATTCTATTCAGTTACAGGCAGTTAACCCAAAAAATGGTAATGTTTACGAGTGATGTAGCCAGTTTTATACTCAGGAAGAAAAATGCTGTAGCAGCAATTCCCAAGAAAAATATCGCATTTTACTGAACACTGTGTAGCACAGGGAAGATTTAGGATTAGATTATTCATGGAAAAATTTCTTTATTATGCAGGATAAAGAACATTTGTGTACACAATGTTTCACCGATCTGGCATCAAAAAGAAAAATTTTGAAGAATTAGTTCAAGTATTAGAGCATGATGATCATGCTCTAATTTAATGGTTTAAATTATCATTTAAACCATTAAATGAAGTTAGATGATCATCCAGGTATTTCACAGTTGGTACTTAAGTAAAAAATTATGATATATTATTGAGTATTTAAGTCAAGCAACAGATGCAATGGCCCCATTTTACTGTGAAAAAAATCCTGACTAATTCATGAGTTGGGTAGCAATAATTGCTCTGAAATATGTATTAGACGAGCTTACATCCTTATGCAAATATCTAAAATAAAAAAGTGATTTAACAGTTACTGATGCTCATTGGTATATAAAAATTACATTTAACAAACTAAAAACTCAAAATGATATTGATACTTCAGCTATAATTTGATTTATTGAATGTGTATGTTCACTTAAGAGAGCAGATGTCCAGATGAAGAATTTAAAGATTGGCACAATTTTTTGATAATGAAATTTATTAAATTCAGGAAACAATTTAGATTTCAGAAAACAAAATAAATAAAAAATATTCAGAATTTATGGCAAATAAAAATGTTGATGTAGATAAAATATGGAATGAATATTTAGAATTGAAATTTACAGTTCAGAGAAAACTAAATTAGGATTGTTCAAGACAATTGTTTTAGTGATATGTTAACCTTTGTCCCAACTAACTCTGAATTATCCAACCTTTCCTTTATATATAACATTATGGTAACTTTTCAAGCATCCAGCACAGCCTGCGAACATGGATTTTTTGTTATCAATTCCATAAAAACAAAATACCTAAACAAGACTCTAAAATGAACACTTAAGTGACCTTATGAGAATTAAATTACGTTTAGCCAATACAAATTAAGTTTACACAGAATGAATTTATTTCTATGAAAGACAGAAAGTTTAAAAATTTTAAATAGCTTATTTGCAATTTCATAATGTGAAACAATAAATCATCCAAAGCCAACATGGAAGCATTTTGTGTATTAATATGAATCTGATAAACTGAATTTTAATTTATAAGCTTACAAAATGAAAGGTATTGCTTTATATACAATATTTTAACCTGTTATACAAAAATATTAAGCGTAATACATTATAAGTTTAGAAGTTAAATTTATCATTGTCCGATTGCAGGTTTCTATGCCACTGTTGTCTCCATTCATTTCTGTTCTAACTCTTCTATTCACCTTTCCAATGCAGTTGTTAAGATTCTACTTCCTCTCAACAAATGTCAAAACCAGTTTCCTTTTCTTTTGTGTACTTGCATTGTAAGTGCTTATTCTTTAATCCAATTCATCAGTCCTCACTTTATCCATCCTTCACCAAATCCACACCTCAAAAGCCTCAATCCATTACATCTTTCTTAACTCTTGTAACTCTTAAACATTTACTATGCAGAAATTTGCTCTCATTGAAGCCTTCCTTAGCCATTCCATTATCCTTCCTTTTATTTCCATTGTGCTCTTCCTACCTCTGTCAACATAGTCCCTAAGTATTTATAATTTTTCTTTTTTTCCTTGGCTTATTCACTAAATCCTCTCAGTTCACTTCCCTTACTTAGTTTTCCTAATTTTTATTTCTTCCTCCAGAGCTGTTAACAGTCATTGAAGAACTTTTATGCTATCAGCTAAAATTACCATATTACAGTAGATCTGAAAAGTTCCCGAACTAAATTTCTATAGTCGATACAAGTAACACTACCTCTCAGACAACCAAGAAACTGTGTAGTACGATATCTGACGAGTGTGTGTACAAAATTTCATCACGTTTTGTCACTCCAGTCTCAAGTTGTATTTGCCGGCATACATTGTATTCATGTGACCTTGTGTGAGCTCACGATGTGAAACAGAAGCACAATAAAATTTAAGTGTTCAACTTCAAAAATCTTTCATTGAAACTTATTCAATGATACAGTAAGCATTCGGTGATGAAGATGCACCACATACTACATGTGGTGGAAGCCATGTGCGGTTTAAAGACAGTAGAAAGTCATTTGATGACAATGAACGAAGCGGGAGACCATCAGCAGCTGTTCACAACGAAAATGTTGTGAAAGTGTGCGCACTCCTGCTCGAATAATCATGAATTCTAAATTCTACTTGGAAGTAATGAAACACCTGATGCGTCGCATTCATGAAGTCTGGCCCACGTGCTGATTTCCGGGCAGTTGGACTCTTGCACGACAATGCCCCGGCCCACATGACAACATTGCAAATGAAATCACAGTCTTATCCCATTCGCCTTATTCACCCGACTTGGCTCCAGCAAACTATTTTCTGTTCTGTTCCTGAAACTCAAGTTGAAGATGAAAGGCTGTTTTTTCAACAACATTCTGACCATCCGAAGGGCTTGCACTGAGCAGTTGAAGGCAATCCCACAAAGTGATTTCTCCAGAGCATTTGACAGGCTCACCAGTGCTGCAGTGAGTATATAACTAGAGAAGGGTTCTATGTAGAGGGCTGATGTGAGTAAATTGGTTTTTCTTTAAATCTGTATTTTAATTTAATTTAGTTCACGAACTTTTCAGACATGCTGTGTGTAATCACCAACATATTATTTTTCAGTAATTATTCTTTCTTCTACTACATTCCTTATTTAATACCTAGACCCGGTAGTCATATTCTTTATTTACTTTTATTGCTGTTTTTTGCCTTGTATATAATTCATAAATTAATTTTCTCTCCTTCAATTCTACTTTTTTCTCTTTAAGAATCACTGTAATTTTCTCCCATTTGGCGATCAATGCTTTCTCTAAATCTATGAAACTGACACATTCATCAAACTCTCTCTCTCTCTCTCTCTCTCTCTCTCCCCCCCCAACCATCCTTGGTACCCCAGTGGCTCCTTTCCTGAAGCCATACTGTTCCTCTCTTTTCATTCCTTTCCATTCTTACCATCTCCAGATTAGGACTCTTAAACACTATTTTAGCAGCACAAGTTATTGATATCTGCACTAGAAATTCATTGACTTTCTTAAAAGCTTTACTATACCTTTCATCTACTAATTTGTTTCCCTTCTATTCCTTAACCCTAAGCCACACTTTCCTCTTCAAATTGGACCACAGAATTTCAGGTTCCCATTAGTACCTCAGAGCAGTCTTTCTTGATTTTATTACCTCTTCAATATCTTCACAATTTGATGTTGGTGTACATACTTCTAATAAAACTATATCTTTGGTAGCATTCCAGTCCTTAACAGTATTAATCTGTCATTAATACAACATACTTTCTGCACTCATTTTGCTACTTCATTTTTCCTTTCTTTCTTCCAGAATAGAATACGGTAACTTTACTCTTCATTTTAATTTTTTTCATTTCCCTTTTGAATTCTCTAACTTTCCACTTGGTCATACAGTCCAAGTTTCTATACGCAATTGGTACTTCTTTTTTTTTTTGCTTCTAAAAATCCAAATGAGAAGCTACTTTAACTCTGTTGTTAAGATTTAACAGTAGAAACCACGACTTCCTGAAAAAAGTTTCTCCATTTTGGAGGCAGTCTCTCACTCCCAGGGGAATAAAAGTGCCATGTACCCACCACTGCTCATCACCCTTTGAGAAGGAGAGGCAAGTAAGATAATTTTGTTTCATAATTGTTTGTTACATGTGCCACTTGTTAGCATTACAAACTGAAATGCTAAACTTAAAAGTTTATAATAATTATTTATTTTTAAAAATAGGGTGTATTATTCCCTCCATACCAAAAATTGTTCCCATCCTAATTATACCTCATGCAGAGTGGGTGGGAATTAACTCCCTATTGAAAACTGTTTATTATTTTAATACTTAACAAATTCTCATGAAACAAAAATATTTTTTCCTTACAATGGTAGAATTGGTTATACATGGCTAAAATTCCACATAAGCACCACCAGTTTCCTAAGTGGATGGGGATATTTGCGACAGACTTCAGATATTCCAGCAGTACGTTTCCAAGAACTTGGCAAATTTGCTCCTCCAATTCATCAAGAGTTTTTGGTTTTATGCGATAAACTTCCTCTTTTGTCCACCCCCAGAGGAAGAAGTTGAGGAGCATTAGGTCAGGACTCCTTGCTGGCCATTCAAGGGGGCCACAACACTCCAACCAACGTATTGGAAAATGGGTGTCAAGCCACACATGAACAGGACTTATGAAGTGAGGCAGGACCCCATTTTGCATAAAGATTAGGTCGTTGGAATTGTCTAATGTGGATACATTACTGTGAACATAATCATGCATTCATTGTGTCCTGAATGAGATATAGACCCAAAATTGGATGTCATGACACACCACACTGTGACCTTTGGTGATGTTGGCTTTTTTCAACAACCATCCTCGTATCCTCTGTTGCCCAATAATAACTGTGCCGGTTAACAAACCCCCAACATGAAACATGGCTTCATCTGACCACAGGATATTATCAAAAATATTGGACCAATCTTCATACCAAGCAAGCATCATCTCCCAAATTCCAACTGATGATCACAGAATTCCTGGCAGTAACGTGGTTTCCAAGGACGAAAATTCAACTCTTTCTTCAGAACAGTTTGGATTGTGTTGGAATAAACCACTTTCAAAAGATGCCTGTCTTTGTGATTTCTGAGGACTTCGAATGAACATTTCCTGAACCACTTGCACATTTTCCTCCATCCTGGATGTTAAAGGGCGACCATGTCTCCTGTTATCTGATAAACCTGTGTCCATTAGCTTCAAGTGGCAATTCCTTATGGTCTTTGCATCTACTGAGGCACAAGGTCCTTTCACACTTCGTCACCCATCTCTGTACTGGTACCACGGACTGCCACACTTCGTACTGGGATGCCAGCTGACCCTGCTCACACAAGGTTAGACATTGTGTCACTAATACCTGCAATGACATAAATGAGATATGTAATAGATTCTACCAATGTAAGGAACAAAATGCTTTTTATTTCATGAAAATTGGTTAGCTATTAACAAAGTTATAAATAATTTTAAAAATTTGTAGTCCATATTTTGAATTGGTCAAGTTTGAGGCATATAATTAATTACTGGCTATAATTTTTTTGTAGTTATTCATCTGATCAGTTTAATTTTTCTCATAGTTATTAAGAGTATGATTAGAATCAATTTTCTATATTTGCCACACAGATTTTTTTAATATTACTAAATTAGCTTATTATTCACAAAGTAATTTAAGTAAATAATACAGTATTCAGTATTTAAGTAAATAAAAACTTGTAATAGTTTGTTTTAAAAAATATTTATTGTAAAAACAGATTAAATATAAGTGTATATCTGAAAATTATAAGTCAAATACACTTTAATATAATAAATAAGTAATGCAGTGCGGTAATGTAGACAAAATACCGTGTAAAATAATTACATCACTTATATAAAAGTATATTTCAAAACAGTTCATAGTGTGACAATATGTTTTACATAAAATATATCTTTTTAGCATTTTTTTCTTGAGCTGCATTTTGCAAGCACATTACAACCACAATGACAAGAGTTGCAATTCAGTTGGGATATTCCACAGAAAAATTATCTCCAAATTACTGAACAAATGCCTGCATATAATACATATGTTACAATGATGAAATTTCTGGCAAATAAAGAAACCCTTGTAAGAAATATTATGTTGGATGCACTGGATTTTTAAGTTTTAATAATGCAGCTCACACATAAGATCATAGAATCGTATATTTTCTCCTATTAAGAAATTTGTCTAAAGTACTATGTTAAGAATACAAAAAAAAAATATGAATGGCTGCTGATTTGTTACAATAACAAAATCAACTTTTAGAATTTGAAAACTAAACTAACACCTTTAAAACAATAGTAAAAAATAATGCAGAATCAAAGATCGAGACAGGATATTGCCCTGATGTCATTCCTGCAATAAACCAGTAAATTCTGGAAAACGTACACAATTCGGTTGCATTATTCTACCCATGTACAAAGAGAATGGTATCTGATGCATTGTCGCAAGAGGATAGATGACACTGAACATCATTGAATTGAGGATTTGTTATGGGTTGATATCAGCAATGAGTTGAATCGTATGTCGCTATGCTGTGAAAAAAGGCATAGTAAATTAATATTAATTGCCAAGAAAATATTCTATGTAACTTGCAAAAATGTAAAGTTTATGTAATTACATATTCAATATGGATGTCTGATTTCTTGATAAATCTATATTTACTCCAAGGTACTTTATATGATTCAGCTCTATGGGCAGCTTATTAATGTAAATGTAAATTCTGACAGGTCTTTGTATAATCCAAAATTAATTCCAAAAAATTTATATTAATTAATAAAATACATATTTAGTATTATAATATAAAACACTTTTATTTGACATGCAAGTAACTTTTTATTAGAACTAATGCCGTATCTGCAGTTTTTGGAACAAAATTTTATGATTTACAGTATTGAGGCTAATAACCACATTTAACTCTATCATTTGTCTTAACAATGTTAATGAATAATTATCTGTCTGTCTGATTGTATGTGGAGAACATTTAGAATCTACTCAATCGCTATATTATATTTCAACCAGTCACTATTTTCAGCATCTATAGCAGTATGATTTGTGTCTTGTTTTTTTAATCGTTTGCTGGCTTAACACAAAACCAAAAACTCTGGTATTAAAAGAGGTGTTTAAACCTGATGTAATTTATTTATTTCTAGACATATTTTTTTTTATAATAGTATCCTTCCTCCTTAATCCAGTTGATAACTTGTCACACGCTTTATTTTTTTTTTTATTAATTTATAGCTTTCTCAGGCTAGTCCATATACAACACATGAAGCCAACTTTCTTTCTTTGCTTTAAATTCTAATACTTTATACTCAATACAATATATGTTTCAACAGTTTTCCTGTTTGGGTTTAACATTTGTGTTTCAACTGATACAAAAAGTGGATAATGAACAGTGAATGGTTAGCATATTTAAAAGATTATGTGTGCTTGATTGTAGAAATTATCTATGCAGAATCATTTGAAGGTTAGTTATTTTATTAAAGTAAGGCTTCTAACCACCATCAAGAGTATCAAAAAAATCTAGGTTCATATTATCTATTTTTTTGTCTTCAATCATTTGACTGTTTTTATGCAGCTCTCCAAGATTCCCTATCTAGTGCCAGTCGTTTCATTTTGGTATATCCTGTACATTCTACATCCTTAACAATTTGTTTTACATTCCAAACATTGTCTGCCTGTACAATTTTTCCCATCTACCTGTCCCTCCAATATTAAAGCAACTATTCTATGATGCCTTAAGATGTAGCCTATAAGTCTGTCTCTTCTTGTAACTATATTTTCCCAAATGCTTTTTTCGTCAATTTGCCACACCTCTTCATCTGCCACTTTATCCACCTATCTGATTTTTAACATTTTCCTACAGCACCACATTTCAAAAGCTTCTAATCTTTTCTTCTCAGGTACTCCAATTGTCCAAATATTTCACTTCCATAATAATAAAGCTACACTCCAAACATATATTTTCAAAAGTCCTTTCCTGCTGTTTAAATTAATTATCTACTTGAGTATCAGTATTGAGATCTCCAGTAATGTAATGTTTTTTTTTATACTTTTATTTAATTTATATATTTTTTATTACTTTTAAAAAATCTTTTTTATTGATGTCATGACATTTGTACAGCCCTGAAACCTTGAACTGGTTTTTTTGTGCATAATAGTACTTATTATTTAAAAATTTGAGTTCAAACTTCTAACTTTAATTAATAAAAATGTAAGAACATTTTTAACCTTCTTTTTTTATTTACAAAGTCAGAAAATTTGTTTTCAATATTTTCAGTTTGAATAAGCATGCCTACCATATCCATAAAAATTAAATTACCTGTTGTATTAAAATTATTAATTCTGGTATTAGTGTTTTAGCAACTATATTAATATTTGAAAATAATTAACAAGAAATGATTATTTTTATTTTTGGTGTATATTACATTTACAGTAGGTTGATTTTTGGTACTGGGAAGTTAATGCTGTTGTTTCACTGTAAGACAATTGAATCAAAGAAGCTTGCTGCTATTTAGAATGAGTTGCTTAGCATTTCAAATCCGATAGAATAACACCCAATGAACCTACTATGTGGACATTTAGAATTGTTCCAGCTAGTATATAACGGTGAAATTATGTTGCACATTGAAATTTCTATTGTTTATATTACTTTGTAAATATTTTTTACTGAATTATTTTGTTTCAATAATTTTCATTGTAGGTTTCATCTGTTATTGCATCCTAACCTTAAAATGACTTCAGACTTCATTTACACTTGTACTGCTACAGATACATATCTTTTCACACACTTAATAATAACAGAGCCTTCTGTTTTTTAATCATAGTTTTTATTGGAAATGAGGTGTTAAGACTGAATTACCCCCATATGATCAAATGTAGAATTTTTATTTTCACTAGTTGTCATTTTATCAAAGTTATCAGACACATACTCTTTTTTTCAATGGAAGTATAGTATTGTTTTTTGTGTCATAAATAATTTGTAATTAGATGTTTTTATTTTCACTTTGAATCTTTTCTTTTAGTAAATCATTTTTCCTTTACCTCTATAGGAAGCATTAAATTGTACTTAAAATATGTATATATCACTGGAAGTAATATACATAGAGTAATATAGAGAATAGAGTGAAGGACGCAGGATTTACTTCACTAAAAAATAAACAGCAAATTGTGCACAGTGCATTACCATAAGCTGTCTTTCTCTCAACCTTTTTTTTTCAGAAATGTTTCATTTAAACATATTTGGTTTCTAGTGCAACCCTTAGACAGAGTTGCTTATCACTGAACCTACATAAAGAGTACCTAGTTGCCTTGATGGCTACAAGGTGCCATGAATCAGACATTCCACTCATGGTACTGATCCAAAGGAGTGATTGATAAAGCAAGAGTAAGAGGATGATCAATGACCCACAGAGAACTCTAACCAGGAAAGTTTACAATCTTGACTTTGACTTCTTGTTACATATATAAATAAACTGATAAAATTTTGAGGTTGAAGGTGTTTTTTTTTTATGATTGATGGAATTTTTTAATAATACAGTAATACCTCCTCAAAATGGATTCTGACAGGACCAATTAAGAAATCCATTTTGAAGACGTTTCCATCTTGCAGAGTTTCGTTAAAATTCAAGCTAATTTATAGTGAGGTCCTGTGGAATGAATTATACGAATATGAAGTGTAAAATATTTGTATAAGATTATATGAATATAAAGTTATGACAATATATGTTCAAAATATTCCGAAAACTTGTGTATTGTAAATAAACATTATTCACTAGTTTTTAAAAATTGTAAAACTGAAATAAATTATTTTTAGAGAAAATGTATTATACTGTTTACTATATAAATTTTGACTTGCCATATAGTTGTAGTGAGAACTGTTTTCATTCATAGATATTTTACAAATATATAACACTTCTATCTTCAAGATAGTTATAGTTATTGAAAGTTAACACACTTAAAAAATAGGAAATACACATAGCCTAAAACACTACATGAACTAACACAGATTCTTAATTTTTTCAAGTACTGTATGTAAACTCTAAACAGATATCAAACCAGAATGTGTAACAGTACTGTTTCCAATCCCAGTGTTCAGAGCACTGAATAAAATGATTTTCAATTGATATGTTTAGAAATTCTAAGAAATAATTAACTGTTGACAAAATATATCACGTGGATTGTTTACATAAGCTGTTGCCAGCTACCGTACTTTATTAATGACTGTAGGCTTATAAGTCAGAAGTTAAAGCTATAAATGCGACGGGGCATATCTTGTGCTAAACAACAATTAATCTTAGTGCGTTTATTGTTTTCAAATTGCTGTTTGTGTATAATCTGTTTCTTTTAATCACTATATTTTATTGCAAAATATTACATTTTTTGTTTCCTTTTTGGAATAGAGATAAATTTAACTAGTGAAATTAAAGGTAAAATCCACGTTTCTTTTCTGTTCCTGTATTATGAAGTTATCCATGTTGAAGAGGTTAATTTTTATTAAAATAAATTGGGACTTGGGAAGCGAAACTGCCATTAAAATGTATTTTTTACAGACAGCAATAATTCTGTTGCAAAGAATATCACATGAAAAAGTAAAAGACAAAACAAAGAAAAAAATGTATATTTGCTTCTAAGAAAAATGGAATCTTCCTCTTCCATTTTCCTAAAAGGAAAATGGAATTTTCCTAAGAAAAATGCTCATATCCTTGAAGAAGTATATTATGTATGTAGTCTAAATTTCTCCTGCTGAGTTAACGCAGTGTTTTTTTTTTTGTCTTCAGTCATTTGACTGGTTTGATGCAGCTCTCCAAGATCCCTTATCTAGTACTAGTCGTTTCATTTCAGTATACCCTCTACATCCTACATCCCTAAGAATTTGTTTTACATATTCCAAACGTGGCCTGCCTACACAATTTTTTCCTTCTACCTGTCCTTCCAATATTAAAGCGACTATTCCAGGATGCCTTAGTATGTGGCCTATAAGTCTGTCTCTTCTTTTAACTATACTTTTTAAAATGCTTCTTTCTTCATCAATTTGCCACAACACCTCTTCATTTGTCACTTTATCCACCCATCTGATTCTTAACATCATCCTATAGCACCACATTTCGAAAGCTTCTAATCTTTTCTTCTCAGGTACTCCGATCGTCCAAGTTTCACTTCCATATAAAGCTACACTCCAAACATATACTTTCAAAAATCTTCTCCTGACATTTAAATTAATTTTTGATGTAAACAAATTATATTTCTTACTGAAGGCTCGTTTCGCTTGTGCTATTCAGCATTTTATATTGCTCCTGCTTCGTCCATCTTTAGTAATTCTACTTCCCAAATAACAAAATTCTTCTACCTCCATAATCTTTTCTCCTCCTATTTTCACATTCAGTGGTCCATCTTGTGTTATTTCTACTACATTTCATTGTAATGAAAAACAAGTAATAAATATATATTTTTGCATTTGTTAATGGAGTTTAGCTGGGAATCTGATAAGTGTAGACTAGCACTTCATAATAGTTTTACTGATTATCCTATTTTTGCTTACATTTAAAAACTTTCCCTGAAAAAATGAGCAGCTTTTCTGATCTACAGAAACTGATAAATAATAAATATACTCCTTAATCGTTTTAATTCAGTAAAAATATTTATCACTATAAGGAAATCTTCAATAGATTTAAAAAAAAGAAACTCATAAAAAACAATAATTTAATTTAAAAACAACCAAAAATCAGATAATTGTTTTCATATTATCAATGCTACTGAGTTAGCACTTCAAATCCACTTTCAGTAATTAGGACTGTTTGCTCCCATTGAGCTGTTCTTGAATTATCAGTAGTAACTCCTGTCCATCCATCTTCTAAAACTACAGTCTCCCCAGTTCCTTGACTCAGTATTGGCTCTATCGTGAATGTCATACCAGGTTTCATTTGTCCAGGATACTCATTATCTACAAACATAAATAAAATTAGTAGTAAATAATAAAACAGATTACAACAAATAAATGCAAGTAAGTCAAAAACAGAACTATTTACCAAAGTTTTCAGTCATTTTTTTTTTTATAAAATGTAAACCAAATTTAGTACATAGCACAAAACTCTCAGCAAAACGGTTAAAGTGGACCTTCATTTATAGCAATTGCTGATGAGGCACAAAAATCTGATAAGACTTTTAAACCTGTATTTCCATGAAAAAAAGGCATCAGTAGTGCACCCTGCAGGTGGATTACCTTAGTTCAGCAGTTTTCCATGAGGGATGACAGTCTATCCTGGCCTTTTACAATATTAGAACACGGGCCATGATCCTATCAACCAGCAAGCTGCACTCATCTCTCCCAATCAGTACCAAACCTGATGAATCAAACACCAGCTACCAATGTAGCAAGACAAAGGCTACTCTTTCTACTACTTCCACATTTGAAAAACTGATTTTCCTCTTTCCAGAACAGTAATATTTAAACCAAAAATGATAAATAATATTCTAATTCTAGTATACATACGAGGGCTATATTTTAAGTAAGGTCCTACTGGCTGTAGCTATGTAAATTTTGTACAGCTTTCAAAACATGCATCGCACCCCGGCTCTTGACATGTCTTGCATATTTGCTGTCGTAGCATCACTGTGTACGGTTTATACTGTGAAGTTGAAATGTTTCAAATAATTGAGCACCTGCCGAATAAAGCCTGTGATTTGATTTTTGACTACAAGGAACGTGTCAACAGTGGACACTCATCACCAGATATGCGAGATTTACAGGCCTAATTCAATGAGTGACAGCAAAATGTGTAAATGGGCAAGAATGGCAGGAAAGTGTTCATGAGGAACTGCAGTTGGGCTGACCTTCCGTAATCGCAAATGATTTGGTGCACGTAGTTGACGCAAAAATTTGTGAAGACTGGCAATTCATGATATTTCCACAAGTTTCAAGGTTAATGTTATAGAAAATCATTTCTGAAATCTTGCAGTTCAAAAAACTGTGTTCACAATGCGTTCCCAGGCTGCTTTCTGAAGAGCGCCAATAAAGGAGAATAAATAGTGCTTTAACATTTTTGACCTGATACAATAAGGAAGAGATGAACTTTGGACCACATTGTCACAGGGGATGAGACATGGGTTTCTCACATCACTCCAGTATCAAAGCAGTAGTCAATGGAATGGCAACAACATCTCCAGTCAAAGTAAAAGCCAAACAGACAATGGCAACTGTGTTTTGGAATAGACATAGTGTCCTGTTAGTCAATTTTATGCCCAAAGGACAACAATAAACTCAGATGCGTACTGCAAGACCTTGACGAAGCTTTGGCATACCATACAGAATAAGCTACATGTCCTACTGTCATCTGAAGTTTTGTAGCTGTGTAACAATGCACGATCTCAAACTTTTTGACAATATCTTTACTAGTTTTGTTTGTATTAGAAAACTTCTTAAAAAATAGTCCTTGTAAATTGTACATTCAAACAATTTTTTTTTTTTGAGGTACTTACTAAATGGCAAAAGAACTTGTTGAATATACAGCCCTCAAAAACAGGTAAAATCATTGCACATAGTCTAGAAGATTGAACAAACCTCTTAACAATTAAGAAACAGATGATTTACTTGGTCATTATTTGTTTACAAAAAAATAAATTGAACTTACAACAGTGAATGATATCTGGTGGTCCATGAAAGTAACTTCCGATTCCATGTCCAGTGTATGCAGGTACAACTGTATAGTTACGGAGTTTAGCCACTTCTTCTACAACATCTCCTGTCGAGTATAAATATTCATTTTAATTATTACATACAACAAAAAGAACATAAGCAATAATTACCTCCATACACATAGAATATTCTACCACTTCCACATTTCCAAGTTAAAAGTGAGATAAGATGCTGCAAAACCTACTACAACCACACTAACCTGTATCCTGCACTCCAGGGCATTAAAATGCATAGTAATAAGTATGATCTATTCTACAGTTACATGATCCACACATCTGGCTGTCGGAACAAAAATACTTGAAACAACATAATCAATGAGATTTATAAAACCTATACAATTCTGAAAAGGGGTATTTTTACCCATTTTCATAAGCATTTACACCCAGGGTTAACTACAATAAAAAATTTAATCATAAAAACAAATTTTAATACAACCCAAGCACACCACATGATATGTGAGAAAGTAACTAAATTCATATTGCAATTACAATATTACACATTCTCACCTCAAAATAAAAGAATCATGAATCCTGTCCTTTTAACTAAAATATTTCAGAGGTAAAGTAGTAGTCTTCCCATCTTATTTCCAGGTAAGAACTAGACAAGACAGGTCATCAAAATGTATAAAACCACAACATTCTTCCAATCAGCATATAAAATGTTATAAGTTCTATTTAAACTAGATAGTTGTTCATGCTTGTAAAAGCATGGACAACTAAGATAATATAAAACAAAAAATGGGGAGGGTTAGAAGTATAACAAAAGTAGGGTGCTTATGTATTTTTATTCTGAACATAAGTTTTACTTTGAATTAAACATAAAACATCATTAGATAATCTTTTTATATTATGAATAAAATTTACATAAATTCATTAGTAGCTTTTCAAACAATTTTGAAAATTAACATACAAATTAATTTTGAATTTCACAGATCCTTACAATACACACTTCCAATTTGTTTGTAAAACATTCATTTAATGTTTTTATGCTTTAACTATCTTTATTCTGCTGAAGCGCAAGCCAGAAAGTATTCTAAGATATATAAGAAAATTGTTAAATTTTTCATTCAAGTTGATCTTAATGTATAATTGGTTTCCTGATGCGTTTCTTACACTAAAATTTTTCAACTGAATCTTTATTCAGTTGAAATAAACTTCAGTTTAATCTTTTTAAAGAAATAATTAATCTTTATCTTGTCACATATTTTCACTTGCATAATGCTTCTGCAGTTTGACAGTTATGATTTGAAAGACTATAATCTTCACAATTAAATCTGAAAATTGTCTTTCAATAAATTTATAAAAATATTATCAATAAGAGTGGCAGAAGTACTTGTAATTTCAGTAAGCTAGAGGATTCTAACTAAATTTATCCAGAAAATTACATAAAATCATCATATATTCAGACACTAAATTTATTTGGAATTTAAAATTTTTAAAAGAACCATAAGTAGGTTCTAAAATAAAATAAGTAGGTTGTATAAAATACAACTAAAACTGACTTTGGACATCGGACACTTAACTGCATAGCATACAAAATTATTTTTCTCCAATACACACTTTTAGCTTTAACAAAAATTAGGACCTAACCTTTTTGTAAATAATTTTATGAAAAGCTTGAAATGTCCTATGTCTAAAGTTGTCTGAAACCATGCAAATTCCTGTGACTTGTTGCACAAAAAGCTAAATGAATAAATAACACAGTAGGAATAAGAATGTAGATCTGAGTATGTAACAAGCAAAGCAGCAATTATCTTGTAAGAAATTTTATTCAATGGACATCATTATGTAACATTTTAAGGAATGTGAAAAAACAGTTATAATAATCCATTTCTTCAAGTTGCAGAGTACTCAAAACTTAAATATAAGTTGCATTTGATTTCTGTTGTTCAGGTTGTATCAATCATTACTTAGCACCTTAAACTAATGAAAGTGATACTCTCCTTTTCTTCTCTACACCTGTTAATTTTTGCTAACTATAAATTTATTTTTTATTAACTAATTAACTATCAATGTCCCTCAACTAAAAAATCGTGATTCATAAAAAGATTTTTGTAACCCACTATCAAACAAACATCAGATAATAAATAAACAAATATTACAACCATGTGCTAACAGTTAAAAAAAGGACTTGACATTTTACTTAAAATGTTAATCAGTTCAGTGTGTATTATGTACAATGTGCTGTATCAGATCAGGTGCCATATCCATCTCATTAGATCTTAAGGCTGTGATAATGTGGTACCTACATAACCCATGTAAAATAAACATGCAATGTTATTACTACTTGTGTAGTTAAGTTTATTTTATATTATGAAGTACTCACAGTTTAGTCATTGGTACAGACCATAATATTGACTTGACGACAAGAGGGAAGCTCAATTAAGTAAGTCTCTATTACAATGTCAAAAAAAAAATCAGAAAATATTTCATACTTATCTTTACCGATAGAATAAAAGTACTCTCCCGGTCGGCAAATAGACATAGCAGCTTCTAAAGCTTCATATGTTGCGTTGACTAATTTTATTCCTTCGATATCGACATCACCAATTAAGAAAGTAGATGAACAATCACCATGGTATCCATTGAGGTAAACCTAAATTAAATTCCATACTTAATAATAATATTCCGTACTTAATATATGAAAAATTATCTCATCATTTTAAAATATTACTGAGTGTATTTCTTCTTTGCAAATACAAATGGGAAAGCCCTTACTAAATGTCTCTACACTAATTTTCCCATTTCCTGAAAAGTTAGAAAACTGAAATTTTGCATAGTTATTCTCTAGAGCCTCCTCTATGAATCATGAGACCTTGCCGTTGGTGAGGGGGCTTGAGTGCTCAGGGATACAGAGTAGTTGGACCGAAGGTGCAACCATATCGGAGAGGTATCTGTTGAGAGCCAGACTAAGGAATGATTCCTGAAAGAGGGCAGCAGCTCTTTCAGTAGTTGTTAGGGGCGTGAGTCAGGACAACTTAAACGGCCATATCAACATCACTCAGTCCTCTGAGTACTGCGCAGCTGAAAGCAATGGAAAACTACAGATGCTTTTTTTCCAAGGAAATGTGGCTCTCTGCATTTTCATATAGCAATGATGGAGGCGCCTTCCTTGGTAAAATATTCCGGAGGTAAACTAGTCCCCCGTTTGCATCTCCGGATGGGGACTACTAAGGAAGGGGTCACCAGAAAATTAAAAAATAACATTCTACGAGTCGGAGCGTGGAATGTTAGAAGTTTAAAAAAGGTTGGTAGGCTAGAAAATTTAAAAAGGGAAATGGATAGGATAAATGTGGATGTAGTAGGAATTAGTGAGGTTCGGTGGGAAGAGGAAGGCGACTTTTGGTCAGAGGTGATTTTAGAATAATTAACTCAGCTTCAAATAATGGGCAGGCAGGAGTAGGTTTCATAATGAACAAGGAGATAGGGAAGAGAATAGAGTATTTCAAAACGCATAGCGATAGAATCAAAACCTAAACCGACAACGACTGTTAACGTCTATATGCCTACAAGCGCCCATGATGATGATGAGGTAGAGTGTGTATACGAACAGATTGATGAAGCAATTAAACACGTAAAAGGAGATGAAAATTTAATAATAGTTGGAGATTGGAATGCAAGCATTGGAGAAAATATAGTGGGTGAATACGGGCTGGGCAAAAGGAATGAAAGAGGGGACCGACTTATAGAGTTTTGCACGAAGTATAATTTAGTAATTGCCAACACCCAATTTAAAAATCATAATAGAAGAATATACACTTGGAGAAAGCCAGGCGATACTGCAAGGTATCAGATAGATTATATCATGGTTAAGCAAAGATTTAGAAATCAACTTGTTGACTGCAAAACTTACCCTGGAGCAGACATTGATAGCGACCATAATTTGGTGATAATGAAATGTAGATTGGGGTTTAAAAGCCTGAAGAAAAGGTGTCAGATGAATCTGTGGAATTTAGAGAAGCTTGAGGAAGAGGAGGTAAAGAAGATTTTTGAGGAGGACATCGCAAGAGGTATGAGTAAAAAAGATAAGGTAGAAAATGTAAAAGAAGAATGGGAGAATGTTAAAAAGGAAATTCTTAAATCAGCAGAAGCAAACTTAGGCGGAATAAAGAGAACTGGCTGATGGATGAACGTAGAAAATATAAGAATGCTAGTGATGAAGAAAGTAAAAGGAACTATCGGCAATTAAGAAATGCTATAAACAGGAAGTGCAAACTGGCGAAAGAAGAGTGGATTAAAGAAAAAGTGTTCAGAAGTGGAAAGAGAAATGAACATTGGTAAAATAGACGGAGCATACAGGAAAGTTAAGGAAAATTTTGGGGTAAATAAATTAAAATCTAATAATGTGTTAAACAAAGATGGTACACCAATATATAATACGAAAGGTAAAGTCGATAAATGGGTGGAATATATTGAAGAGTTATACGGAGGAAATGAATTAGAAAATGGTGTTATAGGTGAATAAGAGGAAGTTGAGGAGGATGAAATGGGAGAAACAATACTGAGATCTGAATTTAAGAGAGCATTAAAAGATTTAAATGGCAGAAAGGCTCCTGGAATAGACGGAATACCTGTAGAATTACTGCGCAGTGCAGGTGAGGAAGCGATTGATAGATTATACAAACTGGTGTGTAATATTTATGAAAAAGGGGAATTTCCATCAGACTTCAAAAAAAGTGTTATAGTCATGATACCAAAGAAAGCAGGGGCAGATAAATGTGAAGAATACAGAACAATTAGCTTAACTAGTCATGCATCAAAAATCTTAACTAGAATTCTATACAGAAGAATTGAGAGGAGAGTGGAAGAAGTGTTAGGAGAAGACCAATTTGGTTTCAGGAAAAGTATAGGGACAAGGGAAGCAATTTTAGGCCTCAGATTAATAGTAGAAGGAAGATTAAAGAAAAACAAACCAACATACTTGGCGTTTATAGACCTAGAAAAGGCATTCGATAACGTAGACTGGAATAAAATGTTCAGCATTTTAAAAAAATTAGGGTTCAAATACAGAGACAGAAGAACAATTGCTAACATGTACAGGAACCAAACAGCAACAGTAATAATTGAAGAACATAAGAAAGAAGCCGTAATAAGAAAGGGAGTCCGACAAGGATGTTCCCTATCTTTGTTACTTTTTAATCTTTACATGGAACTAGCAGTTAATGATGTTAAAGAACAATTTACATTCGGAGTAACAGTACAAGGAGAAAAGATAAAGATGCTACGATTTGCTGATGATATAGTAATTCTAGCCGAGAGTAAAAAGGATTTAGAAGAAACAATGAACGGCATAGATGAAGTCCTACGCAAGAACTATCGCATGAAAATAAACAAGAACAAAACAAAAGTAATGAAATGTAGTGGAAATAACAAAGATGGACCACTGAATGTGAAAATAGGAGGAGAAAAGATTATGGAGGTAGAAGAATTTTGTTATTTGGGAAGTAGAATTACTAAAGATGGACGAAGCAGGAGCGATATAAAATGCCGAATAGCACAAGCGCAACGAGCCTTCAGTAAGAAATATAATTTGTTTACATCAAAAATTAATTTAAATGTCAGGAAAAGATTTTTGAAAGTATATGTTTGGAGTGTCGCTTTATATGGAAGTGAAACTTGGACAATCGGAGTATCTGAGAAGAAAAGATTAGAAGCTTTTGAAATGTGGTGCTATAGGAGAATGTTAAAAATCAGATGGGTGGATAAAGTGACAAATGAAGAGGTATTGCGGCAAATAGATGAAGAAAGAAGCATTTGGAAAAATATATTTAAAAGAAGAGACAGACTTATAGGCCACATACTAAGGCATCCTGGAATAGTCCTTTAATATTGGAAGGACAGGTAGAAGGAAAAAATTGTGTAGGCAGGCCACGTTTGGAATATGTAAAACAAATTGTTAGGGATGTAGGATGTAGCGGGTATGCTGAAATGAAACGACTAGCACTAGATAGGGAATCTTGGAGAGCTGCATCAAACCAGTCAAATGACTGAAGACAAAAAAAAATTCTCAAGAGAGTCTTTAAAAAAAAGAAAGCAAAACTTTTTTTATTAACGACCCTTAAAAGAGTTTAATTAATTAGGAATTCAAAACACGGGCTAAGAACAGAACTGAAACTTGAAACCAAGCAGAACTATTTCCCTTAGGTAGCAAAATATTGGTATGATGGGTTGTGGTTATTCATTAACTTGCCCCTAAATGATGAGTGAAAAAAGAGCAAACCAATTTTTCAGAAGTAGTGTACTTGCTCCAGTTGAGAGATAGTAAAATTTTATTAAAAACAATTACTCCTAGTTGTCTTTTCTTAAACTGTTAGGAGTGGTTTAAAAAAAACCACTCCTAAAAATATAACCTGATATACAGTTGTATTAATATACGAGGATGCTGAAAAGTTCCTGGGCTTTGATTCATTGTTGTTGAAATAGAAAAACAACTTTGGGCTCGTTTGAAATCTTAGTATGTAACTGTGCAAATATCAGTGACCAGGATTCGTACAATTTTTTCTGTTGCAGGTGAAAGCCAAGATGACAGAGTCTCAAGCAAGTTTCTCATCAGTGGAGTTACGAGTCGTCATAAAGTTTTTGTTTCTCCAGGAAAAGTCAGCAAAGGACATTCACACTGAGAGGGAAGTGTGCTTCCTACAGCTTTGTGAAAACTTTGATATCTCGTTTCAAGACTGGCCATTTTACTGTTGAATATGAGCCCTGTAGTAGGCGCCCTCAAATCGCAACTGAAACTACAATATGCAATGCTGTCCATGAGCTAGGGGACCGGCGAATCTCCGCCAAAAAGAAGCCCAGATACTGGACATCTCCAGGGAGCATGTTGGTTTCATTATTAGCACAATCCTAGACATGCACAAGCTTTCAGCGAAGTGGGTGCTCAAATGTTTGAACTGTGATCAGCAGAAGGAACAAGTTGAGACATCCAAAGCCATTTTGAAGCTCCAAAGGCTTTTTGGCTTGGTTAGTGGACAGGATGAAACTTTGCTTCACATTTATGATCCTGAAACCAAGGAACATTCAAAAGAATGACACCACAGCAGTTCCCTGCAGCTGAAGAATTTGACCAGAAAAAATTGGCCACAAAAGTGATTGCATCTGTTTTCTGGGACAAAGACGGCATTCTATTGGTGGACTATTTACCTCAGGGATCTAATATAACCGGACAATATTATGCTAACCTGCTGGACCAGTTGAAGGAGGCATTTAAGAAGAAACGTCAAGGGAAGTTGGCCAAAGGGATCTTTCTGTTGCATGAAAATGTACCTGCACACACGTCCAACACTGTGGCTGACAAATTGATGACCCTGGGTTTGCAATTGGTCAACCATCCTTCCTACTCACCAGACCTAGCCTCTTCGGACTATTATCTGTTTTCGAACTTGAAGAAACGCATGAAGGGTATTCGTTTTGAGAACATTGAAGATGTCGAAGAGGATGCTTAGAGCTGGTTTCACACCCAATCACAGGACTTTTATTTGCACAGACTAGAAAAGCTGCAACAATGATGTACCAAGTGTATCAGTCAGGGGAGAATATATTGAATAAATGGATAATTACAAAACTCTGGCACCATTCTTTCAAGGCAAAGCCAGGAACCTTTCAGCACCCCCTCATACATTCATCTTCTGAACCCATTGTAACAGAAGTTCATTGAAGCATTAATGATAACTCCAACATTCTATGTAAACACTTTTCTGTGTTTCCCTTTAAGTTACTAGTGTGCATGAAGCTGGATTATGGATGACTTCAGAAAAGTAGGAAAAGGTTTTTTTTTTATTAACCTAAGTTAAAAATTGGGATTCCTTAGGATTAATACAGTATTTATCAGTGCAAAGAATGGTTTTTTCTAGTGTAAAATTAACATTACTTTCTTGGACATGTCACCAGCTGGCTGATAATGATATAAAGGCATATGCACTTTCATCTGGCTAATGTATCACTCACTGTTTAGCTGTGTAAGGTTCTTAAGAAGGAATTAGATGACTACCAGACACTAGATCTTTCAAGCCTTACTAATTATAATAAGTGTATTATACGTATACATGTTTAAATAAATTGAAAAAATCAATCAGATGAACGATTCATTTTTTAATAACTTGCATCTCACATATGAATAACGAGGTTTCCGAATCATTCAGAATGAGGCATTGAGGTCAGAGTTATTCAAAACAACTAATTCATCTGATAGATTTTTCAAATCTCTCATTTGATAGATCAAATGATCAATTTTATTCATGTAACTAGTGTTTTTATATGGCTGCCCAAAAAGGAGTGTAATTGTTATTGTTTATATGTATGTATATACATTTGTTTCACTGCAGCAGCTCAAGAAAGGGATTATTAGTTAATATTTAGCAATAAAATTGTGGCACAAAACAAGCCAATGGTAGTGTGTAGGGAGGCTGCACACAGCTCCCTCCACAACTCTCTCCCACTGGAAGCAGGCCATTGTCAATTAATTTACAGATTTAATTTAATTTCTAAGCATAAATTATTTTTATTTATTAATAAAAGGAAGGGATTATTGGTTAATATTCAACAGTAAAAGGAACATGCTTACACGATCAAACATACTGCTCAACAAAAATCATGATTTTTTTTTTTCTTAAATGTTTATAAACAAGTAATAAAAGGCAACACCAACAAGTAAGAGCAAGAAGAAACAACATGCTTACATGATTGAACATACTGCCCATCAAAAATCATAATATTTTGTCTTAAATGTCTATAAACAATAAATAACAGTAATAATAATTATAAAATAAATTAATAGATTTTACTACCATAACTCATTCACTCAATATCGTAGCAGATCTTAAAAATATAACTATTTTCAATACAAATAAATCGAAACTGAAAATACTATCGATTTAGAATCGTATATATGATGTTTTGTGGCCTTTTAGTTACAATTAAACATACATATATAAGTATTTATATAGCCTATGACACTCCCTGTAATGTAAGGATTCTAACACAGGGTCATACATATAAACTGGTTCGGCCGCTGAGCTACTATAGTGGAACAAACATATGTACATACATACATACATACCCTAAAAAATACTTCACTCCTTTTTGGGTAGTTGTGTAAAAAGCCAATCATAGCATAATGCAAGCAAATATCACTAGGATCTTTAAGACAGTGGTTTTCCATTACCGTTAATTTCCTGAAGAAATTTCTCCATTTTTGAGTCGGTTTCCCACCCCCAAGGCAATAGAATGTCCTGACCCACCATTGCTCATCCGACCTCTGAGGAGGCTGTTGCACTTGCAATGGAAGGAATTCCTTATGCCAGGACTAACTCATTAGTTCATTTATTAGCGGGTTATATACTAAAAGTTGTTAGCACATAAAATTGTTGCCCGCTCTCTTCTACCACAGGGAGGCAAATATCAGGATTTTCCTTTAACTACACCTCAGAACTTAAAAGGATTTCCTAGATTCTATAGTATGTTTAGAGAAAGTCCAATACAATAATATTAATAACTCTTTTTCTAAAAATATGATAAATTCTATTAATATTAATACGCATAGCAGTCAAGCTGATCCTAATCTTAAAATATCACACTCTTATTCCTTCTCCCTGAATATCTATTACTCCACTAACATTAAGATCTTCCATATCTAAACGTAATTCATAATGATTTGAAAAAGAAACTTAATGATTTTGTTCAATGACTAAGAAATAATCCTGAAGAAGTTGAAATATTTCTTTTTAACAAGTTGCCAGATTTTGCATGTTTTCAGAAATTGTCTTACAACACAGAAGCCATTTCTGGACTCTGTAATTACAGAGTTCAGAAATGGCTGAAAATAATTTAAAATAAAATCATTCTTGTTTATAGAAACAATATTACTCTATAAATTAAAAAAAAATACCAATTAAACATTTTTAAAAAATGGACACAAATATGTGTCCAAATAATACTCATTACCACCTTCTGAATTTTTATATTTATTACCTTTAAATATTTACCTTAAACATATTTCACGTGTTTATATTTAAAATAATTAACACGGACTTCACCGACATATATTTTTTACCTTATAATTAGTATTTATATTAATTTTACAGATTATTGGTCCTTGTCCCCTTCAAAGTACTCTCCTCTCCTATTCACACACTTTTCCCAACAGTGTTTCCAGTTTGCAAAGGAGGTCTGGATAGCTTCATTTGAAATGGCCTTTAAAGTCTGTGACGAATTTACTTTAATGTCATCAATAGTCTCAAAATGACAGACATCCTTTCATCACTGATTTTAATTTTGGAAATAAGAAAAAATCACAAGGAGCCAGGTGTGATGAATAGGGAGGGCAGTCATTGATTTTTGGCTCAAAACTGACAAAGCTGAGTATACGGGTGCATTATTCTGGTGAAGGAATCATGAATTGTCTTGCTACAACACTGATCTATTTTTTATGCAAATTTTTTCATGTAACCATTGCAAACCACCTCGATAGTATGCACCGTTCAGTTTAATGTTTTGAGATGATACTTAGTTGTACTTTAGTCGTCATCAGATATAGCTGTACAATTATGCATTTAATGCTTCCTGAAAATCATCATTGAGAGTCACAGTAATTAATCTAAAAGTCAAGTCATGTAAGCTACCATGTTTTAAGGATTAGAATGACAGTCATCACAAATAATAACATTTGTTGCTTTCCTAAAAATTTATCAGTATGTTTTGTTATAACCCACCAGATAGGTCAAACTTGTCATCACAAATCAGCTGATTTTAAAGTTGAGAGTTCTTAGGTTCAAATCCTAGCAAAGGCAGTTACTTTTATATGGATTTGAATACTAGATCATGGATATGTCAGTATTCTTTGGTGGTTGGGTTTCAATTAACCATATATCTGCAGTCTTTGCAAGACTACACTTCATTTACATTCATACATCATCATCCTTATGGTAGTTCTGGAGGCTAAACAGAAAAGAGTATGTTTTGTTACATTAAGAAAATTCATTTTTTATTTGTCTCAAGAGTCAATTGTATGTTTTTGTAAACGCTATTCATATAAATTGCAAGAATTTAAATTTTTTGTAATGTTCCTTTGAATAATAAAACAATATGTCATCTGTTAACATATAAAAAATAGATTATCTTTAAATTTACTTTTAACAGGAAAAATGGTATTTTCATCACAGTTAGGTAAACATCGGCTAATACAAGCATAGAGGAAAATCATACTTGTCAGGATCTTTTCTGCAGTATGTTTTTCCTTTCTTTTCCACCTCATGCAAGCAGAGAGAGGTACGAATCTGTCCCTAAAACATATTCTTGAACAAAATACCAATTAGTAAAACAGAAATTATTTTTTTCTATAATTTCTAAAAAACAAATTAATTTGTCATTTAAATTTACATCTAAGTTATCGGTTTCAATAAAAATTTTTCTTGGAATTTTTATCATTTCATCGGCTGGAATATTTGTATGTATATAACTATGTCAAAATATACAGACTTATAATTAAAATTTGATACTTTACTGACAAATTCATTGTTACTCCTTATGCCATATTTTTCCTTTAAATGGGGTGTTTTCTCTGATAATAATCTGACATATTTTTATGTGTTTATTTATTTACATGAATATCAGTTTTAATATTTTAATAACTTGTATGGAGAGATAATCTGATTGTAGAATATAAATTTTGAAATGTATCATTTTAATATATTCAGCAATATAATTAGTATCATAAGACAAGACTGAATTGAAAAATTAACATTCACTGTTTATTATATGCTTTTAAATGCAGTAAATTGAGAAGTTAGTAATAGAAGAGTTATTGTTAATTTCACTCGTTCTTATATAACATAAATAATAATAATACAATCTGACCACTTACTATCCACATTCAGTTAAAACAAAATAATAACTATAAATACTTCAAAACCTTGTTGACAAATATTATCATATGCAAGCATAACTACATAATCTTTCAACTTCTCAATAAGTTTTTACTTGTAGTTATTAAACTTTTCAAATCATTAAATATAACTTGAAATTTTTTTTACATTTAATTCTATGTATACATTGAAACCTATAGAATACACATAAAATAGCAATGCTACTTGGTACTACTAACCCAGTATTGGCAAGTCAGGAAAATGTAAATAAAATCTGACTACCACAATGTTTTCATTCAATAGCCAAAATTATTTACACTGCCTGTAGAAAGCTGCAAATGTAATTAAAAAAAAGCCATAATGGACAATATTTGCATGAAACAAACAGAATAAATACAATTAAAATTAATGATGTCAATCAAAGTGAACTACTCAAATCAAGTCAAAAGTCATTAAGTTATTTTCAAAATATTATTTAAAAGCATAAATGCATTTTCTAACAATATATGTTTAATTTTCTGCTTAATTATATTCAAAGGTAATACTCTAATATAGCAATTCTCAACCTTTTTAGTTCCACGATCCCCAAAAAGTAAAAAAAATATACGATGAGTATTTTGCGAATCCCCAAACTTAACTCAATGAAACTTTTTTCCTGTTTAGCCTCCGAAACCATTGTAAGGTGTTACTTCAGAGGATGAATGAGGGTAATATATATGAATGTAAAATTCAACACTTGGAAACTATACATCCAGATCATAAAAGCAAACCCCTGGAGAATTTTTGAAAAAAAAAATTACATACTTCGAGAAATCAACAAGCTTCTATTTTTAAATCAAGCCATATTGATAAAAATTCACTTGAGGCATCTTATAGCTAAGATGTCCAAACCCGATACAATAGCAGAAAACCTCATATTGCCTGCTGCAATTGATATGGTCAATATTTTAATAGGTGTGGAAGAAGCAAAAAATTCTGCTTTCTAATAACACAATATTTTGAAATTTAGCAAAAAGGCAAATCAATGACATGGCTACAGATGTTTGTGATCAGATAATTCAGCAGGTGAGTTCAAATGAATTTTTTAGTATTCAATTTGATGAATTGGCAGATGTGGCAAACATTTCTCAGTTCTTATGTTCTGCGAGATATGAATGCGATAGTGACAGATCAATCAAAGAAAATTGTTGTTTTGCAAATCAACACCTGGTCATGCAACAGGCCAATGTCTTTTTCATGTTTTTTTATGAAGCTACTAAAATCTATAACATAGATTGGACAAAGGTATTGCAGTCTGTAGTGATGGTGAAAGGTGATAACAGGAAATAACAGTGGATTTCTGAAAAAATTAAAAGATTATCTTATACCAAGGGTAGAATGGATGCAACGCTTCCTTCACAGACATGCTCTTGGCACAAAAAATATTCCAGAAAATCTCAAATTCTTTGTAAAGCTGTAAAAATGGTTAATTTTATTAAAAGTCAATCATTGCAGAATAGACTGTTTGCTAAACTATGCGATGAAATGGGTGAAAAGAAAAAATTTCTTCTTTTTCATACATTCGCCTCAGAGCAAAAATTTGATGTGTTTCTACTCACTTCCAATTATATTGAGAAAAATTTGGATGAAGACGACACTATTATTCACTACAGTTTGGATAGCATGAAGATGCATTTACATGAGCTAAAAATCCAGTTGGCGGTGTATTTCCCAAAAGATATAAATGATCTCTTAAAGAGATGGGTACTGTATCCATTTAGTGAAACCGTTGTTGCAGTTGCTAAGTTATGAGTTGACATTCATGACCAGTTCATAGAAATGCCTGCTGATGAAATATTACAACTACAATTCACATCTGAAGTTTTAGTCTGGTAGGTGCAAATATGATTACTGATGGGAAATAGATACTTGTTCCTATGACTTTATGGTACGAACTGTAAACTGTAAGTGCAAGGGAGCAAAATAATTTCAAGTACTATAAATTTGTTTTGACATTCACAATCATATTTAGATGATAATACTTAAACTAGCTTTCTCTGGCCTTAAACACATTTTTTGCAATAGAAGCATGATCTTCAAGACTAAACACAATACAAAAAAAGATGCTGAATACTGAAAAAGTAAACAATTTTTAAAACATTCAAGCTTACTAAAGTTCTTAAACAATGTAACGTATGATTCGATTAAGAATCAACCATTGCTTTTAAAAATGTAATTTCTGAAGGATTTTTATTTATTTTGTTTTATTAATGGCTCTACAGTTTGACATAGACCTTGGCCTCCACTACAACTTGTCTTCATTCGTCTCTAATCTGTACCAACTACCTCCAGTTTATAACACCTATTTCTCAAATCTCCTGTCGCATCCTGCAGCCATTGAGTTCTGGGCCTATCTCACCTTCTTGGTATCTTCATTTCTGCATCCACAATTTGTCTCCATTGTCGACATGCTGGCATTCTTGTAAATGGCCCAGCCAGCCAATTCTCCTGGATTTGAGGGTACTTACTATATTTCTTTTTTCCAAAATACTTCCTATTTCTTCATTATATATTAACTTCCTTCCATCCTCACTGATTGGGTCGTATATACACCTTATTATTTTTCTATCAAAGACTAGCAGTGATTTTGTCTGCTGCATTCTTCAGCATTCATGCCTTGCTACCATAAGTTACCACTGGTCTTAATGTTTTATAAACCTTCATTTTAGTATTACAAGAGACCATCTGAGATTTTAAACAATTCATATTAGCAAAATATTCTTTGTTACCCAGCATTATTCGTTTTTTAATAATTTCTTGAGATACTTTAATGGATTATTTCTATATCAAAATATATAAAATACACTACATACTCAAAGTTACAGCCACTGATTCATACTTCACCATTTTGTCAACCCAACTCTATTTCGGACATCCTCATATACTTAATCTTCTCTCTTTCACCTTCAAGCCCACATCTCTTCCCTCAATCTCCAATATCAGGAAAGTCTCTTGCAGTTTTTTCATATTCCTGACTACCAATGCTATGTCATTGTATATGCATGCACCTAGATCATTCTACAGGCAATATTTCCTCTGTTATCAAGATTCTTATTGTCTTTTGTAGAACTGTTGAAGAGCATAGCCAACCTCCCTGCCTAACCCTGCAACTTACATTATACTCCCTAATCATCATACCCCAATTAACACTGCTCCAAGGCTGCTTGTGAGTGTCAGATGGGTAAGTCTGACAAGTTTTCTATGTACTCCATAACTTTCTAGGGCAGGGCTTTTATCCTATTTACTTTATCAAACGCCTGCTTAAAATCAATAAACAGCATATACAGCTCAATAATATTCTCATAATAATTTACCATTGTCTGTTTCAGAGCAAAGATCTGAACAGCAGTACCTCTCCCTGTTCTAAAATGCATCAGTATTCTCCAATAATTTCTTCTGCATATGAATTTATTCTATACTTTAATATAGATAATATTTTAAAAGCGTTACAGTCTATTTTATCACCTTTTTTGTAGATTGGGTATATGAGCTCTTTCCTCCAATCCCTTTATATTATTTATTTGTCCCAGGTCAAACAAATTAATTTATAACTAAATCCAGAGGTTCCCACCTCCATAATTCCACATCTCTGCCATTATGAGATACTCTCCTGCTTGATGCCCTGCCATTTCTCTAACTTCTGACAATCTTCAAAAGATTTTCATCAGTAAAAGATTCTAAGATCATTGGTGTAGTATCATCAGCAAATTCCATATGTAAAGGTAGATTTTAATTTTATTAATCTTGTGAGTATGTACATTTAATATTTTAAAAGAGTTATATACAATAGTGGCCAAAGTACCAAACCCACAGTACTCCACATCATTTTCAAAATTCCAAACACAGTATGACCCTAAAGTATGATTGGCACTATTATCAAAATTATAACATGATACAGTACTAAAAGCTTTACAGATCAAAAATGTGGTTACACAAGAGATCCTGTTCAAAAGCATTCCACTGTAAATTCAATAAAATTTAATGACATCACTAGTTCTTTTATTATACCTAAAAACAATTATAATTTAAGTTCACAAATTTTAAAAAAGCAGGTGAGTTAGTATTTTTTTCTGTTTTTCAAACATTTTAATAAAAATCAGTAAAACAGAAAATGGTCTGTAATTTAAAATATTTTCTTCATCTCCTTTCTTACAAAAAAATAACACAATTGAAAATGTTAGGGAACAAAATAAATAGAACCCTGAATGATTTATTTACGAGGGATACCAAGTAAGTTAGATTAACAGAGCTATACGCTTAATAGTCAAACTATAGTAATCAGGAAATTTCTAATTATTTATTAAATTAATAACAGAAAACAACCTACCAGCTCCTACAGATTAAAGAAAACATTTTATTCAAGATAACTATTTAAAGTCTACAGAGTTCCCTGAATCAAGTTAGCATTTTATTTTAAATTGCATTCTCATTCACAGCATCTCAAGCCACCCAATATCACAACTATCTTCTTTTAGAAGTACAACCCACCGACTATATATATATATATATTTTTTTTTTTTTTTTTTTTTTCTAAAATCAATTCTTTCGAGAATCATATTCCTCTGCACTATATAAATTATATTAATCTGATCAACCCAAGTATAGAATTAATAAAATAAAGTAGGATGAGACCTACCTTATTCTATAATCCAAGCAAGAACGCTTTCGTGAGTACGTCGCATCATCAGTTGCTCTACATAATTTTTCAAATCGTTGGTTCCAAATTACACATTAAAATTAAAAATCCTATACTATACATGTGATTTAAAATTGCTAAAAGATCTCTTTCAATTAAATCAAAACAGAAATATAACTAAGTTTTTTTTTACATTAAAAAATTTTAAATTGTAAATTAAAAATAAAATTGCATATATATATAAAATATGAAGTCATTAATAAAATTAAAGTTAAAATTAAAATCAATAATAAAAACAAAATAGAAATCCATGTAGACTAGCTAGCCAAAGTTGTGTGACTGTACCTAGTTACGTCACATAACTTTTTTAAATCTCTTGTATAGTGTAGGGTTTTCAATTTTAAATTTAAAGTGTAATTTGGAATCAACAATTTGAAAAATTATAAAAAGCAACTGACGATGCGAGGAGCTTGTGAAAGCGTTCTTGCTTGGATTATGGAATAAGGTAGGTGTCATCCTACTTTATTTTATTAATTCCATACTTGGGTTGATCAGATCAATATAATACATATATATATATATATATATATATAAAATATAATATTTTTTCAGCTTCCACAAAGTACAGAATTAAAGAACATTCTACCTTTCCTTTTTTATGTGCAAAATGTTTTCGAGCCTATGTCCATCTTCAGATATTTTTTAATAATTCTTCATCTGTTTACATTTACACATTAAATTAAATTTTATCTTTTTACTCTTATTTCGTATAAATTGTCATTAATAAAATTTAAAAACATTTTAAAATTTCAGAACAAATATTTGTTCAGTCAAGAGAATTAAAAAGTATTGCAGTAACTATTAATTTATCAATATCTTATCTTTGTATGCCAACTTAAATAATTTTAATAAGAATGTTCCCATCAAATTCTGTTTGCAGATTTATAAGGCTGAATTTACATTATATCTATCTGTACATAGACAATTTTTTATTACAACTTTCATGTTTAATATTTACTCTTTCGATTATTTCTAAATTAGTTATACTATGATTATTATTTATTAAATGCTCAGCTACATTTGAGAAACCCATATTTTATTTTTAAATTATCTAAAATGTTCATTAAATCTATCTTCAAAGGGCCTATTCACTTTACCAAATATATATTTTCGTAATTGTTACATTTTATTTTATAAATACTGAAAGAATCATATTTATTTTTTACTTTTTTACTATTATAATATTTTAAATGTTTTATTATATGGTTATCAGATTTATAAGCAGGCTTATATATTTTATCATTATATGTGTCAATCAAGTTTTCTATAATTTTATTTATATAAATACTTTATATAAATATTTTCACTATTTTTATTTTTATTTATAGGTATTAATATAGTAATGTTTGTTACTGAAAAATTCTGGATTATGTTTTTATAGATATTATCAACCAATGATGTATGATATCCATTTTTTATAGCTATATTTTTTGTATTATTTATTTCATTATACAATTCCTGTTCATTGTTTATGTATTTTATTGCTTTATTTATCATGCTTTTAAAAATATTAATTTTTTGGAACCAAGGATAATTAGAATTCTTATTTATAATGATTTCATTTGAGGTAGGTTTTTTATATACTCCAGTTATTATTTGATTGTTATTATTTATTTTAATATTTACGTCTAAATAATTTATTTTTCCATTATGTTCCATTCATATGTAAATTTTAATGTTTTATGATACAAATTTAATTTATTTAAAATTACTTCATGTTCGTTATTTATAACTGGTTCATATATAACTAAAATATCATCCATGTATCTGACCCACAATAAAATTTTATGTACATGGTTTATGCCATAGACTCTTCTACTCTAAAATTCCTACAGATAAATTTCTGGCATTACAGCAGATAAGGGAAATCCCATGGGTAAAACAATTTCTTGTGTATAACAGATTCCATTAAATTCAAAATAATTCTGCTTACATATATTTCTTAATTTAATATTATTTATAAATTTTTGATCTTTACCTGTTTTTATTAATTTGTTTTCTATTATTCAGACTGTATAATCAATGGTTATATTTGGGTACATATTAGTTATATCGAAGCTAATCATTTTAGTTTTATTACTAATTTTTAATTTATTAATCAATTTGTACCGTTTTTTATATTATATTTATATTCTAAATTTATCTTTATCAAGTGATTTTAATGTAATTATAGAACTGAAGATGCAGGATCCTGCAAAAATCGATTATTAGTATTAATTTGGTAAGTTTAACTTATCTCTTTACTGTGTTTTGGTGGTTTAAGTCTCACTTAACAATAGATTTATTTTACTCAGTATGTTAATAAATTATATATGTATACTATTATGTAAGGCACCACCCTTCCAGGACTGTCTACAACAATCAATAACCAATTACACTTTAATATATTAATGACATTTACAAAACTAAAGACTACAGCAAAAAGTGACAGAAGGTACATAAATAACAATGATGGTTATAAAATAAAATTGAGACATTACCGTCAGCCATGAGTGGAGTAAAAGAATTGTTCACTCTGAACTTCTTTTAAAGAATTGTACTCTGACTGCATAAACTAAATAATTGCTGTGAGATGAGCATAACATTTTTCCTGAATTTTCACTAGTAATAAAGGCAGATATTTTGATAATATACTTGTAAGATAATGATAAGGAAAATGCAATAATGGAAAGTAATAAGGAAAAAGTAACAATGGTAAGATAATGACATTATTGTTAGCCATGAATTGCATAAAACAATAGTTAACAGTGATGTCCATCATATACAAAACAGGAATAAATTTTTCTTGGTCATAATGATTTACATTATGTCAAATGAAACAAATATAATAAATTAACAATTAAATTTGCATACTTCAAAACTTTCTAATATATTTAATTTATAACTCTATTACAATTTTATGAGATAATTTTTCATCAAGGAGATGGTTACCACAGAGAGTTAGCAAGGCAGGTTTTTATAAAAAGTTGTTACTGAATACACAGGAAATAAAGAAGCAATAATCAAGAAAGAATGGAAAAAATTGGACAAAAGCAGACAGATTAATTTTTAACTTAAACAATTTAAACACTGAAGTAGTAATAACAGTTTCAATGAGAAAACCATATCCATTATAAAATAAGAAATTCTCTTAATAATAGTGACTGTCATAGAATAAAAGTGAAAACTACGTCTATCTACTGATAACCAAATACAATTCACAGTCTACAATAAATTAACAATAAAATTTATCACTTTAAAAACTCAGTAGAACTAGTATTATCTATTATCTATAAATCTTATAAATAAATTACCTTCAATAAACTTATAGTATCTCTAGAGCAACTTATTAATTTAATGAGTACAATATTTGTTATTTTACGCTCAATACTTAGTACCACAAATAGAAGTACTAGATGAATAATAATCATCAGTGCTAGATAATGAGAACTAGATTTATCAACAAAAAATACTAGTAATCACAACTGATTGGTACAGTGATAATCCTTTATCATAAAACAATATATTAAAAATAAAATAAAATAAAATGGCATACAGTAATTCTTGCAATACAGTATAAATATTTGTTCTACTGAAAATTTAATTACTCGTCTCCAAGCAATAAGTATTCACACTGTCTGGTTGTACATGTAATTAATCAGTTCTTTCCACTCTTTTATCACAGCCGATGCAGTACCATCAATGCACAAAACTGATACAGAATACTTGTAAAATAGATAATAAGGTTAATCAACATTAACACCAAAAATTGGAGAAAATCATACAATCACCTTCAACTGCTCATTCATATTTGTTACAGTACAACTAAAATACTTACAGTAACATCAACATTGATAATATCTCCATCCTGCAAAGGCCTATCATCAGGTATTCCATGACATGCAACATTATTAACCGATGTACACACTGACTTAGGGAAACCTTCATAATTCAGAGGTGAGGGATAAGCTCCATGTTCAATAGCCATATTGTGAACAATCTCATCAATTTTATCTGTGGTCATACCAACCTAAAAAAAAATATATACATATGTTTTTATGAATCTTCTATACGTAAGAATCATCATTGATGTTTTTACTTAAAACAAAAAAACGTTTACTAGTTTAGTTTTTACTTAAAATAGAAAAAAGTGAACAGTAATCAAAACAATATAATCATTGATTTTGTGAGTATAGCCACATAATTTATAAGCGTTAGTAGAAAATTTTGAGTAAAGCATAAATTAGAATTAAATTTTTATAATCAAAAACTGCAGCAATTAAAAGGTACACATTTAAGAACTCCTGCCTGATATTTACAGAATTTTTTATATTTTTCATTACATTGTCAAACTGGAAAAATAAGTTTGGTGTAGATGAAAGAAAGTTAAAGTACTTCAGCAATTCACATTTATCTAAATGCTGTGCGCAAGATGAAACATTTTTTTTTAAATCAATTTTTTAATTTTTTTCATTAAAAAAAACAAATTGTAAGTGATAAACAAAGTTTCAAAACATTAACTCAAGTCAGTTGTCAACATTATGGATACAGAGAACATAATGAATAATAGAAAATAAATGTTTCAATTAACTTTTCTATCCTAAAGGATTATTATGTCAAGTAATGTTACGTTTGCCATTTGAAATGGTTAGGTGATAAGACACCCATAAATAAATAACAATGAAATAAGCGCTTTTTCAAAAACTACACGAGGAGTTGTTCTGTTTATTGGTTGATTTACTAGAAGCGATTGAAAATAAATGAGAAAAACATTCCTCATCAGGCATCACTGCTTTATTAAGGAGGCAGGAGGAGAGGGGAAATAATTTGGCAATTGATTCTAAAGCTTGCAATAAGGAAAAACATTCATACAAACATATGTCTGAAAACGCTTTGTTATTGAGTTATGGTTAATGAAAAAGTTTACCTGGATTTAAGTTTCCCAGTGAAATGAGGTCATACAGAAATTTTTAAGGTTTTATATAAAGGGTAAACTTTGGAATGCAATTTTCAGTATGATGTTTAGCTCCTTCCGTGATTCTGTCATTATCTTTTCAATTTTGGCAAAACATTGACTTTTCATGGTTCCTTACAGCTTGGGGAATAGAAAGAAGTAACAGGGGACCATGTATGGTGAATACAGAAGCTGAGGCATCATAAAGATGTTGTTTCTGACAAACAAGCAGTGATGTATGAGCAGGTGCATTATTGTGGTGCAATTACCATGAATTGTTTCGCCAAAAATCCCAGCGTTTTCTTCAGATTGCTTCACACAAATGGTGTAGAACTTCCAGGTAGTATTCCTTACTGACCGTTCACCTGGTGGCAAGAACTCATGATACACTACACCATTGAAATCAAAGAATACAGCATCAGAACCTTCACATTCTATTGAACTTAATCTTCTTTTTCTCTTCTTTTTGTCTTGGCTCTTCAGGAAGCTTTCATTGGGGCAATTGGGCATTAGTTTCAACATCACACCCATACACCCATGTTATATCATCAGTTATAACCCATCTGAGCAGTTTTGGATTGTCCACTTCATTCAGACAAAAATCAGAACTAAATAATAAAACCAAGTCATCACATTTTTTTTTTCTTTTGTGAGGTTGAAATTTAACAATTTTGGAACAAATTTTGCTGCCACACGTTTCATGTCCAAAATATCCAAAAAAAAGTGCTAGGCATGAGCCAAATGATACAACAACAACAGCAACCTCTCTGATAGTGTTTTGACAATTGTCCATAATTATTTTCTTCACTTTTTGATGTTGTCATCAAAATAGGTTGTTATGCTAGGACATCCAGGGTGCTCGTCATCTTCAACATCTTCGCAGCCCTCTTGGTAATATTTGTACCACCTGTAAATGGTTGTTTTATTCATAGAAGAAACTGCCAAAAGCAACATTCAACATTCCAGTGCGGTACTATACTTTATCCCATTCTTAAAGCAAAATTTAATGCAAATTCTTTGTTCCATCTTTTCCACAAGTTAAAAATCACTGATCATATGAAAACACGTGTAACTTATTCAAAAACCAACAGTAATCTAAGCATCCAATATGACTACCAATATAAATATATTAGGGACAAGTGTATCAACACAACAAAAAAATACTATGACAATTGGTCTTATACAGCACAGAAAATTAAAAAATTTTGTATATTGTTTTTATCAAACCTCAAATATAATTTAAATATTATATTCTTTGTCTTTTAATTGGCATCTGTATTTTGAAGACTGTGTACTATCCTCTTTTAAGGAATTTCTTCTGATTCAGTTCTTTCATTCTTAACCCACCGGGTTGGTCTAGTGGTTAACGCGTCTTCCCAAATCAGCTGATTTGGAAGTCGAGAGTTACAGCGTTCAAGTACTAGTAAAGTCAGTTATTTTTACATGGATTTGAATACTAGATCGTGGATACCGGTGTTCTTTGGTGGTTGGGTTTCAATTAACCACACATCTCAGGAATGGTCGAACTAAGAATGTACAAGACTACACTTCATCTACACTCATACATATCATCCTCATTCATCCTCTGAAGAATTATCTAAACGGTAGTTACCGGAGGCTAAACAGGAAAAAGAAAGTTCTTTCATTCTTATAAATAGGGTCTTCATAAATAACAAAAGATTTATCTACATCGATAAATCTTTGCTTAATAATATTGAAAAAATATTTTTTTAATAATATTGATTTTGCTTCATAACATATGAATACTTACTTCAGCAATTTCTATAAATTCTTTACTCTTCTTCAAATTTAAAATTTCCAACCATTCTCAGAAGATGGATTCAAGAGTACACTTCGTATTATTGAAAGCCAATCAGTATTTTTTTTAAATTTTTCACTTTTATTCCATCAAAGCTCAACACAATGTTCTAGTAAAAATCATCGGTTCATTCCATAACATGACCTTTTGTAAGTATCTAAAAAACTACTCATAACAAATAAAAACCCAGGCAGGGTAGAAATTCTCCAAGCCACCATTATTATAGTTACTTTGCCAGGAAGAAGCTATCTAGGAATTTTTTTTGTAAATATGACAGCTCTTTTTTAGATGTAATTAAGCTACAATAATGTTTGATAAATCCTTGCAAGACCAATTAATGCTATCTTAAGATATATTGTTGCTACATTATGGAACCTATTAAATGTATATCCAAACAAGCACACTCCAACTCATTACTAAGTTATTTGTTAAAAAGAAAAAGTTAAAAAGAGAAATTTTATTTAAAATTATTCAATCATATTTATATTAAAATGTCAGATACATTATTAAAATTTTCAAAACAATGCAGAACATTAATTGCACTCTCTATGGGAGTGACTAGCAAACTTTTACTATCATAATTTCCTACTGCTTTTAGTATGATTACTCCTTTGTGTAGGTGCTGCTAATAACAAAAGTATTAATGGTATTGCAGATGTAGCAATTACAGCTAATAATTGTAAATAACTCTGGAATGAGATTTAAAACCATTTAAAAAAGACAAGCAGACAAAGAGGTTAAATTAATAAAACAGAAATTTAAGAGAAACAGAACTTCTAGAAAAAAAATAAGTTATAAGATTATTCAAACAAAAGATACATTTTATAATAACAAAAACTGGCTTACTCAAAATACTGGAACTATACTCTACTTTTTGAATTCAACAATAACAAAACATCAAAAAAAAATCACAGCAAGAAGGCTTAATTATTATCAATAAAGTAAAACAAACACAATAAAAATACCAAAAACAAAACATTATAAAACTGTTTAAATATTCTTACACACAAATAGTATGATAAATTACCCTTATTTTAATTCCAACTTCATCTAAAATGAATCTAGCAAGTTGCCCTGCAGCTCTCATTTTTTCTATTTGTTCCTTTGTTTTTATTTCAATTTCTTTCGATGACTTTGGAGGTTTCCCGGTTTTGTAATAGACCGGTGAATTAATATGTTCTGGAACAGTTCTCATTTCCTTTACATACCCTGGTTTTACAATACTGTAGCTTCTGAAAGTCCTTAAAAATGAATAATAGTAGTTATAAAAATGAACATATCGTACCAACCACAAAAATAATGTGATTGTTTAATTCTGAAGTCATTCTGTCAATTAATAAGCTAATATTTATGCTAAGAAACACATTGTACTATATTTACAAAAATACCCTTAATGTAATACATCTATCAGTAATATAGTAATTCTAATCGAGGTTTTTCTAACCGAGCACTTTGTTATAAAAGCAATTTATAACACTGTAACTATCCTTCACAAACTAGACTCATCTCTTTCAAAACATCATTCATTAATTCCCTTTTTAAGATATCAGATAAAAGTCACTCCCAGTACTACTTTCGTCATAAATATTATGTTTAAGAAATAATAATTCATTTAATTAAACATTCATGTGATCTTGAACATACATAACTCTATATCATATCAAATGAAAGGTTATTTCTTTGAGTACATAGGTTCTGGTCACACTGTAACAGGAACATAATAATTTCAATAATTTTACAAACTAAGTTACTAAATTCAAAATATGCATGAAACTAAGCTCACATTAAATAAACTATGTTTTTTCTTATTATAAAAGAAAATACTGGCCGTAGAATCACATTTACTTAATATATTACCCGATAAACACTTAAAAATTTGAAAAACTTTCACCAAATGGTAATACCAAAACACATTGGTATTATGTAAAGATATTATAAAAAATGAGGGATTAAATCATACTTTAAAAATAAATAAATAATCTGGGCAGTACGATCAAATTAGAATCCTAAAATATTTAGACATATTAGTAACTAAAGATAACTAGAAATTAATACCATGTATAGACAACCAACACAATAGAAATAAATATGAATTCAACATAAACAGTTTGTAACAGTCATTTAACAGTATCCAAAAGTCTCAAAAAACTAATACTCAACTTATAACTTTATCACAGGATTTTTCTTGATGTGAGAACTATGCTATGACTAAACAAGTAAATGTCAAATTACACAAGTCACATGATGCGTCATCCATTCATATATCAAGAACAGTCATCTTGTGGTACTTGATGAAGCACATTGTGTGAAAAAAACAGCACAAAATAATCTTGAAACATTATTCAGTAACTCGATCAAATAACTTTTGTATTTTGGTATTCTGTTTTTACTGTTTCTACAGTACCTAAGAGTATGAAGCTTGTAATCTGAATTCAATAAATGAATTTTCAGTACTCAGAAGTTGTTTAGACATTTTGTTTAAAACAGATTGTACATTTTGGACAGTGTGTTCTACTCAAATAAAACATGTTTTTATATTAAAGGACATTACATTAACCATCGAATAAAGGAAAAAGGAATTGCAAGAATCAAATTTTTCAGAAAAAATGAATTTCTGAAAACTCGACCATGAGAAACCAATTTTTCAGCAAAAGATGTGCAGCTTATTTTATCAACAAAAAAATTAATGGAAGAATGTTATAAGGAAATATTATTTACTTTTTCATCTAGTTAGATGCTGCTTGTGAGAATGGCGGCTAAAAATTAAAACTCCATGTCACACTACCTCAATGGTAATGTTTAAATCTTTGTACCATATTTTTAATTATCTATTCTAGCCCTATTAATTATCTATTGTAGCCCATATTTTTAATGAGCTACAGCCTCCATGATTCCCATACTTCTCAATGCTAGATTTTGTAAGTTGGATCATTACAAACAGTTTATTCATAAACAACCAACATACACTTCAATATTGGAGCAGATATATCACATCAAGATAAATATTTTTAGAATATGAGTGAAATATTACTAAAATTTAAATTTATATATTATCTAGTTTATTATCTGTATGACAAAGAAAATTACAAAGATATTTTCCTTTTTTGTCTATACTTTCTTTTATTATTGTCTATTACTTCTGTTCCTTTATGGATTTCATATTTTTACAATCCCCTGACATATAAATTGATTACATAATTATGATTTATTAAACAAAAAACAAAAAGAAAAAACTGAATGAATATAGTTATAGTGATTCTATCATAATTATTTTTTTTTACTAACTTAATAATTAAATAAATTTGAGTAAACATTAGATAATGAATAATGATTATACAATACTGAATAATCAAACAATTATTTTTTGGTCCTCAGCAAGATGATGACATCTTCCTGTTACTTGGTATTAGGTTAAAACAATGTTAATATGGCTAAGGTTACATTAAGGGTTAGGTTAAGATTACATAGATTCAGGTAAATGTGCACTGCACATTATTGTAAATAAATTGGTTTAAGTGGAATCAAGTTGAGGTTCAGTTAACTTGTTAGGTTATATTAAGTTAGTTTACAGAAACTTATAAATAACAACAAATTTTACAAAAACTTACTTGGTCATTCATCCGATAAAAGTCAGAATCACAATCCATGATTTATGCTTAACCTCAAGCAAATCTTATCTCATACTTAACTAATTTCACTAAAAACCAAATTATTATTATTTAATAATTCACTGAAACCAAATAATGTGTATTACACATGAACATGCAAAATAATGAAATTTTGGCTGCAGATATTGTGTAACTTATGAGGGGCATTAAATAAAGCATTAGTATTTCCAGTGAATAATTACACTCATAATGAGTAACTTAGGTCCTAAATAATACACCAGATTTTTTGATGAAGAGGTTTAGTGGTAACTGTATAAGTATTTTTTTATAATTTGGCAGTATAATAGGTCATAAAATTCTTTAAGAAGTAGTTATGTTATCAATGTAATAAGTAAATCATACTTAATTTATATTTTTAACTCAAAGGAAACAGACTGATTTAATTATGCATCTTAAATCTATTACTGATGATGGTATAATAACTGACAGCTCTTAACTGATTCAGTTGAAATGAGAACTTGTAATCTTAATTATTCTTTATATTCACTTCTATACATAATATTGGCAGATTATGGTCATGCATAATAAAATTTCAAACACATTAAAATTGAAATGAGTTGAAGTGCACAACAAATAAAATAAGTAGGCCATAACTCAATTAGATACAGTCCACATTATCCAAAGGATTCTATAGAAAAGTACTAAGCAAAACAGTTGATACATAACCTTCATGCATTTGATAATAATGAAAAAAAAATGCTAATTTTATTATTGTAATTACCTATTATGTGCAAATACCATAGCATCTAAAAAAACTATTATTACAAATAACGGTAACATAATATAAACAAATATAAAATATTTTATTCTGAGATTAACACAAATCTTATCTATGACACCATTTCATTATCGATGAATTCAGAAATAAATAAATTGGTTCAGAAATTAAATGTAAAGAAAAAAGACCAAATAACTTTATATTTACAATAGTTTTATCATATATTAGTATGATAAGATCATAAAGATAAACTGACAAACTCTGGTTTCATAATTCAATTAAATAGCACAGAAAACACTCACAAAATTTTTCGTAGTTTTGTTAACATAGAGTTTTTACCCATGAATATCCAACTACCAGTAAATTCTTAATTTACATATACATATTCTGACAATGTATATACAAGTCCTGTAGAACACAATTTACTAAATTATTTGTGTGGCGGGATCTTACAAACCATAAACTTCCCGTTTAGTTGGTTTTGTGACGGTCTCTTATGTTATTATCGTACACATCCAACGTCATGAGAAGGCCATCACCGAGTTAAAAAGTACAAGTACATTCTGAAGGGTTCTTAAGAGGAATTTTTACTAAACAACAATCCACCAACTTATTACTGTTTTTTTTTCTACTCGTATTACATAGGCTAATAATAATTATTATTATTATTGCATATGCTAAAACTACCATATACTTTACTACTAGACAAGACAATGAATGAATAATCAAGTATTAATGTTCTTTTCTCGCAAATAATGTACCTTTTTAAAAATGCTCCAATCATGACATCGTAATGCATTCTTGAGCTATTACATACCTTAACAGGTCTAAATATAGCGAGAAAAGCCAATATTCGCGGTCGAAACATAGCCTGAATTCTAGGAAAGCTTTTTATCAGTATTAAATAGTACAGTAGCAAAAATATTAATTAATTGGCTTTTAACCTACAACTCCTTTGGGCCACATATTTGACAACATGCGCGTAACTAGTAATTGGAATTATAGTGAACGAGTCGTTCGTTCGATTTGTTTCTTTACAATGAACGAAAGAGTCGGTTTGCAGGAGAACCCGGATTCTGTTTACGATTCTCTACAATGATTTGGATAGCCAGTAGGAAACCAAATCTTTCCCAGTTTCTATTCGATTCGATTCAAAGCAATCTTTCTTATGCTTTGCTTGTGAAAGGAGATCCTCCTACCATACCAGATTTTAGTTCGCATTTGATTACACAGACGCAAACTTATTACATCACCACCACTAATGTTTATTGAACATTGGCAAATTTATCACTGCTTGATTGTAAGATCAAACAGTGATAGATTTTTTTCATTAATTGAGTTAATCTTAAATAATTTAATTTTATCTATAACCCCAAACACAATCTTTATGCATTTAATCACAAACTACAGCGAAACGAGAGCCAAATAACTTTCTTTTTTTTAACTCGTTAATAGTATTTAAATCTAGAGAATTTATCTTAAACTAATTTCACTAAATTTATACACGACAAAATGAATAATTATTATGCATGACATAAATTATTAATCTAGATTTTAATCTGACATCAATATCAAATTATACATGACAAATCCAATAATTTAAAATAATGTAACTTGTACTGTACCTTATTTTTGAACTAGCCATTCATTCCATCTTTGTTTTTATTTTATTACATCGATAGTTATGATTTATATTTACTTTGATGTTTTTACTAATGCGTGAGCAGTTACACAGACACACACACACATTTTGTTTTTAAAAGTTTTTGGTTCTATTATCATGAAAAAATAATAGTAAAATAAATAATTAATTAATACTATTCAAATAAACTTTGCAGTATTTTACATATTTACATGTGGAAATATATTTTTTCCCAAATTCTCTGAAGTAAGTCTACTTTGAGTTATTAACTATCCCGCTTTTGAAAAAATTTTTTCACAGGAACAGAGGTTGCAGGAATGCAAAGTCTAGCTTGCAATACTTTGTGTTCTTGAGATGAGCGATTCATTTATATATTTATCCAGCTCTAAAATTCATGCAACTGTTGGATTTGAATTAGTTAAAATTGGTGTTACTTTTTTATCAAAATCTTCCTATGCAGTTGAAATGTAGGATTCAATAATTTCTTGTTTGGTTTCAAACCTATCACCTTATTCGATCTGCATACTTCGAACTTTCTGTGAAAATTTTGTGTAAACATTTTGGTAAGATGCTTCATCTTTATAGCCTTTTTTTTTAAATTGAGGGTCTAATAGCATGCTTTCAAGTAAAATATTACTATTTTCAACATCCTTAAATCTATGTTGCAGTTGGTTTAATATCTTGTTACATACTTTAACGATTTCAGAATTTTGAGTAAAAGATATAATTTTAAGTATATGTCTTGTCTATAACTATTGAACTTATTTCAATAGTTATCTCTTCAAACATTTTCAATAATTTGTACATTTCAGCTATAACTGTCCACTCATCAAATGTAATATTATTTAGAATTGGATTCACCAAAGCGATAGTCAAAATTAATGGTTCTTTTGTTTCTAATAATCTATTAAATATGTGCAGAAGTGAGTTCCATCGTGTAGCACTTCCTGTTTTAATTTTTTGAAATTCATTTTATGCTGCATGTTTTGCAGTTTGGAGGAAGCATGAAAACTTGGTTTAAAAAATTCAACAACTGCCTTCAATTTTATGTTAATTGTTTTTATTTCTGATACTGCTTCTTGGACAATTAAAATAATTGTATGCGATAAGCAAGGATTATGGCGAAGCTGACAATTGCGAATAGCAGCTTTTAAATTTTCTGTATTATCATTAACAATTACTCTTATTTTGTCAGTAATAGCCTATTCATTGAATTTATCTTGCAATTCAATTGCAATGTTTTCAGCTGTATGTTGACTACAGATTTCCATTTCCACATTCTCAGTTCGACCGTTCCTGAGATGTGTGGTTAATTGAAACCCAACCACCAAAGAACACCGGTATCCCTGAGCTAGTATTCAAATCCGTGTAAAAATAACTGGCTTTACTAGGACTTGAATGCTGGAACTCTCGGCTTCCAAATCAGCTGATTTGGGAAGACGCGTTCACCACTAGACCAGCCCGGTGGGTTGTTACGTAGATCTGGCCCTTGGCAAAGTTACGAGTGCTTAGTTCTACGACAGCTCTACTTGGGGTAGTCCCTTGTAGTTTATGCACCATCACAGCCTAGCACAACATTATTGGCAGCATAGGCCGTTCCACTTTGCCCTGTCCCCCTAAAGCATCAATATCAACAACAGTGATCTATTCCCAATCCGATAGCATTACCTCAAACTCGACACAGACCGTTTGTGGAAGCTCACCAGACTCATGTTGGTCTTCGCATAGCACAGCCCACTCGATTTTTCTGAGTAAGCCCATTATTATTAAACAGAAAATTGTTAATTTATTTAAATTATTTTATTTACTTGCATAAATTTAATTCTATTATTATTCAATTTATTTGAATCATTCAGTTCAAATCCGGCTAACACAGTGATTCAGGCTCACATTCAATTCATTAAAGTTTGTGCTCCGACCGGCAGATCTCCATTACTATATATATTCATATTTATATAGCCTATGACATTCCCGTTAACATAAGGTTTCCAACGCGAGGTCATACATCTAAATCGGTTCGCCCGTTGAGCTGTTACGGTACAAACATATATACGTACATGCACTCTAAATATATTACACTACTTTTTGGGCAGTCGTGTAAAAATAAATAAATATAGTTTTTATGAAAATCATACGTTAGATTTGCTGTGTAATTTTTTTAAACGTTAAAAGCTGGAATTATTTCCCTTAAAACAAGTTTTATTAATAAATGCCTTTTGAACTTACCTGTTATTATTTAATACATAAAAATATGATATATGAGTTTAATTCTTTATGTTGGTCTCACAGACCTGGAGTGTCAGTTAGTCTTTTAAAGTGAGCATTTCAGTATAACTATTAACAAATTCAGCTATTTCAATAATTTAAGCCAATAAGATGTTTCCCTTTTCTCTTGTTGTAAGAATAATATTCTACGACTTGATTTCATTTAGATGACCAATATCAAACATGAAAAAACAAAACTAGTGAGAAGAGAGTTGATTACAGTAGCAAGATTGAGTCTTGTTGAGAGTGATCAACAATAACTATGTAGAGCCAGAAGTGAGATTATTCACTAGATATCAGAATAGGATGGCTCATCAGCTCTCAGTCCCTGAATTAGTTTTTAATCAACAGACTAATCTGTAAACTAGCCCAATAAGCTTTTAGGAGTAGGAACTAATACAAAACTGCAAAAGGAGCTGAAAGTTGCACTACTTTGTAGTGTACATCTACACTAGTATTGAACAATCACACAATCAGCATCTATTTAGGCCAAATTGGTCTATTCAGTTATTTGGAGAACATTCCATTTCATGATTTGTTTTCTACTGCTTTTTCCTGTTTAGCCTCTGGGAATTACCATTCAGGTATTATTTCAGAGGATGATATGTAGAGTGTAAATTAAGCGTAATCTTGTACAGTCTCAGTTTGACCTTACTTGAGATGTGTGGTTAATTGAAACCCAACCAACAAAGAACACCAGTATCCACGATCTAGAATTCAAATCCATAGGACTTATACTGGAATTCTCGATTTCTAAATCAGCTGATTTAGGAAGATGCATTCATCACCAGACCAACTCGGTAGGTTTGTTTTCTATTGGTATCTAATATTGTGCACTATCGGTTTTTGAAACCTTAATAAACTAGTTCTACTTATTTTGACAACACATTTCTGCAAATATGATCTGCAGTACTCCAACAGAGATTTAAGAACATTAATAAAGGAAATTACTAAAGTATTCTCATGTTTGTTTATGAGAATATGATAAGCCATGCTTGTGATTATAGCTGATATGAGTGTTGGGGCCAGTTTTCAGTTCATGATATAGTATGGTAGGTCAACAAAATCTTTTAATGTCTTGCTTGCATGTAGATTATGGTACTAGAATTATCAAATAAATCATATTCCAATTGTATACAGCTTTTTGTTTTATTACCTCTGTATTAGGTGACATGCAATTTCCTAAATTATGTTTCTATCTACTAATCTTTTGTCACTGCTATTACACTTTATTATGTTCTATCTTCATAGCATGATCTCGTAACTCAATTTCTTCAAGTTAACTTTTTATTCCAGATTTCATTATTCTATCTTGCATATTTAAATCATTATTTACTTTCATTTTGTTATCAGCTAATATCACCATTATATATAAATCTAGAGTTCAACCCTTGATAATCAATGCCTTTCTCATAATTGTAGTCAAATATATTTATATCAATTAGTGTTGGTAAAACGCAGCACCCCCAATTACTACTTTCCAAAATTAAAAGGTTCTTTACACATAATGTATTAACTGTTTTGACAAAAATCCTCATGTTATTTTATAAGTGGTAAGCTATTTATAGTGATGTACTTAATTTGTTTAATTAAAAAATTATTTATTTCTATTAATTCAGTTTATAAAGTTAAAAAATGTGGTTACATCCTTTGTGTAGTCTGCTGTTTCCTTTATTGTTAATTATTCATGCACTTACCAACTCATGATCCAAAAACATTAAATTACCCAACTCTTTCACATTTCATCAAGAATAGGGAACAAGTTGCCTTCCACACAAATAACTTGCTCTTTTAGAATCTGAAGAGGTTCTGGAAATGTTAGAGAAAGAAGTTTCCCTATTCATTAATTTTATTCATGTTAGATTGGTTTTTAACTTTATTTTTAGATTGTTTTATTTAATTTTGTAGCATTAAGTAGTGTTATTTGGATTAAGTTTTTTTATGCAGCATTAAATGTTGAATAACAACTATCAATACGAGTAATCCATAACACCTGAAATGTTTAATAAATAAATTCTTGTAAATTACCATACTTAAGCAATGTTGGACAAGTGTATGTATTTATGTATATATATATTTTTTCTAAATTCAGTACTTATAAGACCCATATTCCTCTGCACCAATATATTGTATTTTTTATAATCAAAAACCAACTTGAACAACCCAAGTACAGAATTACAAAGTAAATGAAATGACACTTACATTATTTTTTCTTTTCTTTATTCGAATAGCACTTCGTGGGATCCCGCATCATCGGTTGTATATAAATTATATAAAATTACACATCAAACATAACAATTTTTTTTTTTAGAATAAAAATTAAAAGATTCAAATTACAATCATATATACAAAACATAAAGTGAATAAAATAAAACAACTACATATATTTAAATATGACATCAATTAAGAATTAAAATTAAATATATAATAATTAGAAAATTTATACCATGTAACCTGGCCAGCCAATTTTACATTACTGAGTGGATTTTTTTATATACACTCTGATTACATCTATTTTTATCTAAAAACGTGCTCTTTTATGAGTGTCATCTTCATATAATCTGTTTGAAAGTTGATTAAGTTGGAATCTTTTGTACTTATATGTATAAAATCTCTCCAAAATTTCCAAACTTTTACTATTATTATTTAAATTAAATTTCTTGATTTCAACCATTTCCAAATTTGTCTGAATGTCAGATACAGAATGTTTGCTATTAATAAGGTGGTCAGCAACATTAGATAAACCCAATTTATTATTTTTATAATTTCTAATGTGTTTTAAAAGACCTATTAGTTTTACCTATACATGTTTGGTCACAATCATTGCATTTTATTTTATAAATTCCGCATAAATTATATAAATCGGTGTAATTGTTATTTTTTTAAATATTTTATTACATGGTTGTTTGTCTTGTATGCAGAATTAAATTTACTTTCATTATAAATATTAGTTATATTTTCAACTGCATTATCAGTGTATACATATTTTAAATATATGTTGTCAATTTTTTTGTTTATCATTTATAGGTAAAACAGTTATGGTATTATTAATTTTTGAAATTTGTTTTTTGTATATATTATAAATTAAAGAAACATTACAACCATTATGCTTAGCAATTTGTTCTATATCTATTTCTTTGTTTAATTTAACTATTAAAAAAAATACTGTTATGTTTGATATGTAATTTTATATAATTTATATATAACTGATGATGCGGGAACCCACGAAAGCGCTATTGGAATAAAGAAAAGAAAAAATAAGGTTATGTGTCATTTTATTTACTTTGTAATTCTGTACTTGGGTTGTTGATTATAACAAATACAATATATGGGCACAGAGAAATATGGGTCTTATAAGTATTGTCTAGAAAAATCATTATGAATGACAACCCGACAAATTTATCATTTAGATTTTATAAGTTGCATATCAAACTTCAAAATATAATACACTTAATAACTCTGAATAAAATATGCTTTAAATTAAACATCATCTCTAAATGTAGTAGGAAAAAATTCCCAATTTAATAAATGCATAACAAAAACTAAAAATTTTGCAGAGATTTAGAATGAAGCAAGAAATCAAAAATGCATATTATAAGAAAAATTTAATAAATATAAAGTTGTATAATACACATCTCCAGTTAGTACAGGTTTTGGGAGTTGTAATGTTTAATTATGTATTTAATTTGATCAAGACTTGAAATTCTTAAAAATAAACTTAATGAATCCAAACACTTTAAAATTAATAATTTGATAAAAATTAGAAATAATAGTAATTAGAATTACATTTACAATGAGCATTATCTTAATTATAGGGGTTTGGACAATTGTGGGTTGCAGGAGGGCATTGTGGTGGATTGATACAATGGTTTACATTCCAAAGATGGACATATAGATTCAAAATTACTTAATAGTAATGGTCTTAATTTTACTAATGTTGACCTTGATGATAAGAAAAAAATTATCATTAATAATGCATTTAAATTTAATTTGAATGATGGTGATAAGAATAATGTTATTAAAAATATAGTAACCAATTCTGAAATGAGTATTAATAAAGTAAATCCTGATGACAAAAAACAATTACAGAACATCATTAGCAGTAAAATTCATAAAATTAAAAGTAAAAATTTGACTTGCAAAACAATTTCCAAAACTATTAATAAAAAAGTAATTTACCAATTAAAAAATAAATTAAATAAGAATAATTGCATATTTTAAAATCAGATAAAACCAACACTTCTGTCATTATGTATACCAAAAAATACAATAATCTGATGAAACAGTATGTATTAGAAAATAATTTCAAAGAAATAAATGACCCCACTAATAAATTTTTAAAAATAACTAAAATTTTAATAAAAAAAATTTTTAATTATAACAATATCTTAAAATATCATTCTAGATTAAATCCTTTTGAACCAAGTGCACCAAAATTAACGGGTCTTCCAAAAATACATAATCTGGTATACCTATGCGACCTTTGATAAATTTCACAACTGCTCAATCATATATTATAACAAAAACAATAGATAAAATACTTAGGATAAAAATGAATTTGGATTACAAATACAATATAAAAAACAGATTTGAATTTGTAAATAAATTAAAAGATTTAACAATTGGAGAAAAAACTAGGATGGTAAATTACGATATTAGTAATATGTACCATAGCCATAGATAAAACAGTTTAAATAATAAAAAACAAATTAAAATACAATAATGAAGACCCATAGCTTATTGATAACATTATTATTATTTTTAGAAACATTTGCCAACAAAATTACTTTAAACTTGATGATAAATATTATATTCAGGAAAATACTGTACCAATGGGTTTTCCATTATCAGCTATCATGTCTGAGATTTATTTACAGGATTTTAAAGATAAAATTATTTATGGCAATATTCAAACACACTATATCCATTATGGATTAGGTATGTTGATTGTGTTATTGTAGTTTATAATCCATTATACACAATGAACATTTAATAATTTTGAATAAAATTAATTCATATTATAATAATTTGAAATTTACTTTTGAAATTGACATAAATATAGAAATAAATTTTCTAGATGACAGTAAAATTAACAAAAATAATCAATTTATAATGTCAGTATATAGGAAACCCACAACAAATAAAACCACAATACATAGAAATTCAAATTATCCATGGTCACACAAAATTAGTACATATACACAAAAGTAAAAAAATATTAGAATACAGAAGGCAACAGAAAACCACTTTTTAAAAATCCCAGCAGTAATTCCTTTAAGCTATGATTCTAGCTTCTTATTCGGATCTCTGGGAGAAGCAACAAAAGAACCAATTATGTATAGGGATTTGGAATGTCAAGACTGTAACAGTGAGGAAAGTTAGAGAATCTGAAGAAGGAAATGAAGATAAATAAAATGGATATATTAGTACTAAATGAAATAAGGTAGAAAGGACAAGGTGAAATAAAGAGAGAAGTTAACATATTGTAGTCTGCAAGAAACAAAATGACAGTAATAATGAGGAATGAAGTAGCAAAACAAGTGCAGAAAGTATGTGATGATATTAATGGTAGATAATATTGTTAAGGATTGGGATGTTACCATAAGATTAAACTATAATACAAGTATGTATACCAACATCGAATTATGAAGATATTAAAGAGATGTAAGAGGGTACTGAAGATGTAATAAGATCAGGAAAGGACTGATGGGAGACTAGAATACTGTGGTCAGAGAAGGTGAAGAAGGAAGTGTGGTACAAAAATTTGGCTAAGGGGTGAAAAATGGAAGAGGGAGAATTTTGCCAACAGAAAAGAATTATTTATAACCAACTCTTGGTTCAAAAACTATGAAAGGAGATATACGTGGGTATCCCCTGGGGACAAAGCATGCTATCAGAAAGACCACATCTTAGTAGATATAGAACAGTAAGGAGTCCTGGATTAGAATAAAAAATTCCTTGGTAAAAACAGCAGAGGAAGAAGTAAGCTATTATGAGGGAAATACAGCAAGAAACCATGAGTAACAACAAAAATGCTAAAGAAAGAGGAAGAAAGAAGGCGATACAAAAGTAAGGCATAAGAAAATGAAAGAGCAATATATCACAAATTAATCAATGAGTTAAGGAAGGAAATTGAAAAAGATGGGGACAGTTGGTTGAGGGAAGAATGCAATGATACTGAGGATCTAGAAAAGAAAGAGCAGTAAGACCGATGTATAGGAAGGTGCAGAGTATGGTATAAATGGAAAAGGAATGGTAAAATGCTACATGAGGAAAAATAAGTAAGAGAAAAATGGAAGGAACACAAGGAGAACCTGTATATGACAACACAAAAACTTGAGGAACTAAACATAGAAAAGGAATAGGAGGTAGCTGAAAAGGACCATCTATGTTAATATATGAAGTGCAGAAAGCAATTAAAGAAATGAAGAATAAAACATCAACTGGAGTAGTTGAACTTCAAATAGAATTTTATAAATGCTTAGAGAGGAAGAAAAATGAGTCTGCCTCACAGATTTAGAGAAGCCATTTGATCAGATAGGAGAAAATAATGGAGATTCTTGCAGAGAAAAAAGTAAATCAAAAAGACAGAAGGTTAATTAAAGAATTTTATATGAGAAAAACAGCAGTAATGAAAATAAATAAGAATATGGCTGACTAGAAGATAGGTCTAGAGGTCAAGGTGTTAGGCACAGATGCTGCCTCTCACTGACACTATTCAACATTTACATTGAAATATAAGGAATATATTACAAAAAAGGGAAGAAGGAATAAGTATTCAAGGACGAAAAATAAGATGCATAAAGCTGGCTGATGATATGGTTATTCTAGTTGATAACATACATGCACTTCAAAGATTGCTAATAGCCCTGGAAGAAGGAATGAGAGAGCATGGACTGAAAATAAATATATGAAAACTGAAGTAATGGAGGTAAATAACAAGGAGGATTTAGAGGTAAGGACAAATGAAGGAAGAATAGAAAATGAAAAGATTACAGATATTTGGGTATTATGGGGATAAGAGGACTGGAAGAGCACAATGGAAATAAAAGGAATGATAGCAATGGCAAAGAAGCCTTCAATAAGAAAAGAAAATTACTATGTGGTAAAACACTGGAAGAATTAAGAGGTTATCCAAATGCTATTTGTGGACTGTCTTATTCCAAAGGTGTAAAACGTGAACAATGAGAAAGAGGGAGAGGGCAGGATTGAGGCTTTTGCAATATAGATATGCAGAAGGTGATGAAAATAAAGTGGATGGATAAAGTGAGGAATGAGGAAGTACTGAACAGGATTGAAGAAGAAAGACAACTTGTGTGGGAAGTACACAAAAGAAAAGGAAACAGATTAGGACATGTGGTTAGAGGAAATGGAATCTTGACAACTGCATGAGAAGGGTCAGTAGAAGGAGAAAAAGGATTAAGTTAACAGATGTGGTGAAGACTGGAAACTACAAGGCAACAAAGGAGAAGGCTGGAAACAGAAATGGATGGAGGCAGTGGTGGCGTAAGGGACCTGCCACCAGTTGCTGATGATGATGTATACATGAAACTGAAAATTGTAGTAAATAAATTTTCATTAAGAAATTTCCACTGAATATAATGTAAAATATGATTAATTACACTTACTATTTACTATTAAGAATATCATCTAACACCACTCTTTGTTAAGTTCTGAAAAGAAATGCCCCCTTTTCCTGCAGAACTCATTCATTCACTTACTAAATTTACTGTGATCAATAAGTTCTACATTTCATAACTTCAGTATGTTTATTTTTATAATTATTATTTATGCACAACTTATCTTTACAAAATTCTTCTTGCCAAAAAAGTCCACTCTAAACACTGTATTAGTATTGCTACTCCTCATCTGCTATAAGTATAGATAATTATCCACGATCTAATTTATCGGCTGAATTGCTAATTATTTATAGTTAACTCTATTGTATTGTTAATCTTCCATTGATTTATTATACTTTTTACTAATCTATTTAATGAAGACAATTTTCTATATGGTTATATAAGTTAAAAACTTAAAAAAGTATTTAAAAAAGTAAAGCCAATCTAAATATTTGTAATATAACAGGTGTTTATAAAATAAAATGTGAAAAACAAAGCTAAAAAATATTATATAAATATGACAAACAGCTTTAAAAAAAATAGATTATTAAGATCTTTTTCAAGCACATGAGCATGGCAAAAATCTAATTATGCAGATCATGTTAAAAATATAAACCCACTTTTTATAACTGAATATATAGCAATAGTAGAACTTAATAGCAGATTAAAGGGTCATACTCTTTGAAAATTATGCATAATAAAAGATAATAATGAAAATAAATTATATGAATGACCAATTTATCAATAATGGATCAGAGAAATTATAAATTTAATTGAATCTATAAAAATAACCAAATCTGTAATCTCCACAAAACTGCAATAATAAAATCAGTTTTCTTAAATGATTGGAAGGAAACATGTTTTCTTCCTAAATGTTGAGGATTTGATTTTTTTAAATATTCATTCACTTGATGTAACATACATATACAAGCTAGCTTCAAAAAGTTCCCAGAATATGTTTGTTTTATGGTAACTGTGTACATTAAAGAATTTTACATTATATATTCTTCACAGTAGTTTCCTTTAGCAGCTTTTTCTTGCATTCATTAAATTTTTAGCGATATCACTGGAACTCATTCTTCATACTAAATCATCATATTATAAATAAATAATAAGTTTTTTTATATATCTTACGATAACTTAAGCTACTGATAGACTCCTCAACTGCTATTTAGTGGTGATAAGTGTTCTTAACTTCTTGTTACGCTGTATCTGGCACCATGCATTTTTAATACATATAAATGGTATACAATGTTCAAAAAATTAACTCCGATCAGAACATAATGATAAAGACATCACTGACATCTTTGTGTCACATCTTTTCAAAATAGATTTCAATATAGAATAGATAAAATATGAATATTAAACAACATAACTAACAGAACTTAATTTGTAAAACGTAGAAGTAAATATTAATATGAAAAAGGAAAATATTAGAAATATTCTATATTAATAAATTTAAAAAAGAATTTTCACTGATAAATAAACAATTTGAAAATGGTAATTTTCTGCTGAACTCTAACATTTACTAGTTTAAATCACTCTATTAACTGACACAGTAGATATAGTTAATAATAAACAATGACAATACCAATTTCGTTAAGTTTTTTTATATATCTTATGATAACTTAAGCTACTGATAGAGACTCCTCAACTGCTATTTAGTGGTGATAAGTATTCTTAACTTCTTGTTACGCTGTATCTGGCACCAAGCATTTTTAATACATATAAATGGTATACAACGTTCAAAAAATTAAAACACACACAATAGTTTAAATAACTCAACACATAACTCTATGTACAACTCTTTGTAGTTTGTGCAATGACTGATAATATATTAATTAGAATTATTTTACTTCTGATTCTAATCATTATCCAACAGAAATCTTAAATTTATGAGTCTAAAGAATGTTACAAAATTTAAATGTGAAAAATGCTTGTTATTATTTGATATTAACTTGAACAGTTTATATCAAATAAAATCATGCATGATCTATCCAAAGAAACGATTTATCAAAGACATCATTCCAACATCACATTTCCTGACCTACATTCATAAGCTTCTCACTGACAAAAGATGGATCGGTGTAATGTATTTTTGTCTCTTTAACAGCTGTCTCATCAAATTTTAAATCAATCTTAGTCTAGCAGACTGAACATAAAGTACCTCACACTAAGTGAATAGAGTAAACAAATACTTTTAAAAGTAATCGACTTTGATTTTTAGATCACACACATGTGCAGCAAATGTTTAATCAGTCTACATGTGAATTGGTTCAGCCTATGACTTTTATATAAACAATAACAAAGCAGAATAAATGGTTTTTAAAACAAAAGATTTTTAGTAATAACAACACAATGCTGTTTGATCAGGAAACTTTTGAAAAGAAGGCACACAACACATAATTTACAATTAATTTGAATTGGTAATAGAAGCTGTTTCGAATGTTCAAGTGCAAATCAATTTTTAATTAGAATTTAAGCTATTTTCACAGTAGGATACTGGATTTCTCGTAGATGAAATTTGGCTTGTCCATTAAAATTTATAACCTTTTGAATGACTTCCTGATCACACTAGGCTGTAACCACTGTGTTATATTTAATGATACAGGAAGTTAAGAGCTGGTCGGATCTGATTAATTGAAATCATCCCTTAATGTATAACTAGCTATGAAATGAATATGCTCCATTAAAATCACCCACATACAACCTTTGGTTTAGAAAACAGCTTTAAATAATTAATTATATTACTTTTGATACTACAGTTCATTTCTCTGAATACACTGTATACATCTGAGGCTTAGAGAAGCCTAGGTAAAAAAAAACTAAAATGGATTTATATTTTCCATTTCAATAATCTCTTGTTATGTCTCAACATAACTATACAAATTTGTGATCGTAATAAGATGAACACACATACTGACCCATTGATTAATAATTAATTATAATATAGCAAATGTAATTTCAAGGAAAACACAAGTAATCTTTGAACAGAATATTATTTTCATGTAAACATTATTATTTTAATTATCACCCACATTGAAAATAATGTTACAAACATAAAATCAGAAATAAAATAATACAATAACAAAATATAATTATGTTCTAAAACTACTACATCCATAGACAAAAACAACCAATTATGAAATAAATAAACTACAATTTTATGATCTCACTTCTATTATGACTGACTATGAAAAAAGATGGTTATTGTCAGACAGCATAGTTTCAACTTGTTCTTAATGTTATAGTTTATAGTTTCTTTTAGGCAGGTTCTTTTAAGATAGTTTAACACTAGCTGAAATGTATGAAATCTGAACAAATATAAAGCGCTAAATTGTTCAATGAATTACCTTGGAGCGTTCTTTAACATAACTTGAAAACACAAAATGAGGTAAATCAATAATAAAATCATCAAACTTTGCCAGTAGGTATTATTTATTGGCAAATTTAAGTGTTTCTATTGATTTGATTAAGAAAATAAAATGAATTAAAATTTTATTTCTGTAGGATCAATGAAGCCACTTAATACTCTAATAAAACTTAATTGAATTATGCAGGGCAAATCTATTCACAAGAAAAAGATGTTATACCCAGGAGTAACTGATTGTGTGCATATCAACCTGATCATCAAATTTCTAATCAAATTTTCCCGCCAATGACAGTTCAATTTATAATTTGTAACAGATTTTTTTACTCACTCTGTATTATTATAGAGATTTCCACATTACATAAATAATAAAACAAAATCAAATATTGGTTAAGATGTAACAAAATAATAAAGGCTGTTGTACTGCTATATCTTGAAGAAGTTTTATTTGTTTTATAATTATTCTTTTTAAGGCACTGACTAATAAATTTTTCCTTTAACTATTCCTATTTTTTTAAATAAAAATCACAGCCTATTAAGATATATTAGAATTATATATCTGTGAATGTTTAATGTAATAACAAAGACTTTTCATATCACACATTTTTAAAACATTATCTCCACTGATTATACACCTGTGAATTTTGGCAGACTGTAAAACAGGAATATAATAATTTAAATATTTAGTGATATATCTATTAAGAAAACAGACAAAAATTCTATCACAAATAAATAAAACAAAAACTGTACAAAGTGAGACAACTATAGTTCATCTCTATTCTTATCTTCACTGGCGACACAAATTTCTGATGTCACACATATTTCTTCTTCTGGGTTCGCCACATCTTTCTGGAAATTTTTAATAAATTCTTCATCGTAAATTTCTAAAATCTCTTCACACTGTATAAATAAACAAAAAAATTTAAGTATTTCAGAAAGAAAACTATACACACATATGCACACAAAAAAGAGAATTCCTATTTTAATAAATAAACATTTTTTAATAAATTTTTATCTTTTTCAGCTAAATGATACATTTGCATCATTTATCACATGGAATATACAACTCCAACAGATAATCATATGTTAAAATAATCTTTTCTAATCAAATCAATGAATTAAGCAGTAATATAAGATATATTTTTCAAGGTAAACTCTATCATCAGTTTCCTTTATTATATAATAGTGAATTATAAAAACTATCTATATGTTATTGTTCTTTTGTATTAATTGAATCTCTCTATTTTCACAACACAGTAAAATACATCTATCACATATTGACAACTGGCAATGCGACAAATGCTACTAAGGGTATTGCCGCAAAATAATTATATTATTTTGCAGTAATACAATGGATTCATCAGCCAAACCAAAGACAATACTCCAAGTTTATATAAACCTCTTCAGCAGTTCAAGATAATATAAACAAAAATGAAGAAAATTAATAACAGAAAATATAAATGAAGAAATAGATGATTTGAAGTACATAAAATATCTCACTCTACGAATCATGAGACCTTGCCGATGGTGAGGGGGCTTGAGTGCTCAGTGATACAGAGTAGCTGGACTGAAGGTGCAACCATATCGGAGAGGTATCTGTTCACCCCAAACTAAAGAATGATTCCTGAAAGAGGGCAGCAGTCTTTCAGTAGTTAAGGGTGTAGGTCAGGAAGACATAAATGGCTATATCAACATGAATCCAACTACAGCTGCTTTTTTTGAAGAAAATGTAACTCTGCATCTTCATAAAACAAAGATGGAGGCACCTTCCTTGGTAAAATATTCCAGAGGTAAACTAGTCCTCTGTTCAGATCTCCGGGTGAGGACTACTAAGGAAGAGGTCACCATAAAATAAATAAAAAAAACAATTCTACAAGTCAGAGTGTGGAATGTTAGAAGTTTAAAAAAGGATAGTAGGTTAGAAAATTTAACGAGGGAAATGGATAGATTAAATATAGATGTAGGAAGAATTAGCAAGGTTTGGTGGGAAGAGGAAATTTACTTTTGGTCAGGTGATTTTAGAACAATTAACTCAGCGTCAAATAAAGGGCAGGCAGGAGTAGGTTTCACAATGAACAAGAAAATAAGGAAGAGAATAGAGTATTTCAAAATGCATACGGATAGAATCATTTTAATAAGGATAAAATCAAAACCTAAGCTGACAATGATTGTTAACATCTATATGCCTACAAGTGCCTGTGATGATGAGGAAGAAATGAAAAGGTGAAGAAAAACTGAAGACGATTTTTGAGGAGGACATTGCAAGACGTCTAAGTAAAAAGATAAGGCAGAAAATGTGAAAGAATGGGAGAATGTTAAAAAGGAAATTCTTAAATCAGCAGAAGCAAACTTAAGTGGAAAAAAGAGAACTTGTAGGAAACCTTGGATATCAGAGGATATATTGCAGCTGGTGGATGAACGTAGAAAATTTAAGAATGCTCCTGATGAAGAAATTAAAGGAATTTTCGACAATTAAGAAATAACATAAACAGGAATTGCAAATTAGTGAAAGAAGAGTAGATTAAAGAAAAGCGTTCAGAAGTGGAAAGAAATGTTCATTGGTAAAATAAACAGGGCATACAGAAAGTTAAAGAAAATTTTGTGGTACGTAAATTAAAATATAATAATATGTTAAACAAAGATGGTACACCGATTTAGAATATGAAAGGAAAGGTCGATAAGTAGGTGGAACATATACAGAGGAAATGAATTAGAAAATGGTGTTATAGGTGAATAAGAGGAAGTTTATGAGAATGAAAGGGGAGAAACATTACTGAAATCTGAATTTAAGAGAGCATTAAAAGATTTTAATGGCAGAAAGGTTCCTGGAATAAACAAAATACCTGCAGAATTACTGCGCAGTGCAGGTGAGGAAGCATTAGATAGATTATACAAACTGGTATGTAATATTTATGAAAAAGGGGAAGTTCCGTCAAAAAGTGTTACAGTAATGATACCAAAGAAAGCAGGAACAGTTAAATATGAAGAATACAGAACAATTAGCTTAACTAATCATGAATCAAAAATTTTAACTACAATTCTGTACAGAAGAATTTAAAGTAGAGTGGAAAAAGTGTTAGAATAAGACCAATTTTGTTTCAGGAAAAGTATAGGGACAAGGGAAGCAATTTTAGCACTCAGATTAATATTAGAAGGAAATTAAAGAAAATAAACCAACATGCTTGGCATTTATAAATCTAGAAAAGGCATTCAATAATGTAAACTGGAATAAAATGTTCAGCATTTAAAAAAAATTAGGATTCAAGTACAGAGATAGAAGAACAATTGCTAACATTTACAGGAACCAAACAGCAAAAGTAATAATTGAAGAACATAAAAAAGAAGCTGTAATAAAAAAGGGAGTCTGACAAGGATGTTCCCTATACCTGTTACTTTTTAATCTTTGCATAGAACTAGCAGTTAATGATGTTAAAGAACAGTTTAGATCCAGAGTAACAGTATAGGGTGAAAAGATAAAGATGCTACGATTTGCAGATCATATAGTAATTCTAGCTGAGAGTAAAAAAGATCTAGAAGAAACAATGAATGGCTTGGATGAACTCCTAAGCAAGAACTACTGCATGAAAATAAAAAAGAACAAAATGAAAGTAATGAAATGTAGTAGAAATAATGTAGGTGACCACTGAATATAAAAATAGAAAGAGAAAAGATAAGGGAGGTAGAATAATTTTGTTATTTGGGAAGTAGAATTACTAAAGATGGACTACGCAGGAGCGATACAAAATGCCGAATAGCACAGGCAAAACGAGCCTTCAGTCAGAAATATAATTTGTTTACATCAAAAATTAATTTAAACGTCAGGAAAACATTTTTGAAAGTATATATTTGGAGCGAAGCTTTATATGGAAGTGAAACTTGGACAATTGGAGTATCTCAGAAAAAAAGATTAGAAGCTTTTGAAATGTGGTACTATAGGAGAATGTTAAAAATCAGATGGGTGGATAAAGTGACAAATGACGAGGTGTTCCAGAAAATTGATGAAGAAAGAAGAATTTGGAAAAATATAATTAAAAGAAGACAGACTTATAGGCCACATATTAAGGCATCCTGGAATAGTCACTTTAATATTGGAGGGACAGCTGGTAGAAGGGAAAAATTGTACAGGCAGGCAACGTTTGGAATAAGTAAAACAAATTGTTAGGGATTATACAGAAATGAAATGACTGGCACTAGGTAGGAAATCTTGGAGAGCTGCATCAGACCAGTCAAATGACTGAAGACAAAAAATAAATAAATAAATGATGATGAAAATCTAGTAACAATAATACTAAGACTGAATGTCATATATGGGAAAAAAGGAAGACATTATACTTGGATAGTAAAGAGTTAAAAAAAAATGAAAGGAATTATGCTTTTACAACTCTGCATTAACTTTAATAATAGAATACTCTTTTTTCACTAATAAACAGAACAACATGATCAAATGAGTCTAGGAGCCACAGAAAGCCATGAATATGTAATGTTCAGTAAATTTTGGAACTTAGGTTGAATTTTACAAAATTTAACTGGGAACAAAGAGATCCTGTACAGACTAAAAGAGATCTATGTGAAGTTAAAATCTAAAGAATGGGAATAGGTGGAGTAAGTACATACAAACAAAAGTGATCATATAACTTTCAAATAAGAAATAATAATAGTATTTATATTGATAAAATTATAAATACAGAAACTGATACTTAACATTAAAAGTATTATTCTGTTTAAGTAAATACTAATTAATTCTATATACTCGTACGTATAAAGCATGATTTGTTCAATAGAAAATAAACTGTTAAAAAAGGAAATATTAACATCAGATTTTTAATTTTCTGCAATAAATATACTGAAATAATCCAAACAATTTTAAGTTAATGGCAGGGTAAAATACACATCCCCTAAAATCAGTTTTACGAACATCTGAACAGATCCAAAATTATTTGCCCTTGTATTACACTAGGGTACGTCTAAATTAAATTTCTGTTTATCATAAAAAGCATGTGATCAATTAATAAACACACAGTGAATAGAGTTAGCTAGATAGTTATCAAAAATATGTCTATAAGATTCATTAACTTTCAAACCGAATGTCACTTGAAAGGCACTTTTCTGGAGCAAAAATACCCTGTTCATGTATTATTATCGTTGCTACATGGTTGATAATATTATAAACAGCTGAACCCCAAAAACTCAATCCTACATATGACAAGTTATTGAATACAAATCCATAATAAACATGCAGTAAAATTTTTCTTATTGAAGAATTAAAAAGTAGCTGTTTTACACTCTTATACTTATATTAAAAAATAAACATTACCAATTCAACCAACCCATTCTTTTTTTCTTCTGAATTGAACTTTGTGCATCATTATCGCACAAAATTTTATTACTATATTTATAAATCTATGTTTTAAACTATCTTAAATTATTCACTAAAATCTCTTTTTTAACCTCTTTTCTGCTGCAAATGAGTTATCTCATGTTCCAGTTACTATACTATACCTCTTTTTTTTTGGTTTAATCTCCGGGAACATCGTTAGGTATTACTTCAGAGGATGAGATGAATGATAATTTTTGTAGTGTGAAAATGCCATGCCTGACTGGGATTCGAACCGGGGACCTCCAGATGAAAGATACTATACTATACCTGGGATACTTAAAACCAACTCAGAACAGTTGTTAAGACCAGTTTCTTTCTTTCATGATTTTTGCTGAGATACATGTGAATAACATTAAATATATTTTACATTATTTATGTGCAATTATTTCAATAAAAATACAGAAGGGTGTATTTAGTTTGTTCATATATATGGCACTACATAACCATAAGCAAAATGCAATGAAAGATTCATGAAATGATAATTTATTATTTGATGTTAACATTTTAATCGATTTTCGTGAAAGCGGTAGTGAAAATGAGCAGGAAATATGTACTAATAATGAAATAGTGGAAAAAAAATCAGCAGTTAAATGAAAAAACAAAAGAATAGTAATTTCAAACCCAACCTTTATTATTGGTGGTAGTGATAATATAAATAATTTTGATAAAAACGGTAATAGTACAATTCTTTTTAATAAATGCTACTGATAATTTACTTCAGTGGACAGAATTATAAACAAATTATTATGACTACACTCCCAGCTGCAGTTTGCTAAGCTCAAGATCTAGACTCTAAAACTGGGTCCTTTGAAGAAGAATTGTTAATATTCTGATATCTTGTTTACAATTAAAAATTTCTCTTCATGAATATTGGTCATATGATTATCTACTGAAAACTGTAGCAATAGAAGAAATAAATTCAGAATGCATTATCATTATTTCAACCAATAAAAAATCAGTGATGTGAATGATCACTAAATGAATCAACAATGCTAAAATTATACAGCAAAGTGAATACTCAGCTTAATTGACATTCAATGTCAATGAAACAGGCCTCTACTGGAATATGTACGCCATCACGGATGTAAATCGATAAAAGTATTTTTACACGGTACAGGGCAACATAATCCAACTACTTTATTAAAAATATTAAAATATTGTAATTTAATTACACCTAAAAATTACAATGAAGGATGATCTTCTTGCACTTAAATTCATGTCTGTACACATCGATGAATCAGTGTCAGTGGGTTCAATCTACAACTGTCCAATTTATGTTCACTTCTCAGGAACCAACTGCATCATTATACCAGGGAATCAATACATTTCTGAGTGCTTAAAAAAACCTGAATCTAGTCGTCAGTCTGAAGAAAGAGTTAAACAACAGTGAATAAATCTTAATTTCTTAAAATATTTCCTATATTAGAAAAAACAAAATAACAGTTAAAAGTGAACAATAAAACTTACATAAGTTTTCAGATTTTTATTGAGATGAGCATCTTGAATAATATCAACTTCACCCATAAGAGGATTCATTTCACCTCCTTCGCCTAGAATTGACATCACAATAATTTCTCCAGTGTTTTTATGCTTTGCTTTAATATAATTTTCCATTTTTTTACAAATATTTTCCATTACTTCAGTTAGATATATCTCAGATTTTCGATATTGAAGCTAAAAAGACATTATAAAGCAACTATTCTGACAACTAATATGTAAAACCATATTGTTTTATATTTTATACACAGATATATGTTATACATAATACTAATAAAACATATTAAAAATAACACCAAAAATTGACATTTGGGAAATGCATATCATCAAAATAATAATAAAAGAACAAAATCAGGTTTACAGATTTAAAAATGACTTATTACATAACATAAACAGATAAAAAATACAACACTTGCGCTAACACATTCGTACAAAAAAACAAACACAGAATACAGCCAAAGTAGTCACAGCAGAAATAATCATACAGCATATCAACAAATAAATATGCAAATAAAAGAAGTTCAACATAATCTTACACAAAGGAAATCTTAAATCTGCTAGAATATGCTCAAAGGGAAAAGATGAAACTAGTAATCAAAAATAAAATTATTCACAAAAGTGATGTAAATGCTAATTTATTAAAATGTAATAATTAGTTTTCAAATATTACTGATCACCTTATAAAAAATAAACTACAATTACTGATATGTACAATAATTTAGAGATACTGGAGATAAAAAATAATAATAATAAATAAATAGGTAAATAATAATAAATAAATAGATATAATAGAAAAATATTGTTTCTAAATTTAAAAGTAATCATAAATTAATGAATAAACAAACTGAATATGACGATCCTGTATTTAAATTGGTAGTACTGTTATCATAACCAATATTTTTAGAAGTATTATCACTATGACCTCACTTAAGACCATGGTATATGAAGGAGGATTTATTTTAATGACAAAGCATGATATGCTAATATTTTATATGTAATCTTATACGTTTTAACTGCTGAAGATAAAATAATTTAAGTTCGAAAGGCCTCTAAAAACATATATTCAGATATACATATATACTAACTTAGCAAAAACAATTCTTTTGTTATTGTATTTGTCCATATTCCCCTCTGTACTAATATCTCAAAGACAAAAGTATAAAAACTGTTTACTACCAAGAGTACAGAATTTAATAATGCTTTTTACCTTATGCTTATTATTTTTTAATAGCACTTTCGAGGTTTTCCCTCACCATAAGTTAAACTTTTCTTTTTTTATCAAATTACACATTAATTTCAAACATTAAAATTATAACATATAAACATATGTAGACAAAATATTAAAAATTTTATTTTTTCTATTATGTGAATATCCACACATACAGTACTGTACTGTATTATACTTATATATACACACTTTTATTTCTATTTCATTTCTGTTTAAAATGATCATTCTATCCAAAATAATCCTTAGAAATTAAACAAACTCCAAAATGGAACTATCTACAATAAGGTCCATTAGTTCCACCTTTTATAATGAAGTATTTGTAGAAGAGCGAACACTCTTCAAATATATATGTATATATATATATATATATATATCTTTTGTTAGACTGCCCGCTGTCAAACAATTAACACCTGTTGCACCATGAGAAGAGATGAGGTTTGGAATTCATGAGAACAAAAGCCTTGGTCTTCATTCTCATGCTTTCACTTGGGTCCGGTCCAGCAGGTAAAGAGGCTAGAAGTATAAATATTCCTGAGAAGACCAGCTAAAATGAATATGGGTGAATCAGCCTAGCGAGATGTTACAACATCAGTCCCGCAAGGACAGTTCTGTGAGGAGAGGCGAGATGTGAGTTCAGTGAACCAGTCCAGCGAGACATTACGAAGTCAGTCCGGTGAGGTGAGTCTGAGAGATGAGAGTACGAGATGTCAGTCAGCGAGATAATATAGTTCATGTTGAAACTTAAAAAATGTTGATTAAAGTTAATATTTGTTGTTATTAAGATAATAATTACTATTATATTTTCTGCTAAGATCACTATAGTTTCTATGTTTAGTACTGTTCACCTTTCTTAGCTTCATTCTTTGATTTCTTGTTGACATGTTTTGGAACCACTCCATTGTCAAAACTTACTGTACCGATGGTTTAAATTTCTGTTAATCTTTATATACCTTTTAGTCAATGCCCCTCCCTATATTTGACATCATGCCTTATCTGGCCTTCTTCCTGTTTACTTGACCTTGTTATTAATGATTATAATTATCTTTTAATTTTATTTATCTATTTCCTGCTTTTAATAAATTTAGGTTCTTGAAAAGGTTATCCGCTTGATTATTGATCTGTTTATTTATGATTATTTCATTGTTACTTTTTAATTTAAAGATTTTCTTAAATGTTCATTCTTCTTCCTTTAACACATTTGGGGATTAATTTCCTTGATTCTTCCATTTTCATTGAGGTGTCCTTTTATTAAATGCGTTGTACAATTAGAATCATTTTTTTTTATTTTTGAAAGATCTCGTGTGTTCATTATTTCTTAATTTTCTTCCTGTTTGTCCAGTGTATGTTGCACTGCATTAACAGTTTATTTTGTATATAACATTACTGTTGTATATATCTTTTTATTCTATGTTGCTATTAAAAATCTTTTTTAGTGTATTATTTGTATTTATAGCCATTTTTATATTATATTTATTAAAGAATTGTTTAATTGGGTAAATTTCTTTCACAGTAAATGTTAATTTACTCCACTTAAAGGTTTCTTTATAGTTTGTTTTAAAGTTTAGGTTTGTTTATCATTTTAATTTATTTTTCTAATTATTTCTTTTTTATACCTGTGATTCATTGCTATTTGAAAAACAGTGTTTAATTTTTTTTATATGCTGGTTTCTTTAATGGTAATTTATGTATTCTATCTATCATGTATTTAAAAGCTGCTAATTTATGCTCGATTGGATGATTAAAATCATCCAATGATGTTATCTATAAAGGTTTCTTTTCTGTATATTTCAAAATCTAGATTATTATTTCTTTTTATTGTTAGGTGTAGAAAATTAATAGTTTGTCTTTCTCGTTTGCCATCACATATTTAATGTTATGGTTGAATTTGTTAATTTCTTCTAGAATCTGCTTAGAGAACAATATATAATACTCAACTAAAATCTGATTATATGTGGATGATTATTGAATAATAAATTCAGATTGTTAAAGATTTGAACAATCTGACTAAGTAGTAACATCCTTCTTTCTTAAATTTTAAAGAAAAACATTTTTATACATTTGATGGTGCGGTATACACTACAAAAAATCACTAATGTGGAGGAATTTTTTTTTTAAAAAAGCAGTAAGTGATATTTTTATTTAACTTATTATTGATAATGAAATATAAATTTAATTTTTTTTTTTGTTTATTACTTACGTTTGCTTATCAGTTTGTTAATGTGTGTATTAGTTGGTGTGGGAACAAATAAGTGTATCTGTTTATGTTTGCATATATAAATCCAGATTCACACAGAACTCAAAGATGAACCTAGTAATGTATAAAACAGAACACAAGGAAGACAAAAACCAGATTCAGACAAAACCTAGCCATATATAAAAAAAATTACACTTCATTATATAAGGAATACACTGCACTACAAAAGGTAACAGATTAAGAACAGTTGTTATAGAATGTAGTTAGAGCAAATTAAACACAGATAAAATTACTGTCAAATGAGGAAAGGAATTACCAGTCTCCTACCTAAGAATAAAGAGATTAAAATGTTCTAATGACTGGATTAATGCTCTTCTAAACCTAGAGTATAAAGTACTACCAAAAACTGATGGCTGCAAATCAAGTACCTGCATTAAAATTAATGCAGTATTGCTTTGTCATTTAAGAGGTTAAAACTTCAATACCTTCCTGCCAATTGCACTGCACTTTATTTGAATTACTTTTCCATTAACTTCTTCGAACAGCATTTTATTTAAATTGCCTACAACTTAAGCAAATTTTTAAGTCTAAGCTATTTTGCCAGGCTCTCACTGGCAAATAAAGCTGATAAACTCTCACTCTGCAACCAATTCATAAATACAACAATCTGTTTCTCTCCAACTGTGATAAAATACACTTTCAAATTTGACACAAGGCAAGCTTTGTAAGTCAAAGTGAACTGTGAATTACATGAGATAGCTGAACGACTTAAAATCTATATAAAGTTCAAGTGGTTTAAATAAAACAATAATGGATACCAAAATTATTATTATTATTTAATTAAAATAAATTAAAATTTAATTGAATGGTGTAAATCAAATAATGTCACTGACAAAAAAAGGAAAAGTATAAAATAAGTCTTATTAACTTACTGTTCTCTGTTTCTGATTCCCATGCCCGTCAATTTGGTATCCACCAACTTCAATTTTCATTCGAGGACTGATTTTTGAGATTTCAGACATTATCTCTTTTACTGTCTGCTTGCAAACTATGAAACAATGTAAGAAATAGGGTCAATCCATTTGAAATGACCCAAGGGTGGTTGCTTGGCAAATTCAAAAAAAAACTGAAACTTACCCACTTCTTAACTACATGTCTCAGGACCTTAAAACTTTTTAACATTTTTTTATTTAAGCAGTTTACCTGTGGCGGCCATTTTTGTTACAGTGAACACACCTATTTTTGTGATTGTAAGGGGTTTATGGAAAAATCATAACTAAAAAACTATTGTTCCTGGAAGGATGAAACAAAGTAAAGATCTCAAATTTGCACAACTTACAGTGTTATTGTTGATATTTATGGCAAATAAAAAAGTTTCTTGTGTATTATACTAATAAAAAAGTTATAACCTCTCAAAAAATCATGAAAAACTTTTAAAGGCATCTACACACGTTCCAATCCAATCTGATCCGATGTCTTAAATGTAGGATGAAAGTGGCAAATAGTGTAGTTGATTGTCCTAACAAAAAAGTTGAAATCCAATTTAGGAAGGTCGGATGGTCTTCCCCATCTGACTAACTGACTTAGGACAGACCCCCTCCACTTTCCTTCCTAGATTGGATAGTGTGTAGCGCAGTCGGGCGTCAGTTGCAGTAAGTAGTTTGTTTTCTTCAATTTAAAGTATTTATTACAATACAAACAACGTGCTGACATTATGCTAGAACATATATATTGCTGGAAATTTTCAAACTCAAACAAAGAAGCACTGTAACTACAAAAAAAAGTTTTTTTTTTTTAACAATTGAGAACGTACACAATAAAAAAATGGCATGTTTTCTATGAATGGCTTTACCATTCTCAAAAATTCCATAAAACACTGTTGATTCATTCGTAAAAAAATTCAGAAATCGTTCAAATTCAATTGCTTCAACAATATCGAATGGATAAATTTCTTTCTTTCCTTTAGCCAGTTTTTTTGCTCAAAATCATTTTGTGGGGGGGGGGGCTTTTGGAGGATCAATAATGTTGTAAAAGCAACCCCAATTTTTTGATTTTTCAATAAAAATGATGCCGTTACGAGGGTGTGATCAGGTCGTGAGTCTCAGTGGTACAAACTAATGATGAGATCGGAAGAAAGAAATTGTACTGTGGATAGCGATCTCCTTTCCTAAATTGGAGAATGGGGCGGATTGGATTGAAGGTGTGTAGGAGCCTTAAAAGCAATACCATTTTGACTCATTAAATAAGTGCTCCAAGGCGGTTTCTTGTCTTCTTGGTACTTTAATATTTTTATACTTCTTACTATAATGGAAATAATTTGTTTGAACAATTCAACTGTAGTGTTCATGTTATAACAGGCGCTTGAAGTCATTTCCAGTTGTCAGGAAAATTCATGTTGCAACATGCTCATTTACACTTGTTGCATCGTTTAGTTTTGCAGTTACAGACTGGTCAGTCTGAGATGTCAGTAACCACCTGCTCACATCTTTAGTGAGTGTCTCAAATTTCATCCTGTGTTTGTAACTGTTTATTAAATAAATAAGTTTGACTTTATAATATTAAATTTGCAAATGTTAAATAAATCACTATCATTATGTTAAATAAATGTTAAAGATATCACAGCTGTTAGTTAACCACACTAAATAATAAACTTTCATTGCTACAGAAAAAGGCTATTTCATTGAATAATTAAACAAGAATAATTAAATCAATAACTTATTTTTTTACATGTTAATTCAGATGTCACTAGTGTTTGTAAATATCATGGAATAAAGTTTTACTCAAAATTCAGTCACCTGTATGGGGAGTTCTGTTGTGTCCCTTTGAGAATTCATAAAAAAACAGTTAAGAAAAACTTAAAGACAAATAACATTAGAGCAAGCTCTTAAAGAACATATTTTTCCAAATTTAAATTTAGTTCCTGGAAAGTTTCTTTGTGTTAACCATTTCAAAAACATTTTTTCTCAGCAGAACAAATAACTATATGAATGCGAAGACCAAGAGCAATACACTGCTCCACATCACAATATTGAACAATTGGATGCTGCTTGTAGCATTTTAGGTGTATCACCTTCAACAAAACTGAAAAAATTAAGCATGGATCTAAGGCATGTATATCATTTCAAAACTCTCAACAAGACGAAGTGTGGGTATCAAATCTACAAAGTCCTGAGAAAGTTGACATCACTTGAACTAACTACAGCGATGGGTCGTTCTCACACAATTTCAAGAGAATTATCAGAAGATATCACAGCTGTTAGTTAACCACACTAAATAATAAACTTTCATTGCTACAGAAAAAGGCTATTTCATTGAATAATTAAACAAGAATAATTAAAATTTTGCTACGATTTATTTTTCTTCAATAGTGTTTACAAAAATAAACCAATATAAAAATAAAAATGAATCCTTGAAAAAAGATGTAGGCTACTCATTGAAATTTCTGTTTGGGTAAGTTTTACAAACATTTTTGAATCAAAATTGTATTTGGTTACTGTTATTGGTTTAGTTATCATTAAATTATGACCTATCATTAATAAATTTAAGAAAACTATTTTAAAAATATTGAAAATGTTAACTTCAACAACATAGAGGCTAAATATAAAATTTGTAAAGTGCAAAGAAGGTAAGAAACCCCCTTGGAGCATATTTAGCAAGTCAAAATCGTATCGCTTTTAACAGGTTTTCCATGATTTTTGAGAGATTATAACTTTTTTATTAGTTACTAATAAAAAAGTTATAATCTCTCAAAAATTAAATTAGTAACTTACACAAGAAACTTTTTTATTTGCCATAAACATCTACAAAAAAACTGCAAGTTTTGCAAATTTATGATTTTTATCACCAGCTCCCATCAAAGTTATTTGAAGCCAAAATTTGAATTTAAAAAAAAAATTAATTTTCAAAAATTCATAAACATTTAGGGGTAAGTACATCACCATTAATATTATTTATGGTAAACCTACTAACATATACCTACATATAACAAAATAATTCAAACTGTGTATGCCATCCCTGCCTCTAAAAAAAATTACCAAAAGTGAAATTTCACAGTTTTCATGTTCAAATTTATTGGTAATTGTCTCACAGAAAGAAGAGAGTAAGGTAAATAAACAACTGGACCAATCTTTTACCTTGAGTAAATATGAATAAATTGCTTTTTGTTTCATCCTTCCTGGACAAATAGTTTTTTAGCTGATTTTTTCTGTAAACCCTTATCACAAAAATAGGTGTGTGCATTGTAACAAAAATGGCCACCACAGGTAAACTGCTTAAATAAAATAAAAAATAGTTTTAAGGTCCTGAAACATGTAGGAAAGTGGGTAAGTTTCAATTTTTTTGAATTGGTCCAGCAACCAGCTTACGTTTTTTTGGACACTTCAAATGGATTAACCCAATAATAAATCAAAACTGAAACAACTTAATATGTGTTTCACATGCTAACACCTAGTAACTATGTTCATCAACTAGACTATTTTCGATAAAATAAAATCCGTGTTTGTAATATGCCACAATACAAAATACACAAAAGAGTAGGACTCCTAAGGATGTACAATGACAACTAACAGATCAATGACACCACTGCACCCATACACTACAAATGAATAGCATCACTCTGTATAACTAACTGTTACTCAACTTTAAGTTATTGGAAAAGTCATTATTAAATGACTACTGCTTATTCTAGAATTTATTTAAAACTTCTGATTGTGATGTATAATTCTGACAGTCAATAGTCATAATAATGTTGAATGATGTCTAAAAATGATCATCTGAACAATACAATTTTGATAGCTAGAAATGAATATGTCATGTTATTTAAAAAATAAGATTTTAAATATCTGTATTTATTTTTAGAGAAGCTATAATTAATATATAAATCTCTAAACATAAAGAGGAAACAAAATAATTCTAATATCAAATTTCAAAACGCACATACCCATATAAAAATGCAGATAATATCCTTCACAAGTTGGTCATAGTATTTTAGTAATACCAAAACAAAGTATTTCTTGTTTCCAAGGAATAACCTTTTGATATACATAATCAAATTTATTAAATATCGAAATACACTGAATTTTAAGACCCTTTTTGTTTAACAGTTTTGAATGAGAATAAAATTATTAATGTAGTGAAATCTGTTTCAATCATATTTTAATCAGGAGAAATTAATTCTAAAGAGATATTAATACTATCAAATTTACAGCTTTCTACAATATTAAGAATACTGACCAATAGCTGAAAGGAAGTGTTTCCTGAAATCTCTACTTAATAAAAAATCACAACAGTATTAATTAATGATTGTTATAATGCTTTATTTTAAAAAAGTTTTTCATTATCATCCAGGACAATTAATTTGTCATTTAAATTAACAGTGACGTTTACCAATAATTTCTTACCAGTGTTAGCCTTAAAATACCATAAATGAAACAAAAAATATCAAATTTCTTCTGTAACCAAGCAACTGTGTAAAGTACATCATCATAATGCTCATAATCATACCTAAAAATTTTTACTTTATTTTATTTTTCAGAATATATTAGATTGCAGACCCTAATGACAGAAAAACAATTTATTTGCAATGATTTAATAGTCAAATATGAAATTTGTTTAATAAATTTAACTACAAATTCTAAATTATAACTAACTGAAAAACTAGATCAATTTACTCTCCACATTAAATAACAGTACAAAACACAATAAATTACAAATTACAGAAATAACCCTACAAAAATGGTTTACAGCTTCCAACCACCAATGACGTAATTAAAAATAATGCTTTATAACAATGTTAATGATCTAAAACTAACACCAGAGACGTTTTGAACATCTACATCTACATTCACATGCTAACACCTAGTAACTATGTTCATCAACTAGACTATTTTCGATAAAATAAAATCTACAGGTTTGTCAAGTAAACATAACAAACGTCAATATATTACGTTATCAACACAGCAAAGACTTTTAAGGTAAGACAATGTAAAAATATTAACAATCCTTCGAACTCCAGGCGTAGTAAAATACAAATTAACACATTTAAATTAGAGCTACAAGTAATAAATTATATAAAATAGTAACATACACAACTGTATTAAATGAATTTCTTGAAATAAAATTACTAAATGTTGGTAATACATACTAAATACAATTACTACTAACACTAACAATCACGCGTAATGTGCAAGTAGAACCAATGTTTACATTTTAAACAAGAACATAATTTATTGATAGCCTACCCAAACATTTAATTTCTTTGTGATCAACTGGTACGTCAATTAGCTGACAATAACTACTACACGAAAAATAAAACACAGCACAGAGAACAAATTTTAACATTTTTTCCTTTTCTAGACCAAGGTGATAGTTTTACTAAACAGGTATTTCATTACAGAAACTGCTGTTGAATTCGAAATACATGTGACACGTTTTGAAACGTTATTGGTTACGTGACGTCATCGCACCTTCTATGCAGCTGTATGATCTTAAAAAAAAAAAAATACAATTTTTTTTAAAAAAAGTCTTGCAAGAAAAATTCATGTATTTTTCCATAATTCTTTTCAAAGATTAGAAGCGAAAATGATTACAATATAATGTTTTGGTACCGAGAAAAATGACGCGTTACTATACTGTGAATTACACTGTTGAAGTCATTAAAATTATTGTAAGGAAAATTTACTTTACGTTTTACGATTAAAAAATTGCAATTTTATTCTGGTCAGTACTTAATAACGCATAAGTAGATCACGGAAAAGTACTGAAGAATTTGCCTGGACTGGTCCACTGAAACTGTGGTGTAAAATTTTCATCACAGTAACGTTGCAAAAGTTTTTAAGTAACCACTTCAAGTAGTAATAAATATTTGAAGATAGTAAACAAATAAAAATCTTTAAAAAAATAGATTAGTAAATTGAAATTATTTGGGCACATACATACTTTACATGAAGATGAGAAGATTCAAATTTATTTTTTGCTTTTTAAGTTTTTTCTGCTTTAATTAGTATAATTTAAAAACTCATAAGGGAACAATATTGTTTCTCTAAAAGAAGATTATTTAATTTTATTTTAAATTAACTAGTGGGAAGATCTTTAAAACAGGTAGATAGTTTAATAATGGATCCTTTCTCGTGCATTGAATTATTGTGCTCAGTTACAGAAAAACAGATGGATATTGCATATTTTTTTATATAGAGTAAGTGATTGTTATAGCGAAGGTAGACTATTCATAAAGTAATTTGAAAATTATTTTTGTAGTCATTATGATGTGTGGTATTAAAATCTAATAACCAAATTAAACTTAAATTGATAAGGCTTTTTTTTAATTCCTACACCATCTACATTAACATTATTATAAATTTGCAAGTCAGAAACAGGTTGTCTCTCAAGTTACTGTTATTAAATAAACTCAGGGAAATCTGAAGTTTCCTCTATCTCAAGGTCCATGAATTTTTCTCATACAGTAATTACATTTACTCCACTGATAGTGGGAAACAAGCTAATTTCCCAGGATAAAAGGGAGGGCCTTAATACATTCTCAATGATCCATACTAGATTATATCAGGTTGATGAGTTTTGTTTATTGCAAGACTTGGTCAGTGTACTTAGTACACTGATGTAAACAAGATAAGTTTACTGCAAGATTCAATCAATGTACTTAAGTATATTGTGTCTTTGATATCGAAGGACTCAGGGCAAATTGCTGTAACGGAGTCCAAGGTTAAGTTGGACTTCCTGGTCTAGAGACATACCTAGTGATTGTCACTGAATCTTACTACTTTTGGATAGGGAGGTTTGATTCTTCCTAACCAATCACCCTATTGAGGAATAACTTTGCTAACATTAATTCTCCTCCCTTGGAAGTTCATTACTTACCACACCAACTACCCTCAATCAAATGTTTAATTTCCCAGTTCAGTTTGATGGAAGGTGGATCTAGAAAGAACAAAAGAATATTTAGATTACTTTTTAATAAAGATAAATGTGTGTTGTATGTCTGATTGGAAACTATACAGAAATGATTGTACACAAAGAAAAACTTAATTGTTATGATTTTGATGTGTGTCCTCAGAAACATGGGTGTGAAACACCCCCAATGTTTTTGAAGGGGTGTAGGGTAATTTCTAGGGCCTTTAAAAAGGCCTAGATGTGGGTGTCATAGATAATGTTTTAAGCTTTACTCGTTATATTTGAATGCTGTGGAGAATTCAACAGTACTAGAAGAGAGGATATCCTCCATATCCCCGATGATCATCCTTGTTACAGATACTTCCACTGTTTCCCCAAACAACTGTGCTCCCTTGCTGCTATAAAGAAGGTACTTGGTTTAAATCCTTCTCAAACAATGCCTGTTTGTTTTATTACAAAGAAATATACTTAGCTTTATAAGGCAAAAGCCATTTACAACAGGGCTATAATACTCCACTGAGAAAAGTACTGATTATTACCCCCAAAAAGATTTAAGAAGAATAATTAATTCATTTTAAAGCATTTTTAATTTTAAACAAAATAGATATTGCTAAAACTGTCCTCGGTGTTAAGGGATGTATCCAGTGCAATTTTTTTTGCTATTTGGCCTGCTGACTAGCTGATGATATTCTATGTTGTAAGATTACTTCTTTGAGGCAAAATTGTTACAATGTAAAAAAATATTTACCAAAGTGAACTACAAAACTATATACGGGCCCTGTTTGCTGTTTAGCTGAAAATGTGCAATCTTCTCTTTCGCTATTATATCGGCCAAATTTTTTGATTATCTGATTAAGTTTAGAGACTGAAAGTATGTTGCACACCATTCCTTCTGGGTCGTACTAGGCCAAGGCCTGCTGCCTCTTTGAACGTACCGAAATCACTACACTTCAAGGCAATCGACCCCGGAAGTGAGTTTCCAGAAGAACCTTCAAAGTCTTGTTCTGTTTAAGCGTTTTCCAGTACATCATAAAAGAGAAAACAATGACTGAAAGTCGCTGCAGATTGGAAAGGAATCCAGGAGAGCCCCATTATTCTCATGGTAAGATCTTCAAAGCATAATTTTTGATGTTTGAAACTTCTGATTATGGTCTGAAATCATCCAACGGTATTTCTTGCCGACACTGCAACAATTTTCTTTATTAAAGAGCCTTCTATCGATTATGTTCTCTTCAAGGCTCTTGTTCCAGCGTTTTAATTCTCGATAGAGGGCAATTAGTTAATTAAGTAAATTTCATTTTGTAGAGCAAATCCGTGGGAAGGATTTCTCAGGAGATCCTCTTGATAGTGATTAGCCAACAATCATTAAAAGAAGCTACGAGTTCGAATTTTATGTTCTCACAATTACGTAATTCGGTTTCTTAATAATTTTATCTGAAGCAAGTACAAGAACTTCCTCCTGTTACCCATGGAGCTAACAGATAAAGAACTGGCACATTTAAAGCATTTCATTAGCAATATTACAGTCGTAAGTTTTGTAAAAAATATTACTATAAGTAGAAAATGACAAAATATTCTGTAAGTTATTCGCGATTTTAAGAAACTTTTTTTTTATAAATGCAATGCAAACAATGATGTCATTATCTTTTCTGCATTTACACAATGTTCAACAGTAAGATAGAAATGTTACAAGTTTTTTTCACTTAATACTGGCTAGAAAAATCACAACTGTGATTAAAACGAATAGTTATATTTAACAACGCGCATGCACTTCGACACGTGATAATGAAAGCAGACGTGATTAATGTAAATGTAAATATTAATATAAATATAAATCTAAGTTTTTTATTTGGTTTAAAGGTTAACATTTGTTAATAGCTAATTAATGTTTTTTTATGTGTTGTGTTTCTGTGCATCTACAGTTGCTCAAATAGATAACTAATACCGATTGTAAAATATTGGGCATTTTAGTAATTCTGTTTAGGTTATGTTGTACTGTATAAATGAATTTATAATTGCGTTACAGCTTTTCAATTTAACGTCTTATTTGTTGGTTTGTTTTTACTAATAATCTTTCCAAATTTGATATTCTTATTTGATTTACAACCTCTATAATAATGTGAATCCCTTCTATTTTTATGATTTTGCATTGTAATTATTTTCGCAGCTTTAAGTGTTTATAATGTTTATTTTTCGATATTATCCTTAGTTGTTGGATTTGTTCTCATTACACAGGTTAGTAAAAAAAATATTGTAATTTGACCTTTTATTAATATTTATTTTCAAAATTTTATGTTGAAAACACGTCTTCAGTTGGTTTATAATTGTTATTAAGTTATGTTTTCATCATAGTGTTAAAGATCACTTTTAAATGTAATAATATTTTTTAAAAGAATTACATTAAAAGCAATTTGCTGCTATACCATACATATATCAGTAATATATAATGTAGAAATGTTATTAGGACCTGATGCTTCCATCTACAATACAATGAGTGATAAGCTTTTGAACTGTTGTTTGTTTGACTGCTTCACTTAATAGAATTTTTTTTTTATTGAAGAATGTTTTGAATTTCAGCATGCTACCTGTTACTTTCTCAGTATATTTGTTTTATTTGACTTTTTAATTGTTAATCATTTTCGTTTGTAGGCTTGTTTATGATATATAAAGAAGCTTTGAACTGAAAGCAAACTGTTACATACATGTTAAAATTTGAAGAAAGAATAGAACCATAAAAGTATAGAAAAAGAGGTCTTTTTTTCTATGGTTCAGATCGTTACTGATCTGCATAAAGAAATTATGGAATGAGGTGCTCCTCATTTATGAACATTGTCTTTATTTTACCACAGAAATGAAACAGTGTAGCATCAATTATCTAAAAATCTATTAGTGATTATTAATCAAACCTAATTTTGTAAGCAAAAGTTAATTATAATTTTAGAATGAAGTAGGCTAGTTTATCTAGTTTAAAATATATTTTTTTTTTGCTGCATCCTTTAACAAAGTTTGTAATAAATTCTGTTGTCAACATTTAGTCCATAGAAATATGTAGTTTTGTTTAATAAATAGTTTTCGGTTTGGCAACAGAAAATAAACAGAACTCCGCTACTGTAAATTTGTATAACACATTATCAGATAATTCTTATTGTACCTTAACACCAGAATTACATTATTAATTTATCATGGTTTTATCAGATGTTGAATATTACAAATAAAAAGGTTGTATCAGTAGCAATTATGAAACTTAAGATTTTTTTTGATACGAAGTTGAATCTGTAAAACTTTCTTTTAATTGTTGATTTGAAACATTTTTGCAACAGATATTTTGTTGTTATAGCCCAGTAATTCGGTTGACTTGGTATTGAGATTATATTCTGTTTTTATTATTATTATTCTATATTCAGAAGTGTTCTGTATTTTTTTTTGTTTTGTTTTTTTAGCATCATTAGCCTGTCAGAAGAATGTGTAATGCTTGCCCATATGCAAGCTTCTTGCTTGATGTTTCTACTAAAACTTGATGAAGAAAGGTAATGTCGTATAAATTTATTTGTTAACGGTTTTATGAGATTGTATTATTGATGTAAAATGATGATGATATGTTGCTACTTTTTTTCAATGAAAAAATGGCTATTGTCATATATTACAGTATTGTCATATTATTTTTCACTTATTCATTGAATCCGTTGCTGTCTGTTTATATGTGCTTTATGGAGGAAATGGAATTGGTCTGAATCCTCTAATTCGGGTTATAGTTCTCTATCAGTACCAATTTAGGCTTTATACCACAGATGATGGTTATACATAACATATATATAAGTGATGTAATCGGCATTAACTCTATTCCCTTCCTGCTTGTGGTGTTCAAGTGGGAAGTTTTGAACTGCATCTTTTTGATGCTTTAGTTTGCTTTATATCAATATGATCATCGTTGAAGGAATTATGTGGTAATCAAAGTACTTATCAACTTTATGAAAGTGATGTATGTTCAGAAGAGGTGATTAAAAGCATAAATATGATAGGAAGTGATGATCGACATGAGAAATGGGTAGTTCCATGGAACTGTAGGATTGTTATTAAGGAAAGACTAATGTTTAGGAATGGAAAGAAAAGAAGTAAACATTTGTGCAAGTTTTTACGTGTTTGTGACAGTGATATCAGATTTGTAGAAATATGTGAAAAATCATTCTCAGTTAAAACTACAAGGAACATTTTAAAGTCTGTTTTTTCCCATTTTTCTACCAATCTATTCTCAGGATCAAGATGCCATATGTATAGCATATTTGTCTATATCAGTAGTTATCTGTGACAGTTATATTAATCATGATGCTCCAAACAAATTAATATGGGTGCTGAAATAAATTATCTGTCAACTGTGAATGATTCTTTGCCTGAGCAAAGGGTCAAATACATCTCATATGGCAGTCAATGTGTTAATGTCTCTGTACATGACTGATTTCCTGATGAACCCTCCATCCTTCAGAGAAGATAATTAATACATAGGATATACTCAGACTAACATATTTTCCTCTTCCTATCATTTTCATCAAATTCTCCTCTCCTTGTTTCTCAATACTTTTTTATTTTATCTTGTCTTTCACTTTTTACATTTTTCTCCTCAACAATATTTCAGTATTATTTTAAGCACTTTTCTTTCTTCTTTCCAACTGTCCATGATTCAGATCCATATAACATAATGAGAAACCTCTGTTTTTTATTGTGTACATATTTATATGTCGTCATATTTTAAATTTAAACTTAGAAATTTCCATTTATAATAGAGCAGTAATTTATAATTTATGAACACTTGTACAATTAACTATATTTAAATCTGTTTCGACATGTCTCCTAGCTTAGGGCTCAGTTTATCATTACATAATAAATAAATATGCTCCACTCAAAGCATTTGAGGAACCTACTCCTCAGTTCAGTCGGAATCCTTTTAGCTGTCAGTAATCGTTTCACCTTTTCAAAAGTGCTTTTTTATGTAGTAATGTGCTTCTACCTCTAAGTAGCTTCTTTTCTGAGCCACCAATCACTCAAATGACCTTTTAATAACCTTAAAGAAATATTAATTAAAATAAATATAAAAGATAAACACAGATCTTCTCTTATCTTCCTATACCACTGTTTTTCCTAAATTCTTACCTATTTCTCTTTTTGCTAGTGAATCTGCTGATAATCATTCTAATTTCGAACATTTTTTTTTGTGAGTAGTTTCCTACCTGCTGTCAGGAATATTTTCAATTTTTTTCATAAAAAAAAAAAAATTAATCTTTTCAGTAGACATGAACTTGTTATTGTTTATTGAGTTGTTATTATTATACATATTTTAGTTTATACATTTTATATCTAAGTATTCGTTTCCCCTTATAGCTTCTCTATCTAGCTTAGTCTGCATTATTATGAGATTATTTCTTTTTTCTTCTTTAAGAAATGGCTGTATTTATTTGGAGTAAAAGTAATTTTTAATTTGTAAGCCATAATATAGATGTACAATTTTCAAAATGCACTTACAGCTTCCATGAGCCTAATTTTTTTTTATTGAGTTGGGAAATTCTATTACGGGCACTTCGATAGAGTCTGTTGGGCTCGCAGCAGGTTCCACTTACTGTTACTTATTGCGTATGTGTGCTTATGGATACTGACTAAACCACCACATACCATCCTTCCAGGAACCGCCGCAAGGCATTACTTTGGAACAGCAGCTGATTCTCTTTGTGAGGTGTAACTACCTACGGCAGCTATCATTGGAGGTATCATCACTGGGAGTGCTGGCTACTTCATTATTCTGGAATGATCCCATTGGCCCAGGACCCTGCAGGAGCTCTGCAGGCAGCCTGTCCCCAGATCTTAGTGCCAAGGCATGACCATCGCTCTTCCTTTCCTAGCATCTTGTTGGGCTTGTAGTTTCAACATTATAGTACTGGCCCAGTCCGACCCTGCTTGCCAGCTCTCAGCCAAAATGACCATTATCTCATCGAGATCCTTTGGCAGGAACAATCTGTCTATTTTCAGCTTAGTCACCACTGTGTTCCTCTCTAATATGAATCTTGGCATTTGAAAAACACAAGATACACCATTTCCTTCGTGCCCTTGCAACTGGGGCAAAAATTTGAATGGTCCAGTCCTTTTTTTTTTTTTTGTCGTCAGTCATTTGACTGGTTTGATGCAGCTCTCCAAGATTCCCTATCTAGTGCTAATCGTTTCATTTCAGTATACCCTCTACATCCTACATCCCTAACAATTTGTTTTACATATTCCAAACATGGCCTGCCTACACAATTTTTTCCTCCTACCTGTCCTTTCAATATTAAAGTGACTATTCCAGGATGCCTTAGTATGTGGCCTATAAGTCTGTCTCTTCTTTTAACTATATTTTTCCAAATGCTTCTTTCTTCATCTATCTGCCGCAATACCTCTTCATTTGTCACTTTATCCACCCATCTGATTTTTAACATTCTCCTATAGCACCACATTTCAAAAGCTTCTAATCTTTTCTTCTCAGATACTCCGATTGTCCAAGTTTCACTTCCATATAAAGCGACACTCCAAACATATACTTTCAAAAATCTTTTCCTGACATTTAAATTAATTTTTGATGTAAACAAATTATATTTCTTACTGAAGGCTCGTTTCGCTTGTGCTATTCGGCATTTTATATCGCTCCTGCTTCGTCCATCTTTAGTAATTCTACTTCCCAAATAACAAAATTCTTCTACCTCCATAATCTTTTCTCCTCCTATTTTCACATTCAGTGGTCCATCTTTGTTATTTCTACTACATTTCATTACTTTTGTTTTGTTCTTGTTTATTTTCATGCGATAGTTCTTGCGTAGGACTTCATCTATGCCGTTCATTGTTTCTTCTAAATCCTTTTTACTCTCGGCTAGAATTACTATATCATCAGCAAATCGTAGCATCTTTATCTTTTCTCCTTGTACTGTTACTCCGAATGTAAATTGTTCTTTAACATCATTAACTGCTAGTTCCATGTAAAGATTAAAAAGTAACAAAGATAGGGAACATCCTTGTCGGACTCCCTTTCTTATTACGGCTTCTTTCTTATGTTCTTCAATTATTACTGTTGCTGTTTGGTTCCTGTACATGTTAGCAATTGTTCTTCTGTCTCTGTATTTGAACCCTAATTTTTTTAAAATGCTGAACATTTTATTCCAGTCTACGTTATCGAATGCCTTTTCTAGGTCTATAAACGCCAAGTATGTTGGTTTGTTTTTCTTTAATCTTCCTTCTACTATTAATCTGAGGCCTAAAATTGCTTCCCTTGTCCCTATACTTTTCCTGAAACCAAATTGGTCTTCTCCTAACACTTCTTCCACTCTCCTCTCAATTCTTCTGTATAGAATTCTAGTTAAGATTTTTGATGCATGACTAGTTAAGCTAATTGTTCTGTATTCTTCACATTTATCTGCCCCTGCTTTCTTTGGTATCATGACTATAACACTTTTTTTGAAGTCTGATGGAAATTCCCCTTTTTCATAAATATTACACACCAGTTTGTATAATCTATCAATCGCTTCCTCACCTGCACTGCGCAGTAATTCTACAGGTATTCCGTCTATTCCAGGAGCCTTTCTGCCATTTAAATCTTTTAATGCTCTCTTAAATTCAGATCTCAGTATTGTTTCTCCCATTTCATCCTCCTCAACTTCCTCTTATTCACCTATAACACCATTTTCTAATTCATTTCCTCCGTATAACTCTTCAATATATTCCACCCATTTATCGACTTTACCTTTCGTATTATATATTGGTGTACCATCTTTGTTTAACACATTATTAGATTTTAATTTATTTACCCCAAAATTTTCCTTAACTTTCCTGTATGCTCCGTCTATTTTACCAATGTTCATTTCTCTTTCCACTTCTGAACACTTTTTCTTTAATCCACTCTTCTTTCGCCAGTTTGCACTTCCTGTTTATAGCATTTCTTAATTGCCGATAGTTCCTTTTACTTTCTTCATCACTAGCATTCTTATATTTTCTACGTTCATCCATCAGCCAGTCTGCCAGTTCTCTTTATTCCCCCTAAGTTTGCTTCTGCTGATTTAAGAATTTCCTTTTTAACATTCTCCCATTCTTCTTCTACATTTTCTACCTTATCTTTTTTACTCATACCTCTTGCAATATCCTCCTCAAAAATCTTCTTTACCTCCTCTTCCTCAAGCTTCTCTAAATTCCACCGATTCATCTGACACCTTTTCTTCAGGCTTTTAAACCCCAATCTACATTTCATTATCACCAAATTATGGTCGCTATCAATGTCTGCTCCAGGGTAAGTTTTCAGTCAACGAGTTGATTTCTAAATCTTTGCTTAACCATGATATAATCTATCTGATACCTTGCAGTATCGCCTGGTTTTTTCCAAGTGTATATTCTTCTATTATGATTTTTAAATTGGGTGTTGGCAATTACTAAATTATACTTCGTGCAAAACTCTATAAGTCGGTCCCCTCTTTCATTCCTTTTGCCCAGCCCGTATTCACCCACTATGTTTCCTTCCTTGCCTTTTCCAATGCTTGCATTCCAATCTCCAACTATTATTAAATTTTCATCTCCTTTTATGTGTTTAATTGCATCATCAATCTGTTCGTATACAAACTCTACCTCATCATCATCATGGGCGCTTGTAGGCATATAGACGTTAACAATCGTTGTCGGTTTAGGTTTTGATTTTATCCTTATTACAATGATTCTATCGCTATGCGTTTTGAAATACTCTACTCTCTTCCCTATCTTCTTGTTCATTATGAAACCTACTCCTGCCTGCCCTTTATTTGAAGCTGAGTTAATTATTCTAAAATCATCTGACCAAAAGTCGCCTTCCTCTTCCCACCGAACCTCACTAATTCCTACTACATCCACATTTATCCTATCCATTTCCCTTTTTAAATTTTCTAGCCTACCAACCTTTTTTAAACTTCCAGTCCAAATCTGAATAAGTTTGCCCCCATGCCCAGATAAAAATGACTCAGGACGTAGTTCATGTTGCCATGCTTCCTTGATATCCATTTGGCTATATCACAGATTAGTCAGTGAGTCCAGCATCTTTTACCCGCATCATTCCAATGTCTCTGCCATACTTCAGTGTGTGCTGTCCTGACCAACTAAGCCTCATGGCATCGGTTTGTAGGTGACCTGCCTATTTCCCAGGCTCTTTTCCTCACATTAGCAAGCAAGTCGTTATGATTGGCATCTGACCTGTCAGAACTTCAGTCGCATCCTATGCAGAACAAACCCTGAGACAGGAACGCCTGTGCACCACTGATATTCTCTTGTTATTTATCGCAGTGTCCAGTGCCGCTGCCCAAACTGGAGGACCATACAATTATATTGATGTTGTTATACTGGCCAACAGTGCACTATATTTCTGTCTGGGACTCCCTTTATTGGGCAGTAGCCTAAACACTGCTCTTGACATTCTGTCCACCTTCTCTGAGACTTTCTGCATGTGAACGCCAAAGTTGAGTCTCATGTCTATCCATATGCCAAGGTATTTTATCGCAGGTTTGACCTCAATTCTACAACCTGAGAGCAGTCTGGATATATTTTCCGTTTTCTTTTTAGCTGTGACAATGACCAACTCCGTTATTTCAGGTACTAGATGGAGGCCAGCCTCCTCTTCCAAAGTTGTACCCTGTGGTATGAAGACTGGATTAAATTCTCCCAGCCTCTGAAAGCACCAGCATGGCTAGGTCGACAGCAAATCCTACAGAGTAACACCTTCAGGTTGGGGAACCCTTAATACCCTGTCATATATGAGATTCCACAGGGTGAGTCCCAGCATGGAACCCTCTGCAGAACCCCTCTGGATATCCTACAAGCCTTTATACCATCGTCTGTGTTGTAAAATAACATTCTATCAGAGAGATAGGAGGATATCATCTCTTTCAGGTAGGAGAGAATATCAAGAGCCTGTATCGCTTGCATTATCCTCATCCAGCTTGCAGTATTAAAGGTGTTCTTGACATTTATAATGATGAGGGTGCAATATTTGGCCTTACGACCTGTTTGTTTGAGCTTTTATGAGCTTGGATCATATTATTTCACAGTACACTTAAATAATAAACTTACATACAATACAATCTTAAAACAATAGAGTACATCAGATTGTTAAAGAAGTAACTGGTGTAAGATTTTATTTAAATATAACAGCACTTGGTGTAGCTACATTAAATTCAATTTGTTGGAGTATTAGTGTTTTTTTCTGAAATGTGTTAGTTTGTCTGACTCTGTCTCGATTTTCTCTTTTCAGTTTTGGTACTTGCTGATTATTTCTTTTCTTACTGTGTAATTTTTTGAGGATTAGATTATAGTATATCATTCCTAAATTGCTGTTTAGATCCAGGTTAACTTTTGTTCTTTTACATCAAAATTTTATACTTTTTTAAAAAAGTACATGTTACATTAATGTAGCATTAAGTTTAGATTTAATATGACTGTATTTTACACTTATTAAATTACAACTGATTTGGATGTGTATTCCTAGCTGCCTGTTTAGTAGTGTATGGTAAAAATTAGATTAAAAACATACTGTATAAAATCTAAACTTGCATTTATATGATTAATTTATTATTAATTTGTATTATTAATTATTACTTTTGTTATTATTATCCCACACTTTCACAGCTTTTACTTTTGCCATTGACATTCCTTAAACTCGGAGTAATTTATACCAACAAGATTATTATTATTACTGTTATTATTATTTTACTGTTATTATTTTGATAATATTTTACTTTCAGTTAACTGTGTTGATATACAAAATGTATAGCCAATGAATAAATTTGTAAGCATTTAGTAAAATTCAGAGGGTAAAAAGGAACGTTTGCTCAGAAAATTTTAAAAAGGAATTACTCAGCAAATCAGTTCTATTTTAGTGTGTTATCTGTTTACAAAAAGGTAAGAGATATTATTTGTGAATTATGATTTCTGTTTTGCAATTTTTTAAGTGATTTAAACCAATCAGTAATTTTAGTCATGTATACAATCGGCATATTTTTCTATAGATTTAATAGTAAAAGACCTGGTTATCTGAACTTTAGTTGATCAAAAGCTGGATATCTGAAAGTACTAATGATAAATTCATTTGCCATTTTTAAATATTTAATAATTTGCAGTGAGGAAACACACTTTCCTTTTAAAAATATAGCATATGCTGTTTCATATCTGGAGAAATAAAACAAAATAATTACCCAAAAACATCTATTTAATTATCTAAATGTTATTATCAAATAACATATATGACATTTATGAAATAACATCTATACATTCTGAACAGAAAATATTCTGTACAATATTAATTACTGATGTTTATATCTTCATTTTGGTGATTATAGCACATGTTATATCTTAATGTACATCATCCCACTTCTCCATTATAATAGGATGGTCAATCTGAGTAATCTTTATAATTTTGATATCAAGTTTCCAGTTGTAGTTCAGATTAATCTGTCATTTATGGCATACATCAGTGCGGTACCGTATTTAAACTGGTTTAAATCATTATCATTGAATTAGAACTGAATGTGTGATCTGTTTTATTTCATTTTAGAGGTGTTTACCCTTGTTTAGTTGTTTTTGAGTTTGGATAGACTCATATTTGATGGTATATTTTGTAAATGGAAGGTGCATTGTTGTATGATCAATAAAAAAACTGGAAGCAATAAGGAGGATTAAAAACTATGAGATGTTCCATAATGTTGTCTGAATTTTTGTGTCAAACTTATTGGTTTCAGAAAGATTTAAATGTAAAGAAAAATGTGAATAGCATCGTACGGAATTATCCAACAGCAAAAAAATGAAATCATTTGTACATGAAAAAAATTAATAGCTCCTTTTTTGCGGTCAATGCAGCAAGAATAAAGAGCATCATCCAGCTTTGTAATTCAAGAAAAAGTGAAAAGTCTTACAGAAGTGTTTGTTGATTAATCTATTTACAAACATTAGGGTCAATTAGATAGGTGGAGAATTGGAATCTAGTAGCTGAACATTTATGGGAAGTTGTTAGCTGATGGGAGTGCAGTAAAACTTTACAGAATAAATTTGAAGATTTGGCAATGTATAACACAAATAATCAGCTTTTAATATGATTGAAACTGGATTAAACTTTAGAATTTTTTTCTAAAAAAAAATCTTGCAGCTAAAGGTAAAAATCTCTGCTCCAGACCATAAAATGGGCAAGGGAGAATTAGTGTGTTATCACTGAAATGCTTCAAGATCTTTCTATTTATTACTAATTAGAATCGTAAGTCCAGATCTTCTCAAGCATTAAAAGAATATTGCAGTAATGCACTTCTTGTGCATTATCTTAATAAAAAATGTGTGGTTGACATTAATTTATTTGAACTTGTGTTGAAATTTTTAGCAAGAAAGAATGTAATGCAAGTAAAATATTACCATGCAGTGGCATTGCATTTATTAATAATTCAATTCAATTCAACTTATTCAGGTACTCAAATGTAACTCCTCTATAAATAGAATGAATCAGTTCTGCTGAGGTTTAGATCATGTGTGCAGAACAGGATATAAAAATTACAAAAATTTACAAAACTTACAACATTAAAAAAAATATACATGTATGCATGCACACACATACATGCACGTGTGTGCGCGCACATATGAAATAAAAATTTATTTTCTTATTTCTAATTCTCTAGTACTTTTTTTTCATTATTTACTTAAAATGCATCATTTTAATTTTATTACATTAAAATCCAATTTCTTATTTTATTCTTCAGTAATGTAAATTTGACTGACTGATAGTGCTTTGTATGACAAACACATGCATGATACACATGCTTGTTGTACACATACATGATTTTTTTTCCAATGTTCTGTATAATATTTTGCAAGTTCAGAGATTTGTTTCTACTAGTGCTATTTGATGTCAGAAATTTATTTTTTAGTTTTTCATAGTGAAAGCTTATGCCGATACAATGTAGATTTGTTTTATTGACAGAAGTTCTTTAATAGCATTTCTTCCATTATTTACTTTTTTCAAAATTTTGTTTTGATGTTTAGATAGAGAGTTTAATGCATTATCATACACTGTTCCCCAGCTATTGTGTTCCAAAAATCCAGTTATGTAGCATGGTGGTTATCTGTGTAAAATTGTTCCAGCCCTATTTTGCCACATTAATACAGCTGATGTTTTTTATCATTGCATTTGTCACATTAAAACCGATTGTTGGTTCTGAAATTTTGGTTATCTTTAAGGTGTTTGTTCCAATTACTCCAGGTAGCTTTATTTGTGCTGTGTAACACGATATTTGGTTATTAGTAAACTTAAGCTATTGAAAGAGAGTAAACTACCTTTCCATTGTAACTTTGATGGGTTATTTACTCTTTCAGCAATGGCTGGTAGTAAGAGTGTTGAGGATGTTACTAATTTTCTCTAAAATTAATGTGATAGATAAGATCTATAGTAGTCAAGATTAATATTTATAATAAGATTTCACGTGCAATTCACAAATTGAACTACTGTCACTAATCGCAGATACTTTATGTATTTTTACTTCCATGATAGTATAAAAGAAGTAAACTCTGAAGACAATACATAATTTTCACTTTAAAAAAATGCATTCTCTGCTGTGTAACACATTAGTTTTTTTATTAAAACAAGATCATAAAATTATTTTTTAATAAACACCTAATTAATTGTGCATAAACCTGATTTCCACTATCGTTAAACACCAACTATATAATAATTAATTTCTAAGTATTTTGTTAGGGGTAAAAATAAATTGCATGCAGGATTCAAAATTGTTGCCACTATGGTAATTTATGTTTTTGAGTTTTGTACCATTTCTGTTTTACACTGTTGTTTCATTTAGTCTTCATCTAAATTTTCTGTTGAACATGTCATTATAAGCATAGAAATATCTCTGTATATTTGTAGAATCCAAAATGGTAAAAATGTTTGAAAAAAGCTTGTTTTTTATTTAATTAAGAAGTGTATTATTTTCTTACATACTTAAGAAAATTCAGCGGTAAATTTTATAAACATATCACAGAAACTTCAGAAAAAATTTTTACAAAATGGATACTGGTTTTTTAAAAAGTAGAATAAATAATTGGTTTTTTACTCATTTAATTTAAATTTTAGTTTGAGAAAAAAATCTAGAACAGTGGAAATAAGTTCTAGTAGGTTTAAAAATAAATCTTTGAATGTGTTTGAAATATTAATGGTCACCGTCATTTTCAACGATGAATATTTATTTGAAAATGAAACCTGACAAAAAATATGATGGAAGTGGATTTTTTTTTAAGCAGAATTCTTGTAGACGATGGATATGAAATATTTGATTAGAACATTTAAGTCCATTGGTACATATCTGTCTCTGTGAAACTATTGTTTTTTCTTTCTTTTTTCTTTGTAAACAGTTTGATATTTTAAAGTGCAATATTGCAGCTACTATTTTGACATAAAAATACTATGCAAATAATACTAATAAATTTATTATTTATTTATGCTGAATTTGTGATCAGAAAATTGAAAGGGATGAGTGGTGTAGTTTGCATGAATTTTGTAGATGTTTAGAGTTTAGATGAGTCCTGGTAGTGATGATGTAAAGTTTCTGTAAGAATTTTTGTTTTGGTATCCAAACCAGACAACAAAACTTTTAGAAAATTTCTGTACTGCTCCTTGTCAGATAAGAGAACATACATAAAAAATAATTTTCTGTTATAAGTTTTAACATTGTTAAAATTATTTTTCTTGGGTTTATGAGGATGGTATTATGCAGAGTACGAGTTATGTTTGGAAAGTAAAGTTACAATGTGTCTGTTGCTCCCAAGGAATTTTTTTGTTTTTAAGTTGGCATTCCTGTGTAAAAGGGAGGTCCAAGCAAAGAGAACAAGCCAAGGTGGTAGTTAGTGGCTTGATTGGTTATATCAGAATTATGTCTTAACATGAACCTGTCAATTCCTGATCTTTCCAAGTGTGAAGTGTAAGCTCTTATCCGATGTCTTGCAGTCACTAAAAATGAAAATCCCGCCAACACCCATTGCAAAATCTGTTTCTGTGTATGGTAATGTGATGTCACATGATAAAATAACAAAGTGGTTTAGGGAGTTTAAAAATGGTAAAACAAACATTCACAATAAACAGAGGAGCTGAAGACCGTCAATTGTTACAGACGAGTTTGTTGACAAGCATGAATGGCTGATTCGTGAAGACTACCATTTGACTGTGGACAAACTTCATGAAATGTGTCCAGAGGTTGGTTGAACTATGGTGCTGAATGAAATGGTAACCGACCATTTGAATTTTCAAAAACTGTGTGCGTATTGGGTACTGAAAATGCTAACAGAAGAACTCAAAGCAAATCAAGTTCATTGTGCTCCAGAGTTTCTTGATCGTTATGAGCTCAAGAGTGTAGAATTCCTTGACTCTATTGTGACTTGGGATCAAACTTGGGTGGTTCACTACACACCAGAATTCAAAAGGCAGCATACGCAGTGGTAGCATATTGGTTCCTCACTGGCAAAAAGGTTCAAAATGCAACAGATACTGCAAGACTCTTTGAAAGCTTCGTCGGGCCATTCAAAACAAAAGAAGAGGGCCGCTGACAAAGGGAGTGTCTGTTGCACGATAATGCTTGGCCCCACACCGTGCACAAAATGGTCAATCTCCTCAGCAGTTTTGGTTGGGATATTCTTAATCATCATGCCCACAGTCCCAAGTGCTGTTTTTCTTTTCATTTTTTTGAAAGACCATATACGAGGAAAAATGCTTTTCAATTGATGAAGAGGTGAACACTGTATGAATGTTCAAAGGAGGTGGTAGCAGGGATGTGTGACACAGGAATACGAAAGTTGATATCCTGGCTGAAAATGCTTGGAACTGAATGACGGATACATAGAAAAATAGTTGTATACTTGTGTAATATGTCATGTAAATTTCATTGATAGATATGCATTTTTTGATTTTTATAAAATGTTTCCGAGCCTATCTTGTAGTGTAGAAAAATCCAGATATCACTCATTGTTTTAATTTCATACATTTTCATTGATTAATTTCTTTTTATTACTTATAACTATCTCTGAGATCTTGAGTATTGATGATATTTCAAAAAAAGTTTTTAGAAAATCATCTGATTGATTTTATTTTGTTAGGAATCTTTTAGTTATTTTTAATTAGAGCATGTTGTAAAGTGACAATGTTGTACATTTTTTCAGATTTAAAATAGAACATGTGTACTAGTTTTACAAGTGATCCAAAATCATATCAGATTTGTTCACTATTAGGTCAGTGTTCTACAGATATTGCTATTGTTTATTTAGGACGCTACACTTGTAATGGTGCTTTAGTTGCTTTAAAAAAATATGATATGGAAAAGGTTTCAAGAAAGGAAACACAGTTGATTCAGGTAAAAATACTTATATATATATATATATATATATGTGTGTGTGTGTGTGTGTGTGTGTGTGTGTGTGTGTGTGTGTGCGTGTGTGTGCGCGCGCGCATGCATGTGTGAATTCAAAATAAATATTCTAAACTAATTGTCATTCATCTGAGTAACCTGAACACCTGGCAAAATTCACTTGTGAATTTAGTACTACTAATACTGGGTGTCTGAGAATTATCTGAACAACTTTGATTTTGAGTAAATAATTTATTTATTAACATATAAAAATGGGTTTTATGAATTTAGAAACATTAAGTCTGAAAGTTTTTTCCTGTAATCAAAGACATTCAATGCATGCACCATTAGAAATTAGCAAAATATCAATCCAGTAATCAATTTCATGCCATGTTCATTGTCACATATCTATATCTATCAATTAACAATCTTATACTTAACAGTCCTCTCCTTAAGGTCATCAACTACACGAGTTTTGTGTACATTAACCTTGACGAAACTCCTTAGGAAAATATCACATGGAGTTGTATCTGGTGATCGAGGTGGCCAAGCAATCGGTCCATCTGGCTTTTCAGTCTCTGACACTTTTTATTTCTAAGTCGCTTTAGAAGTTGTTGCCATATGTTTAGGATAGTGAGAGTATGTCATGACTAGATTTCCATTTGCAGGCCAATAAATGTTTGTTTCTTTGGAAAAATATCTCTCCTTTCTTCAAATTTTTAATTTTAAAAATACTTGGTAGACCTCTGTGATTTGCCTTGACTGTACCCACAGCTTTACTTTTGTTTGTCCACAAAAAGTTGAAAAGTTTTGGAGTAGTGTAAAATCTGTCCATGAAAAAGCAATGACCTTTACCAAAAATGATTGTTATATAATTGCTGGAAAACACTTCGGCAGAATTGTCAGTATTACCACTACTTCCGGTATAAATGTCAGCATTTAAAAAATATCCTTTTGCAGATTCACATAAAATAAACAATTTTAGTCCATACTTATTAGGTTTGTTTGTCATTTATATCCTAGAGTTCTACCACAAAAAGGACAAATGCCCTCATCATCAGTGAGTTTAGCTTAAGGCTTGAAACTTAGCTAACAACTTTGCACCAAGAATCAAAAAAATGGTCATACTTTATGTACTAGGTCATGATCATTGTGGTCACAGACTTTCTATTTTGAATTGCCGTTTAAATTTAGCATGTACAAGTTACTGGTAAAGTTGTCACAGCTCATAACTGAACTTGCAAAACTGCTTCCAATAAAGGGATCTACCGACCAGTAACTTTTGATTTCAGGCAACTTCACTAAACACATATGTAGTACAATAGAAAAAAAATGATACATTTCACTTAATTTAACTCCAGACCATTTATTCTACATGGAATTCTTTTTCAGACCTTTTAATTTTGTTAATTCTGTACTGCATACCTGTTAGTTTGTTTTTCACTAAATGAAACATTGCTTGATTAAAAAAAAAAAAACCAGAAAAACAGTCAAAATCCAAACAGTCATGTAGTGGAGCTACAACACCAGTAGTTTGTTCAAAAATAGGTCAGTCAGGAGGCATATCAGTCTCAGACCAATCATTTTTTTCAGTTGAACCAGGGACTGACCGATCAACATTTTGCTCATCATTTGAGAAACGAAAAAAAAAAACTTGTGTAACTTTTGTATAAAAAAAAATAATAAATTGTAATTTAAATAACAAATTATAGATGCAAATATAAGTAATGAGAATTATCAAAAATTATAGTTTATAATGTGAGTAATGATAAGGTTTACTAATAGATCTTATTTTGAAGTTGTATGTATATAATTTAGATATGTGGAAATAAGTTATCAAAAACGTAACAGATGTGATTTGTAATAAAATGTACACCTTAAAATTTAAAAACCACAATAAAAACTCAATGAATAACTGAACTGTCTGAAGTACCAGCAGTAACATCATAATCCAGGTCGTTGTCACTTTTGTCAATTTCTGATCCACTATTTAACTGTGGGAATATGTCCAGAAATTCTGACATTTGCCCACCACTCATACTAGGCTGATCCGACATTTCAAGTAAATACAAATAAAAAAAACTAAAACTGTATAAAATGATTTGTAAGTAAAATAAACACAATCATGGATGCTAAAACCAAAATGCACAACTGCAACACACAGTGGCCAAGACAGACTTGCAAACAAACTAATGACCACATGGGGAATAAAATCATTCGACTGCAGCACACTCTGTGTAATGCTAAAAGCCTTTTATAACCTCTGTGTAGCCTGCCACCATAACAGAAATGAGTAAACCCATTTCAACTGAAGGGAAATGTGTTGTGCCTGTTTCTAATACAGGTGCCAGGCAGAAGCGCCCTCTGTCAGTACCTGTAAAAGGTATGGGTGTTGACAAACTTGACCATAAAAAGAACCCGTATGTTGTACGGGAATTGGCCCAACCAACCAAATTAAGGACTGAGTATGCAGTACGAGTATTGGGTCAAAAGTGTTAATAACTAAAATAGTATTTATGAAGAAATACAAAATAACCCTTTGTACTTTGTTCAATAAAAACTTTGATATTTGTAGAATAAAAGTAAAAATACAAATAGAAACTGTTTTTTCAAAAAAAGTAAAAAGTACACTTTTGGACTTAATGGAAAGTGTAAAATTAGCTTAAAAATAGTCAAAACTACTGGCCATTCAACTCACCAAAATTTAGTGCATGGTAATTATATGGAGTTAGATTAGATAACAATTTATCTTAAAAAAAGATAGATGTAGGACCATTAAACTGATCCTCTTATATTTTGTTAATGATATCCCTCCCATATTTTGTTTAAACAAAATTTAACAGAGGGTAAAATCATTTAATATTCTTGTAACAGAAATTTCACTAATAGATTTGTAATAAATTCTACAAAATTATTAGATGTTGATCCCCTATTATTCAACAATAAAGTTTCTGCATCCTTATTGATAAAGTAAGTTTCTAATTAATTACGATTGTTTTTAAAAATTTCCTTTTCTAATAGTTCAGTTTTATGATCAGTTTGCTGATGGCCATTGTTTTCTATTTTTCTTTTCATCCGGACTACACTTATACTTTTTTTAAAAGAATGATGCAAAGAATAACATGAGAACTATCAAGGATGATGTTTCTACCCGAGTTTTCAGTGCAAGATGTAAGATATAGAACTACGTCAGTTGGATTGTTAACGACTTGAAACATTCTGTCTGGCTCCACTAGCTGGCAAAAAAATTGTGTATTTGTAGTGTAGTAGTACATTTGTGCATCAGCTAAAAAAAATTTTAATACCTTATTTTCCTGGCTCAATATATATTATAATTGAAGCTACACCTTCCACAAAACTTTTCTAATTTTCTGTCTAAAGTTAAGCATTCACCTACATTATTTGGCAAATACATCATATATTTAGCAGTTGGCAACAAAATTTTCAAAAGCATTTCTAACTGGTGATGATTTATCAAATTGTTTCTTTTTCTAATTTAATTGAAGTACCATCATGTTCATTAAAAAAAAAAAAAAATTAAAAAACTCAATCTTTGGCCTAAGGTGAGTGAGAAAGAGTTGCTTCTCTTGACCCTGTTAGATCAGAAAAGATTTGTCCTCAAGACCTAGCTGTTGTGAACAAAGGTTAATGGCAGAAAACAGTGGGACAGGTAATTCTCATCTCATTGTATAGTTTGTGCCTAAAGCTATTGTTGCTTAGTAGATTTTTTGATAAATTACTTAGGTGAGTTAGTTCTTATGTTATTATTCTAAGTGCTAACATTGGGTTATAAGGGGGAACTTCCTTTTCCAGGAATTTAACAACCCTTCCCTTCCTAAATAAATCCTTCTTTTCTACACAAATCTCAAACCCTTCGATCTTTTACCCCCCCAAATCCGAATCCGGATTTGGGGACATACATTTCACTTCCTTCCATCAAATATAGCGTGTGGGGTATCAAATCATGCTTTTTTGGCGGTTTGATCAATTTTGGAGATTAGAGGGTGATTGACCTACGGTCAAAAGAAGCCGTAGTTAGCAGCAGCAGGTGTTGCAGTATGCTTATAGTTCGCAGGACTCCACCATCAGTGAGTTTACTGATGTTGTGGGGACCTGTGAAGGAACAAAAGGAATACCGGAAGTGGAGCCGCTCCACTAAGTCCGTCCCTGGTGGGAAGGAGATGAGGACGAAGGGGATGCTGCAGGTGGAGTTGATGAAATACGTTAAAGAGTTTATAAGTGTGAGTGGCACACTGGCTTGACACGCTTAGAAGAGCCACACTGCGCAGGAGCTGAAGGAGTTCGTGGCATTTTGTGCCTTTGTCGAATCAAACCATTTTGAAATAGACACGACAAAGTATGAGGTTGCTTGTCAAACTAGCAGGGAGATCGAAGGTCATGAACTCCTGAGACAACTGGTGGAAGGGGTCTGGATTGAGGACATTGATGCCCTTGTATTGGCTCGGTGGCATAAAGACTGGTTTCAGAAGACGGTAGAACTGAAAGATTCGGTGATTCTGGAATAGGAAAAGGATTTTGCTGTAGTATTTGACCTTGCAAAGATGAGGAGCAGATTCTCAGAGGCGATCTTCAGGGCAGCCCTGAGGATGAAGGATTTTGCACTGCAGGAGCATTTGCAGGTGGGTCAGCTCCTGGGGTGCACAGAGTCTGCCACGATCCTTCGGGGTTACAATTTGAAGGATTTTGTGAGGAAGGTCTTCACTATTATGATAGATTTATTAGCATGGGAAGCAAACATTCCCCACATATGGTAGGGAGTTGCAGAGGTGTTTCTGCAGGCAAAACAAGATGTTGTGTTTGAGGTCGAGGAGGGTGACGTGGCTTGTGTGACGAGGAAGGTGATTTAATACACGGGTTGCAGAACAAATAGGACAGCGGGTATTTATGTGGACAGGAAGGAAAAAAGCAGGAGTAGGAGGGACAGGTCTGCCAGTAGGACTGCTGCTGATAGGGCAAAAACCCTTGTGAAAGCAGCAGACAAACAAGGTAAACAATTGTTTACAGACCTTCTTAAAGAGGTAAAAGGAGAAATCAGAAATCAGGGATGCAGATCCAGAGACTCTTAAGGGTTAAAGGCAAGGCGGAGGGCCCTCAGAGACTTCTTAAGAAACTACAGGAGGAGGTTCGGGGTGTGCAGACATAGAGCAGACCATAAGATTGAGACTGGGCCAGTCTCAATCTCAGTCTACATGCCTGAGTGGGCCACTCAGGCATGTAGGTGGCTTCTATGCTCATTAGTGGTAGCGAAGTGGAGAAGCTTTTGCAGAGGCATGTCTGTATGTCAGGATTGTGTCCTGTAGAGTGATGTTCAACATGGAGTAGGAAAGGTGCTTCTGATGTTGGGACCTTGGTAACAAGGCCCCCAGGTTCTAGGGTCCTGACAGGTCGAGAAACTGCTTTAACTGTGGCAAAGAGGGCCACTTTAAGGCAGCCTGCCTTAAAGTGGCCACTTTAAGGCAGGATGCAGGGAACCGGTGATCTGCAGCAAGTGTGGCACAGAGGGCCACAGGTATACCAACTCTCTGTATAAACAATGAAGGTTCTCCAGCTAAATATGAAAAGGTCTCATCAGGCCAGTGACCTTCTGTGGGCCATTGCCAGAGATCATGGAGGTGACATTGCAATGCAGGAAGGCAGAAAGGGTGTCCTCGGTGGTTGTTAGATTAATGATTAGCATTGGGTACCCCCGAGCTACAAAGAGGAAAATGATTGTCTCCACAGTACTTTCCACTATTTTATATGCGGCTCCTGTATGTGTCAAAGCCCTAAGGATTCAGAGAAACAGGGTTGGATGTTTAGTACTACAGACTAGTGCTTAGAGTAGTCCAGGCATACTGCGTGGTCTCGTTTGGGGCTGTGTTGGTATGCCTCCAATTGATTTGATGGCCAAGGAATGCATCGAGAGATACCGAGGCAAGGACCAGGATGCACTGATTAGGCAGTGGCAAGAGAGGTGGGATACGGTCTCCACAGACAGATGGACACACAGGTTGATCTCATGTATCAAGACCTGACTCGACTGAGGACATGGGAAGGTTGATTTTTGGATGGCCCACTGGCTTTCGGGTCGTGGGTCTTTCAATGTCTACCTCCACTCCAGGAGGAGAAGGGAGCTACCTCGCTGTCAATATTGTGAGGAAACAAATGATTTCGAGCACACCTTTTTAAGGTTCCCCAGATGGGAATCCAAAAGACCATTTGACTAGGTGGGCACTCCTGAAGAAGTAATGGGATCATGAATGGGGTTCAAGAGAGGGCTGGGAGCTATGTGTAAGCTTGTTCCAGGAAGTCCTCTTTAAAAAGATGGTAGAAGTGAGATGATTGGTTGGTGTACAGTTCAAGGGGGGATGGTGGAAGGTCAGCTCTTGGGGGTGAACAGCAGGGGTCCAACAGGATCGTTGCTGCTGGGTGCCCTTGGGAGAAGCTGGAAGCTGCCTATCGAGCATGATACCGGGTGTACCCAAGGTCACAGGTGGTGATGATGCGAAACCCAACAGTGGTTCCATCACCATTTTGTGAGTGGGGGAGGGTTTTTAGTGGGTCCCCACCTTCAGCGGGAAACTTCATACACCCTGCAGTTTGGGCTGCTGGGCATCTGGTTGCAGATTTTTCCTCCTCCAAAGCAGAAAGAATAAGTCTCATCTGTGATAGTTTGAAAACCACATTATTCAACATTTTTTTAATTGTAGAAAGGCTAATAAAATGAATGCTTATGGAGAGTAATAAAGACACATTTTGTAATCTTTTCTGAAGTTAGATTACACTTTAAAAAAGAACAATATAAATATTGGAATATTTTTTTTTTATAATGTAATTTAGGGAGATTGGAGGGTTATGGAGTTTGAATTTGTAACCTCCTTACACTCAGTGTAAGTATAATTCTGGGCCAGAAAAGTCAGGTTCCATTGGTTGTGTAACTAGGATAATTTAATCTATAATAATCTAGGATAATAATCTATTTTCTCACAATGAGACTTAATTGTTTGCCTATACAATATTCAATATGTATTGTATAACCATAAAAGTATACTACTAAAGGAGGTAAAATTAAGGAGGATATATGGAGGGACATTATTATTAGCTATTGTGAAGAAGCAAATCTTAAAACAGTGCAGGATGTTTTTGTATGAGTGCAGCAGTTCTTGAGATTACCATGGACAAACAAATGAATTTCATTTAATATACTGGCATAGATTAGTTTGCATTGCTTTTTTTGTTGATTTTACTTTCAAATTATTTTATTTAAGAATGATTGACTGTTACTGATGTGTATTCATCACTAGTTGGTTTTGTACATCTTTACACAGCCACACACGCATCATAAAAATGTTCAAAATTTGTATATATATGTATATTTTTTTCTTTAAAGTCAATTTTAAGATTCATGTTACTCTGTACTATTATACAGATTTAAATAAATAACCTGATCCACCAAGTACAGAATAAAATTAAATTAGGTAGGATGACACTTACCTTATATCATTATATATACACAAGAGTAATTTCATGATTTTCCTCGCATCTTCAGTTGATCCAATCCTTTAATTGTTCACATAAAATTACATATTATAAATACACAACATTAACAGTATAAAATTTTGATAAATACAATTAAAAAAAAATTGTTAAAACTTTGGATATAAACTTTAAAATCAATTCAAATCAAAATGGAATCAAAATTAAAAGCTAAAATTAAAGTTAAAAATTCCATATATAAAAATATGTAGTCAAATAATAGAAATATTAATTAAAGTTAAAATGATAAAAATGTTAAAAAAGAATGAATGTGTGGGTGTGGTTTGGTCAGCCAATATTATATTACTGTGTAGGATTTTAAATCGATTAAACTAAGAATTAACAATATTTGATTAAGTGCTGCTATCTATTGAAGCCTTTATAATCTTGTCATCCTCATCCTCATACATACTAGATCTTTCAAAACCTAATTTTCTGAACATTTCAGATATTATAAAAATGGAAAATTGAGTTTTTCTAATGTTTCTGACCATCTTATTGATAGTAAACATTCAATATCTGATATTTACACTAATTTGGAAATATTAGAAGTTAAAAAATGTAATATCAATAATAATAATAGGCGTTTAGACATTCTAGAGAGATTTTATATATACAAATATAAAAATTGATTCAGCTTGATCAATCAATCAACAGAGTATGAGGATGACATGGTTATAAAGGCTGCAATAGATAGCAGCACTTTATCAAATATTGTTAATTCTTAGTTTAATCGATTTAAAATCCTACACAGTAATATAATATTGGCTGGCCAAACCATACTCACATATTTATTCTTTTTTAACATATTTATCATTTTAACTTTTAATTAATGTTTCTATTATTTGACGACATATTTTTATATACGGAATTTTAAACTTTTAATTTTGATTTTAAATCTTAAATTAAAAGAGAAAAAAATGTTTAATTATAATTCCATTTTGATTTGAATTGATTTTAAAGTTTATATCCAAAGTTTTAACAAATTTTTTTTTTATTGTATTTATCAAGATTTTATTTTGTTAATGTTGTGTATTTATAATATGTAATTTTACGTGAACAATTAAAAAACTAGATTAACTGAAGATAACCCACCGGATTGGTCTACTGGTGAATGCGTCTTCGCAAATCAGCTAATTTTGAAGTCCAGAGTTCCAGTGTTCAAGTCTTAGTAAAGCCAGTTATTTTTATACGG